>NW_022900928.1:129803957-129847654 GCF_012274545.1 Fukomys damarensis | reverse complement strand
CCCCAGCAGCAGCAGCACCAGTGTCCAGGCCAGAGACAGCGAGAGGCCAGGGGCAGCGCTGCTCCTGTCATCGCTCTGGTCACTGCTCCGGCTGGGCGGCGGCAGGCCGCAGGCGGTGTAGGGCTCCAGGCAGCCGGCGAAGGCCATGAAGTGCGCGATGTAGTTCTGCTCCTGCACGCCGTGCATGAGGTGCGCCTGCGGGCCACGCGCGAACACCGCCACGTCCTCGCCGCCGTGGGTCTCCGAATGCACTGGCACGGCCGCCTGCTGCAGGTAGTTGGGGTCGCCTGTGGGGACACAGCGGTCAGCACAGTTGGGCTCTCCCAGCTCCTCTCTGCCCTTGAACCCCGGGTACCCCCCTCACCGCTCTCCTCCGCAGTGACGTTGGGCCGGGGTCCTTTGTCCCCGATGTAGCCGGGGCCGTTGCCGTACAGAATGGAGGTGTAGGTCTTGCCGTCCTCAGCCAGGCGGGGGGCCAGCCCTGCAGGGGGAGGAGAAGTCACTGCTCGGGCTCCTGTGCATCCCCCCACCCCCCACTGTTAGCCGGGTCCCGGGCTGAACCCCCCCTAAGATCTGTGCAAGCAGCACTACCATCGGTGAGTCCATTGGACGGATGAGGAAACGGGCTCACAGAGCCTTACCATCAAATCAGCCACAGCCCCCGCCGTCCCAGGCCTACCGAAGATGGAGGTCCCCCGCAGGGTGTAGCCCCCAAACGTGAAGACGTGGGAGTGGTCCGCGGTGACGAGGGTCAGGGTGTCCTGCTCGCGGGTGAGCTGGCCCGCCTTGTCGATGGAATTGTCGAACATGACAGCCTCGTGCAGTGCGCGGTAGGCTGAGCCCTCATGGTGACCACGGTCGATGCGGCCCCCTGCGGGAAGAGGGGAAAGCTGCCGCCTGCTCCATTTCCGACGCCCCTCCCGGCCTGTGTGCCCCAGGCGCCCCCTCACCCTCCACGAAGAGGTAGAAGCCGTCGGGGTTCCTGCTCAGCACGCGCACGGCTGCCTCTGTCATCTCCGCCAGGGAGGGGTCCAGCTCAGGGTCTCGGTAGATCTCGAATTTCGTGTCCACGGGCTCAAAGAGGCCTGAGGGACAAGGGACCCAGGGTGACTGCCAGGTGGGGCACACAGGGGTCACGGCACACACCTGCAGGGCGGGAGGGTCTTACCCATGAGATATGTTACCGAGGGGTCCTGGGACGCCTGCAGGAGCTCTGTGCGGTTCCACAAGTACCGAGAGCCCTGCGGGGACAGCCAGGCCTCAGCCCCTGCCCAGCCCCGCATCCCCGGCCCCACATCCTGCCCGGTGCACCCGTCACCTGGTGTTTCGACAGCCACTCCTGCACCAGGTTCTTCCCGTCCAGCCTGACTCCCATTGAGTTAGCATCATCTGGGTACTCGGGGTCTGGGGTCCCGCTGGGGAACATGTATTTCCGGCCCCCGCCCAGGATCACCTGCGGTCAGATGAGAACAGCTGGACTCGGGGCCTGAAGGGCCACCTGTCCCCTCCTCACACAGTCCCAGCTCCCCTTCGCCGTCCCTCACAGCCCTCGGGACTCCCCCAGACACCAGTGGAGGCTGCAAGGCTCAGGTTGCTGGGTCCCTGGGACTGTGGTCCACCCCTTCTTCAAACCCTCTCCCTGCCCTTTTCCTGCCGCACATTAATGTCCATGTTGGAGATGAGCTGCGTGGCGATGTCCTGGCAGCCCTCCTGGCGCGCTGAGGCGGGCATGTCAGTGTCCGAGTACCAGTTGCGGTTCACGGTGTGGACATAGGTGCCTGCTGGCGAGGCGTGCTGGACCCTGGTGGTGGTCACAATTCCCACAGACTTCCCTGAGGGAGGCGGAGGTCAGGGGGGCCACGTAGAACTCCTGGCCACCTCTGACTCCAGTCCCAGCCCCAGCCCATCGCACCTGCTTTCTTGGCCCGGTACATCACGGAGATGACCTCGTTGCCCCAGGTTGTGTTGCACTGGTCGAAGCGGGCGGCAGCGCTCACTCCGATGGTCTTGTAGTTGGTCTTGACCCCGCACAGGTAGGCCGTGGCTGTGCTTGCGCTGTCCGGCACCTGCCTGTCCACACTGTACGTCTGCAGACAGAGGCAGCTGCAGCCGTGCTCTAGGCAGAGCCTAGTAGGTGCCCAGGCCTGAGCCCGTACCCCTGTGAGCTCCCCAGCCCCGCTCACCTTGGACAGCGCCATGTACGGCAATCGATCCATGGCCAGAGGCGTCTCTGGCCCCAGGTGGCCCTGCATCTGCCCCTTCAGGATCCTGGTGGCGGTCACTGTGGGCACCCCCATCCCTGAGGGACAGAACCCGTCAGGCTGAGCCCCAGGTTGGCCTAGCCTGGCGGTGGAGGGGGCGCCAGCCCTGCACACTCACCGTCCCCCAGGAAGAGGATGAGGTTCTTGGCTGCCGTCTGAATGGGCTGCAGCTTCTTAGCAGCCGTCAGGGCCTCGTTTGCTTTTTGGTTCCAGAAGGCCGGGTTCTCCTCCTCCACTGGCCAGGGGAGAGCGGGAGCTGGGTCAGCCTGGGGCTGGGGGCTGGACAGGCCCTTGGTGGGGGGCTTGGGGAGACGCATTACCTGGGATGATGCCATGGGTCGGCCGTAGCGTCAGGGCCAGCAGCAGCAGCAGCAGCAGAAGCGCCCGGGCTCCCTGCATGTCTGGCGTGGTGCGGGTGTGAGGCTGGGACAACAGAGAACCAGCTCCTGCTCACGCAGTCACTGCTTAAATAGGGGAAGACTTTGTTCCCTCCCCTCATCTGGGCCACCCTGGCCTGCCCCGGCCCTGTGAGCCAAAGCCCTGTGTGTTTAGGGAAGGGTCAGTGAGGGCAGGCCAGCCGGCTAGGGCCGAGGCCGCTGCGTGATGGGCCCAGGCCCATGTGGGTGGGGACTCCGGCCTTTGTGCCGCTTGAGGCTGTCCACTCCTCTGCTTACACCCATCAGTCCTTCCTGCACCATTTTTTATTATTCCTGAGAGCTAGCTGGGGCAGCCTCTGCTCTGGAGCTGGAGGGAGGTGGGGCTTGAACCACACAGCTGGGCCGCTAGCTGGGTGTGGCCTCTGATGCCTCAAGCCCCGAGCACAAGGGGACAGGGGCTGCCCTGCCGCCCATGTGGCCTGTCCTCAGTGACCTTAGTGGCCCTGCAGGCTCAGGGCTGGAAGGGACTGTGCTGTGGGTGGAGTGAGCAGATGGGGTCCGTATCAACTGGGGGCCGGTGTGTGTCTCCGGTTACTGTGGGGGCCGGGCCAGGCCTGCCCAAGATCTCAGCACGTCCGAGCCGGATCTGGAACTTCCAAAGCTGAGCTAACTAAACTCTTTTGTTTGCACATTAGCTACCTTCATGTCTTTCGTTATTGCCGTGGAAAATGGATGAATACACCGAGAGTCCATCCACGCATGAGCGAATAAACAAAACGTGGTCCATCCATACCCTGGACAGTCGCTCGGCCCCGAGGAAGACAGAGACCCCGATGCGTGGGACCACGGAGGTGAGCCTTGAGAACTTTATGCCGGTCACAAAAGGACAGATACTGCGTGACGCCACTGCACGAGGTACCAGCGGCGTGAAATCCCTAGAAGAAACACAGGGTGCCAGGGGCTGGGAGAGCAGACGGGGAGCTGCTGTTTTGTGAGTGCAGGGTCACAGCTCCTCAGGATGACATCGTTGTGCAGGTCTGTCCCACGCGGTGTGAACGTCCTCAGCACACAGGGACCTCTCCCTGCCTGTGGCGACCCCGCACTGCTCCGTCTGTGCTTTGTCTCTGTGCTGTCGGGAAACTCTATTTCTCTAAGTGTATAAAGAAATGTTTTTACTCCCATGTACTAATTACATATATCTATAGGGTAGAGAGCGATACTTTGATCCTCAGTATAGCTTGGAATGAGGAAATGGGAGTCATTAGAATTTTAATCTCCTTTTTTTAGGAAAGGAAACTCTTGGCTAAAGGTCAGGGGTGATTAGCTACTGGGCGAGCCCTTAATGAATTGTTTCTTTCTCCGCCTTGTTTTTTCTTTACCAGCCCACAGGTTAAAGGTTCAGGACTCCATCATGGGTCCCGGCCTTCACAGGGCCATATTGGAACTTTGTGTCACTGCAGAGCCTGGGGCAGTTCTAGGAACAGCGGAGCCACCTGGAGCACCTGCTACCCTCACACCGTATCATTTCTAACAAGTTATAGCCACCTGCTTTCTTCTGGGTTTTTCCTCAGGCCCATTGCCCAGAGAGCAGCAGCCCCCTCTGTGATATCGTGTTGTGCGGGTGGACACACTGCCCGGCCAGTTCAGGTCTCCAGTGCTGACGGCTCTTCTCAGCCTTCACAAGAGTCTGGAGGTGTCCCGGGCCTGGGCAGTGCCACCGTGTCTGTGGTGCCCTCTTCCGCACCTTTACAACTTGCTCAGTCAATGGGTTCTTCTGTCCTTGGAGAAAAACCCAGGGACCTCATGAAGTAAGCACACAGTGTGACATCTTGGCTGCCAATGTGGCCCCACTCTCCTGCGTGGGAAATGTGACCAGAGCCTGCGACTCTGTCCAGGTGACATCTGAACAGAGCAAGCCTTGGGACATCCATGTGGTCCGCCAGACCGTGGAAATGCGCTGCCCATGGTTCCAATTATCTTCCCAGGGTTGTGGGCTGAGCCAGCCAAATATAGACTATAAGCTATTTTAGCACATTTAGAGCAAAAATCCCCACCGATATTTTTTTTCATAATATGAATCAGCTAGGCATGGTGGCGCACGCCTGTAAGCCCAGCACTGGGGAGGCTGAGGCAGGAGGATCGCTGTGAGTTCGAGACCAGCCTGGGCTACATAGTGAATTCCAGGTCAGTCTCAACTACATAGTGAGACCCTGTCTCAAAAACAAAAACAAAAAGCATAATACCTGTATTTAATCCAAGTTTTATATGAGCAGAGTCAGGGAAAGGGTCTCATTGGGTTCGGTGAAGAATGGAGGCTAAGTAGCAGTGCATTTGGAGAAAAGGACAGAGGAGGGGAACCTGATTCATCCTGATCTCTCTGTGTGACCCTCTGTCCTCCAGGGTGTGGTGCAGGAGCCTCTGGAAGGAGGAATGGAAGGGGGAATAATAACTTTTCTTGGTGTTGTGGTTCGCACAGGGGAAAGGGGCTCTAGTTTCTTTGACCCAACTTGGGGATAAGATGTGTAGAGTTTTTTGTTTGTTTGTTTGTTTTTAAGAACTGGGGACAGAACCCAGGGCTTTGCACATGCTAGGCAAGTGCTCTACCACTGAGCTGTGCTCCCAGGCATTTCAATTTTTTGTGGGGGTACTGGGGATAGAACTCGGGACCTTGCACTTGCGAGGCAAGTGGCAGAACGACTGAGCTAAATCCCCAGCCTGCCCTTTCAAGTTTTGAGACACAGTCTTGCTAGGTTGCCCAGGCTGGCCTCAAACTTGTGATCCTCCTGCCTCAGCCTCCAGAGTAGCTGATTACAGTTGTGTGCCATTGTGCCCTGCACGGGAGAGCAGAATTGTAATAAAAATGAAAGCTTTAAGGACTTGAGAAGGGCCAGGTAGTCTCCCGGCTTCTTCGTAAGTTCACACTCAAACAGAATTTACATAGAAGAATGCCGCTAAGTTTTAGAAACAAGTTCCCTCATGGCAACATTTTCATGTTTATTAGCAGAACCACATAGACTTAGCTTCTCTCTACCGCAGAAAATGATACACCAGGGTATACACTCAAAACGTATAGTCAGCAATTAAATTTTCAGGGTTTGGTTTTGTTTTGCTTTTTTTCTGTTTGTGGTGCTGGGATTGAACCCAGGCACACATAAAGCATGTTTTTACACTGAGCCCCAGGTTTCAGTATTTTAACTCAATACAAAATTAACTCAGAGTTTTCTTGAATATTTACTACTTTTTCTTTCTCCCTCTCTCTCTTTCTTTTTTCTTTTTCTTTTTCTTTCTTTTTTTTTTTTAGGCACGGTCTCACTGTGTAGTTCAGGTTGGCCTTGAACTTGTGATCCTCCTGCCTTAGCCTCTTGAATTCTGGGACTACAGGCATGTGTTCAATT
This sequence comes from Fukomys damarensis, assembly GCF_012274545.1. Classification (NCBI taxonomy): domain Eukaryota; kingdom Metazoa; phylum Chordata; class Mammalia; order Rodentia; family Bathyergidae; genus Fukomys; species Fukomys damarensis. The sequence goes on along the minus strand of NW_022900928.1, from coordinate 129,841,621 downwards.
AATCTGTTTTTTTGTTTTGTTTTGTTTTGTTTTTTTCTGGTACTGGGTATCAAACTCAGGACCTTGAGCTTGTGAGGCAGGCCGTGGAACCACAGCCTTGAATATGTATTTCTTTTCTTTTCTTTTTTTTTCCCTCATTGAGTTTAATGGTACATTTTAGGTATACAGACAGTTACATTCATCATTGGGATCTTGTACCTTTACATGACAGGTCTTGGTTCGCATTTTTTCCCCTTATCCCTGCCCTCCCTTCAACCATGTGTTTCTTTTTTCTTTTCTTTTCTTTCTTTTTTGGTACTGAGGATTGAACTCAAGTCCTTGTGCTTGTGAGGCAGTCACCAGAACCACTGAGCTAAATCCCCAGCCCTCTTAACATAATATAAATTTGAGATTTCAAGTCACTAACGAAGATTTTTGAACAGTGATAAATTCACTCACCTATTTTCTGCTGTTTGCATTCAGCCAATATACTTGTTCTAAGCAATTATGCTAGTCATTCATTCAAAAATGCTCACCGTGGAAGCTCAGTTAACCCATCCCCAGGACACATCATGGTGCAGAGTGGTTGGTGTGTGGATTATTTTGAGCTGAAGATGCTGAGGCAAAGCACAGAGGCTTCCTTGGTGTCCTTCCCCTGCCCGAAGAGTAGCCCTCCAGAAGGAACTCAACTGTTGTTATCACCCTATGTCTTTTTATTTTTGTTGCCAACACAAGTATCAAAAAATGTTAGCCAGGCATGGTGGAGCATGCTGTAATTCCCTGCACCCTGGGAGGCTGAGGCAGGAGAGTCACAAGTTGGAGCACAGCCTGGGCAACTTACTGATTTAGCAAGACCCTGTTTCAAAATTAAAAATAAAATAAAAGGTCCTGAGTTCCATCTCCAGTGGCCCCCCCACAGGCACAGAAGCAAAAAACATGGTCCTTCTCTTTCCTCTTTCCCCCCATGACTTACACGTGCACCAACTTCCTTTTGTTGTGTACGTGTTTCCACTTGTAGGGTGGACTCAATTTCATGGCCTTACACAACATCAGGGGGATAACACCTTGTCCAAATGCATTGTAATAATGCTGACCACTATGCCGTTTTCTTATTTTATCAATAATTTATTACCCAATATTGACCCAAAGCGCATGAACTAAAAGGCAAGTGGATTAATGAATTCATTTACTTTTTGTTATTCTAATTGAATACAAGGAACATGGTGATTTATAAAGAAAAGAGGTGCCTTTAGTTCTGGGTTCCGAGGCCCAGGCCTTGGCACTGAGGCCCTTTGAAGACCCTGTGCCAATAGCAGCGGTGTATTCAAAGGGACAGCTCACAGTGTCAGACCAGAGGCCACAGCAAGGACGGGTGCTCCCTCCTTTAAAGCAACTCTCTTTCTAAAAGGAGCTCTGAGTCCAATGACAACCACCCTAATCTCTTTCAGGGTGACGCCTTCTGTGACCTAACATCCTCTCACGGGCCCCTACCTGTTTTGTAGCCCAGGCTGGTCTTGAACTTGAGGCGATCCTCCTACCTCAGGCTCCCAAGTGCTAGGATTACAGGTGTGTGCCACCACACTCAGCCTCACCACCTCTTAAAAAAAAATTTTTTTTTTTTTGAGACTGACCTGGACTCACTATGTAGCCCAGGCTGGTCTCGAACTCACAGCGATCCTCCTGCCTCAGCTTCCCGAAAGCTGGGATTACAGGTGTGCGCCACCACACCCGGCCTCACCACCTCTTAAACTTGCCACACCGAAGACCACACTTGCGACACAGGAACACCCTGCGTTGGGGACACACCCACACGGTATCCAAACCACAGTAGCCAGTTTCTATTTATCGGAGATATTTTACAGATGATTTATACTTATCTGCTTTGTGTTACTATAATGGGACCGTCGAGGCTGGGTGCTTTATGAAGAAAAGAGGCTTACTTAGATCGCAGTTGGAGGTCCAGAGCATGGCACCCACCTCTGCTTGTCCTGTGGTGGACGGCGTCACAATGGCAGGAGCACAGGCGAGACAGGAAGCCAGAGAGTAAGAGTCAGGTCACTGCTTTATAACAACTCTCCCACAAGAACCAACCGGGGCCCTACAAAAATGACAAAATGTCTTTTGAGGGCAGAGTCCCCAACCCCTCAACAGCTCAATGACCTCCCCTAGGCCTCACCTGTCAAACACTGGAGCCAAGTTTCCAACAGAATGAATGTCACCAAGAATAAAACCAGCCCGGTCAGGAACAAAGGAAACCACATGCATGTGGGGCTGATTGGGCCGGCGGCACGGGAGACGTTAAGTTTAGCTCGCAATAATCGGGTTCCCAGACGTGGAGGAAATGGTAGCTATATTAAGACCTAGACTCTCCAGGGCAATGGAAATTTATCTCATGTGTTAAGAATTGCACGTGGGGCTGGCCAAGGTTACGCTGTCTTTTTATTCAGAAATTTCCCCCCGGAGAGCATTGATGATCCCCCTAAGGACTGGAGGACCCTGTGTCTCCGGGAGGAGCTGTCCCCGGAAGTGGCGCCCCCTGTGGGCAGGTGGACTAGGTAGCTGTGATCACGGAGTAAGGTTTAGGACATTCAGGCTACATTTAGCAAGCAGGAGGGAACTGGAAAACCAGGGCTCGGGCAGGCCGAAGATGAATCAGTGTCTCGAGTCAGCAAAGAGCCCAGTGGGCCACAGCGTGGCGGTCTTTTCCTAGGTGCCGGGCAGTCACTGTGTGCAGCAGGAGCTCAGGGAGAGCGGGGAGATGGCAGGGGCCGGCTTGGCTTTCTTTCCCAGTAGTGAGGTTCTGGAAGAGCTGGACTTGGGATCTATAAAAGACAGAATGAGAAGGCAGGAAGAAAAAGTGTGGGCGTGGTCTTTAAGGCATTAAAGGGGCGGGGATGGATGAGACACCGTGAGATCCAAGCGAGTGGGGTGTTTCGCTGCTATTTTTTTATTTTTATTTTTTTTTTTGGTACTGGGGATCAAACTCAGGACCTTGCGTTTGTGAGGCAGGCGGCGGAAACACTGAGCTAAAACCCGGCCCTTTGCTGCTATTTCTAATGTCAGGAGAAGGAACAGGAAAGCAAGGGAGGGGTCACGAGAGGCCCTGAGGTGAACTTAGATGAGCACCAGTGTCAGTTAGGCCCAGGTGCGTTTGGATAACGTCCCTCCCAGGGCACTTAAAGGACAGAGTACGAGCAGCCTCTTCCTGTCCGGAACCAAAAGCCTCATCAGGTTTTATTTGGGGGAAACTTGTGTCAAGGGGTTTAGGCTGAAACAAAAGCTTAAAGAGAGCCGGAACTATTCTTTGATGAATTAATTTGGTCTCGCAGTAATAAGTTCTTGTTCTGCCCGATTTGGGTTGGCGGTTTTTATGAATTGGTCACTTTCTTCATGAGAGGGCTGGGGAATTCTTACCGGGGCGGTTCGTGGAGACTTTCACTTGTCAGGTTCTCATTCTTCATGATTCGCCTCCCCAGGACACTTCAGGGTCAGAGTGGCTCACAAGCAAGTTCCAGAAAGACACTGGATAAAGCGGTGGAACTGTGAGATTTACAATGGCCAGAGCTAGAGACCCAAGCAACTTGGTTATTTCTGTAGCATAGAGAAATTTAGTATTAGATCAGACTTACAAGACTCTCATACAGTTTGGAACATACACAGTGGTGCCTCGGTTCACGAACTCCATTCTTTCCATGATTCTAGTCGCAAGCCACGTTGGGCAAGAACCAAATAAAACTCAATGGTTTGGTTCAATGTTGACCTTATGGGGAAATCTCATTTGGTTCTCATCCAGTTTGGTCTGCAACCAGAATCACAGGGAGAATTGAGTTCATGAACCGTGACACCGTTGTAATAATAATGCATTTTTACAAATCTGTGTCTTAGCCAGGCAGGGTGGCGCATACCTGTAAACCCAACACTCGGGAGACGGAGGCAGGAGGATCGCTGTGAGTTCAAGACCAGCCTGTGCTACATAGTGAGTTCCAGGTCAGTCTCAACTACATGGTGACACCCTGTCTCAAAAAAAAACCAAAAAACAAATCTGTGTCTTAGCCAGGCAGGGTGGCGCATACCTGTAAACCCAACACTCGGGAGACGGAGGCAGGAGGATCGCTGTGAGTTCAAGACCAGCCTGTGCTACATAGTGAGTTCCAGGTCAGTCTCAACTACATGGTGACACCCTGTCTCAAAAAAAAACCAAAAAACAAATCTGTGTCTTTTGGACTCCTGGGGACCCCTTGGAAGTCCCAAAATTAGTTCTAGACTGAGAAGTTTAAATTTTATAATTTGATTTTGGGAGTTTGTCAAGGATATTAAAAATTTGAAATGTTTAATTAATTAGGCACATTGTGAAGTAAAAACTAAAACCAGGCACAGTGACACATGTTTGCAATCTCAGCTTCTCAGAAGTGGAGGCAGGAGGATTGCAAGTTCCAGGCCAGCCTGGGCAAACTAAAAATAAAGAGGACTAGAGATGTAGCTCAGTGGTAGAACACTTGCCTAGTATGTGTGAAGCCTGGGTTCAATACCTAGTAGTGGAAAAAAGAAAATGAAAAAAAAAAAAGGAAAGGAAAGGAAAGAAAAGAAAGAAATTTGTTTCTAGGCCTGTTACCTAAAAGCTAAAGAAAAACCTCTCATAATTTCCTGTTATGAGTGGATCACAATGAGGCACACCTACAATCCCAGCACTCTAGGAGGCTGAGGCAGGAGTTCAAATCCTGCCTGGGGAACTTAGCAAATTAGTAAGAACTTGTTTTAAAAAGTAAAATAAGAACTGGGGATGTAGCTCAACACAAAGGCCCTGGGTTCATTCTATAGTACTGGAAACAAACAAATAATCAGACAAAAAACCTTAAGTTTAATAGTCGATATTTTAGTATTTTAATACATTTAGAGATGGCCTATATATGTAACGAACATTATTTAATTTAGTATAATATGACCTTAAGATTTTTAAGTTATCTTTTAAAAGGTTTTTAAAACTAGGAAGGTCACATTTATGAATGCATATCCCATCCATATGTTTATACATTTACCTGACTTACTCGTACTTAACAACTGCACCTGAGTTGTTCTTTTTTTTTTTTTTTTTGGTACTGGGGATCGAACTTGGGTCCTTGTGCTTTTGAGGGAGGTGGCAGAACCATTGAGCTAAATCCCCAGCCCTTCATGTATGGTTTTTCGAGGTTTTTTTGTTTCTTTGTTTGTTTTTTTGAGACAGGGTCTCACTATGTATTTGAGCCTGACCTGGAATTCACTATGTATGTAGCCCAGGCTGGTCTCAAACTCACAGCGATCCTTCTGCTTCAGCCTCCCGAGTGCTGGGATTACAGGTGTGAGCCACCATGCCCAGCTCATGTTTTTTGAGGCCCAGAAGAAAGCTGGTCCAGCTATTTCTTGCGAGCATTTTCACAGCACTGGTTGCCAGGCTGCTGTCAGCTCTCTAAAGCTAAATATGTGGATATTTTGTGGATCGGAAGACAGAGCTTTTTTTTTTTCTCTTTATTAAAGTAGAGGAGTTAAAATAGTCTTATTTACTTAAGATTTCCCAAAAACACTTGAACTTTGAAAAGCACTTGTGTTCAATTTAGTTACTTTACAAGTGCTCGTTTACTTCCAAGCCAAGCTGGCAGTGTGTGCACACTGGGCACGAGTACAGGCTCAGCACCCCTGCACATCATAGGTGAGTGACGTACAGGGCAACACAGATCTTAGAGCGTTCAGGGAGGCTCTTCATTTGGCTGCTAGCTTTGCGATAGCTTTCTTTCTCAGACTACCCATCTTTTTTCTGTTTTCTCTTTTCTGGTGCTGGTGATTGAACTCAGGGCCGTGCACGTGAGGCCAGAGCATCTTTCCTCTCCCGAGTTGCGTCCCCAGCCCAGACCAGCAATCGTTCGGCCACTTGTCCCCACCCTGGCGATGGCCCAGCTGGCAACCCTCAGCTTGCACGTCCGAATGTATGACTCAGGTCACAGAGTCAGAAATTTATATCTCAGAAAAACAGAATTTAGATGTGGATGCCATTATTTGCCGAGGCAGAGGAAGGCAGAGGTAAAGGCTCAAGAAGACCAAGAGGCCAAAGTTGAGGCTTGTTGTGCAGATTTAAATGAATGTTCTTTTCTACAATAAGAATTCGTCAGCCAGGCTTGGTGGCTCACCTGTAATCCCAGCACATGTAGGCTGAGGCAGGAGGATCACTGCCAGCCTGAACTAGGTAGAGGCCCTGTTTGGGGCTCCCTCAGTAGAGGGTGGAACCATGCTCAGAGTGCTGGCTGCAGGAAGCCGTGCCTCTGTTTCCCCAGGGAGCTATGGCTGTGGGCCTCGCCCCCCATGTGGCTCAGCTGTCATCACAGCCCCGAGCCATCCTGCTGGTTTGTGGTGGGTGGGAAGCAGTCGGCAGCTGGCCTGTGGCCGGGGACAGTGGGTGGTGGAGCCGCCGGCCCTGGTGTTGCCCATGGGCGCAGAGCTGGGGACCTGGATGAGGCCCCGGTGGAGCTGGTGTCGTCGGGGACACTGGGCAGCATGTCAGGGAGGACGCTGGGGACGCAGGACTAGCCTCCCTGCCTGGAGGGCAGCCCCACCGCAGATGGTGCCCAGAGTGGGGCTGTGCATCCCAGCCACCGCCCCGGGGTCACAACAGAGGCTTCATCCCCAGCCCCAGGCCAAGCTTGCGCTGCCTGGCAGCTGGGCCCCGAAGAAGAGCTGTGACCCCGTCACTGCAGTGAGGACTCAGGTGCAGAGGTGAGGCAGGGCAGGTGTCCCACAGCCCGTGGTGTGGGCAGACAGCCCTTGTTCACTGTGAGTGACACGTGGTGTGTGTCTCATGCTGCCCAGACTCGAGGGGAAAAATCACCGGATACTGGGCGGACTGGGTGAGAACTGGCAATGTCACATGGCAGAGCGAGAAGGGAGGCCCACGACACAGTACAGGGATGGTGAACATGAAAGCGGTGACAATACCACACACTTGTGAACACTGCCAGAACCAAAATGCAGCGGCTCATGTCAACCCCCCTCCCCAACACAGGCCACGAAGGATGTGCCCAAGTGAGAGTATCCTGGTGGGCACTGGGGCTCTGGATTTGTTTCACCGGCCTAATCCTTTGGACTCTGGGGTGGCCAATAAAATGTAGCTAGACTTATCTGTTACTTAAATGCCTTTATAGATTCCACTGTGAGGACTACTGCCACTCAGCAGTGATCATTAAATGCTCTTGCCTGAAGAACACTGGGTAAGGAAATTGCTCTCTGTTTTCTACTGGACGTACATGGTGGTGTCCAGACTGCTGCTAATAATTTGTGCTGCACCTGGGTAAATCCTCTGAGTAAACTGAGACCCAAGTATACAAAATAAGAGAACAGACAGCTGGGTGGGTGACACATTCTGTAACCCCAGCACTGAGGAGGCTGAGGCAGGAGGATCTCCAGGAGTTCAGGGCTGGACTGAGGAAACCCACTCTCAAAAAACCAAAAGAAAAAAATAGCATGCATATTCCAGAAGGGAATCTTTTACTTATTCCTCAATAAAATCACTTTCTTGATTGTTATTTACACTGAGACGGGCAGAGGCAAAAAAAAAAAAAAAAGGACCAGACATTGCTGGTGGATAGAAAATAGTGTCAATGCTCTGAAAACAACTGGACAAAGTTCTTAAAAATGTCCCATGCAGTCACTACAGACCATCAATTGCAGCCCCAGACCCTTCTCTCAGGAGAGCAGGAAGATATGTGCACACGAAAACCTGCCTGGAACGTTTGGAGCAGCCGGGTTCCTAACAGCCCAGAAAGCAGCCCAGCGTCCTTCAGCGGGTGAATGGTTAACCAGGCCTTGAGACAGCCACCCAGGGAAGACGCTAGGCCAGCCTGGGTGGGTCTCCAGGGGATTATGTGGAGCAGAGTTAAGGTCAATCCCTGAAAAGTGTAGACAGCTTCATTCTGCCATGTGGCTTATTAGAAAGGGCACAGGTGGGAAGAGCAGGCACAGTTACTGGCTGCCAGGGGCTGGCGACAGCGGCCCAGGATAGGAAAAAAAAAAAAAAAAAAAGGACCAGACATTGCTGGTGGATAGAAAATAGTGTCAATGCTCTGAAAACAACTGGACAAAGTTCTTAAAAATGTCCCATGCAGTCACTACAGACCATCAATTGCAGCCCCAGACCCTTCTCTCAGGAGAGCAGGAAGATATGTGCACACGAAAACCTGCCTGGAACGTTTGGAGCAGCCGGGTTCCTAACAGCCCAGAAAGCAGCCCAGCGTCCTTCAGCGGGTGAATGGTTAACCAGGCCTTGAGACAGCCACCCAGGGAAGACGCTAGGCCAGCCTGGGTGGGTCTCCAGGGGATTATGTGGAGCAGAGTTAAGGTCAATCCCTGAAAAGTGTAGACAGCTTCATTCTGCCATGTGGCTTATTAGAAAGGGCACAGGTGGGAAGAGCAGGCACAGTTACTGGCTGCCAGGGGCTGGCGACAGCGGCCCAGGAGTGGTCGTGGGGCGGCACGGCTACACAGGCCCTCCGGGTGCAACTGTGCGGTGGCCCGGCCACGGCTGCCTCACCGGCTCTCAGGATGACACTGCACAGAGCCCGGCATGCCTGCTTATAGTCCCCGGGGACACCAGGGACACCGGGCAGCATTCCCATCACTGCTCTCTGACGCGTGCTGGGCCTGCACATGGCTCCTGTGGAGTCCTGAACCCTTTAACCTGTCACAAAAAGAAAGCAATTAATTTGATTAAGGGCCTCGCCCAGTAGCCAGCCACCCCTGACCTTTACCCAAGAATTTTCCTTTCCCAGTACAAAGAAATATTTAAGGAGGTGGAAGTTCCAATTACCCTGATGTAATCGTTACTCATCGTATGGATGCATCAAATGACCATTTTACTGCATAAATATTTATAATTAATAGACCGTTAAAATCTTTCTTGATAAACATGAGGGAAAAGAGTTTTCCTGATACAGCATGGCTACACAGAAGGTAGGGACAGCCACGGGGTGGGTAGTTAGCAAGGAGCAGGTGACCGGAGGCGATATTGTCCCCCAAATCTGCAGGACAATCAGGGGACACAGACAGGATGGAGGTGCAGGACCCAAGAAGGCTCTGCCCGAGGTCACCCAGGAGAGGGTAAGGGGAGGCGCAGGATGGGCAGATGACAGCGGCGAGCTGAGGTGCCCTGGGACTCCGAGCCAGGCCTGTAGCTCATGTGGGGAGGGGGCCCAAGTAAAAAGGAAGGCTGCTGGCCAGGCGTGGTGGCACACACCTGGATCCTCAGATACTCAGGAGGCTGAGGCAGGAGAATCACAAGTTTGAGGCCATCACGGGCAGCTTAGCAAGATCATCTCTAAATAAATAAAAAAGGATTGAAGATGGAGCTCAGTACTTCCTTGGCTCCATCCCCAGTAGTGAAAAACGAACCACAGGAGGAGGCTGCCGAGGATGGGATGTGCTGGAGAACTTGGAGGCAAGGTTTTGTTCTGAAAATTTTTTGAATGGTGGCTTAAAAATGCATGACATAAAATTCACTGTCCCTGCTCTTTTCTTTTTTGGTTCTGGGGATCAAACTCCAGTCGTTGCACTTGCAAGGCAGGTGGTGGCACCACTGAGCTAAATCCCCAGCTCCCACCATCCCCACTCTTAATCATGCAATCTTGTGGCATTAAGGGCATGCACACTGTTGGGCCACCAATTCCCAGAATTTGTTTTATCTCATAAAACTGGGGACCTGTACGTAGCAAACAATTCCCACTTCTGTCTTCCCCGAGCCCCTAGACACCAGCATCCCATCCCATTCTGTCTCTAGAAACCTGACTACTAGTGACTTCTACGTGGAGGACTGGATGGTTGTCTATATGTGACCGCTCGATTTCAGGTACATAATGACTTTAAATTCATTCTTTCTGGCCCAGTCAGGATCCCCTACGTTTCTTTCTATTTTTTGTTTTGTTTTATTTTTGGCACCAGGGATCGAACTCAGGACCTTGTTCTTGCCAGGCAGGTGGAGCACCACTGAGCTACGTCCCCGGCCTCCCACCTTTCTAAAGGCCGAACGCTAATGTTGTGTGCAGGGACCGCACTGTGTACGTTCGTTCGTCCATCCAAAGACACCTGGGCATCAGCCCATTCCCGCTGTGATAACAGAACAGCTGGAGGTGGTGTTAAGGGATAAAGCAAAGAGGTCTGTTTAGCTCCCAGACTCGGAAGTTCAAGGCCTTGGTGCTCACCTCTGCCAGTCTGGCTGGCTGTGTCATTGTGGTGCCTCGGGGCAGGAGCGAGTTGATCCCAAGCGAGACAGGACCCGGAAGTGGAGGGGGAGGGGCCTCGCTCCCTCAGTACCCCCGGCTCTCCCAGGCCTACCTGGGGTCTCAGAGAGCTGTAACGGCCCCTTCTAGTGGCACATCCTCAAATGACAGAGTCACCTCCCCTGGGGTCCCACCACCTCCCACCTCGTTACCACGCTAGGGACCAAGTTGACGACACGGGAATATCTGGGAACACAAACCATTTCCTAACCATAGCTTCGGCTGCTCGGATAGTGTGAATCGTGCTGCTCTGAGCCTGGCTCCGGGATCTGAGTCCGCACTTGCTATGGTTGACATCCAGTTGTCCCTCCAAAGCCTGCTGTGCTCACAGGAGGGGCCTTCAAAAGTTGACTGAACCCTGGGGTGCTATCATTAAGTGTTATGTCAGAGGCGGGGCCGGAAGAGGCGGGTCACTGGGGCGTGGCTTGGACGGCTGTGTCCTTTTCCCTGGCTCCTCCCTTCAAATTCTGCCTCCCGGCTGGGAGGAAGCCAGCAGCTCTCCATCAGGCCCTTCACCATTCCTTCCTGCCTTGGAGCCAGCCAGCTATGGACTAAAAATGTAAGAAAAAACAAACTGCTCCTTTTAGTCGTGGGTGCCGGGTGTTACGTCTCAGCAATGGGAGAGTGAAAGTGACTAAGACAGATTTTGTGTGACTAAGGTAGATTTTGGTACACAGAGAGGGGCCGTTGCTGTGACGCTACTCGATCGTGTGGCTCAGAAGCCTTTGGGACTGGTTTGCAGGAGTTTGGAGAGGCTTGGAGATGACTGGCTGGAGAAAGAGCTCTAGAACGCTGTAGGCTGAGCTTGGTGGGAGACTCTGGTCTGCGCTCAGAGGACCAGAAAGCTGATAGAAATGCAAGTGGTAAAGACCAGGCTCAGGAGGTTTTAAGTTAGGAAGAAGGTCGCATATGTTACACCCTGGCAGTTGGACTCCAGGCCATGTGTGTTATGCTCTGGCAGAAAATCTGTCTACATTTTGCTCATGTCCTAAGACTTTTTGGGAGACAAAAATTAAGTGCATTGGATCAATTAATCTGGTGGAGGACATTTCAAAGCAGCCCAATGTTCAAACCATGGCATGGATATGGCTGGCTGATTTTAGTGAGATTTACATTGAGAAACCAGAGGAAAAAGCCCATTCAAAAAGTTTTCAGTTAGCTGACTGTGGTGGCAGAGGCCTGGAATTCCAGCACTCAGGAGGCGGAGGCAAGAGGATTGCCCAGAGTTTGAGGCCATATAGTTTGAGCCATACAGTGAGTTTAAGGCTAGCTCAGACTATATATTGAGATCCTGTCTAAAAACAAATAAAAAAGTTGTCAGTTTTACCAGAAAGGAAAGGCTGGCAAAGTTGAAGCAGAGGAAAGCCTGGTTGTTGAAACAATTGGCATTAAAAAGAAGCCAAATACTTACAACAGGACAATAGGAGAGTTGTTTTGAGGGCATTTGAGGAATCAGTAAGACTCCACTCTTTGAAGATTAAGAGGTGCAAAAATGAGATTTTGTTTGAGAAGAGAGCCCCAGAACAGCCCTGGGAGTGTGGGTGGAGGAGAAGGGCTGCCTAGAGAGTCGGTTCCTCAGGATTCAGCTTGCAGTACTCAGCCATCCACACACTCAGGGCTATTACAGCCATGGTTGAAGAACCCAGCTATTGCTTGAGTTGGTGGCAGACTTTGGTGTCAGCCATATAGTGTTGTTTTTACAGGCTTGGAGCATTTAAGAGTGGGTGGGTTGGGGAAGCTTCCACCCAGATTTCAGAAGAAGGCCTGAGAGCCCAAGTAGTGTGCCCTTGAGGGGGCAGTGCATGAAGATCTGAGAGTGAAGCTGAAAATGCAGAGGAGACCCCAGAAGACGCAGCTGCTGGGAGAGTGGATCATCTACGGATTAAAGCAGCAGGCAGTAAGCATAGCCACCCAAGAGGGAGGCCATGAGAGCTACAACTGGCGATGCCACAGTAGTGGGGCCACTCGTATCCTTGGGTGCTGGACACGGAACTACAGGATTTAATATTTTCCCTGCAGGGTTTCAGTCTTCCTTTGATCTGATTCCTTTCTATCTCCTGTATCTCATTTAGGAAAGGGAATGTTTACCCTGCCATTGTATGTTGGAAGTGTTTAACTTTCTTTTTATTTTTACAAGAGTTCACGGCTAAGAGTCTACCTTAAGTGTCAGAAGCGACTTTGGACTTTTCACTGGTGCTGGAACTGTTAAAACTTCAGTGACTCTTAGAGATGGTGTGAATGTATTTTTTATAAGGAGAGGCACAAGAGCCTTTTGGGGACCAGGGACAGAATGTTATGGCTTAAATCTAGATGTCTGTCCCCTCAAAGCCTCTTTCACACATAGGCAGGCCTTTAGAAAGCCCAGTGAATCAGCCGGGCATGGTGGCACACGCCTGTAATCCTAGCACTTGGGAGGCTAAGACAGGAAGATCACTGTGAATTCGAGACCAGTCTGGGCTGCATAGTGAGTTCCAGGTCAGTCTCAACTACATAGTGAGACCCTGTCTCAAAAAACCAAAAAAAAAACCAAGTTAGTGATCCATGGGGGCTGGACAGCTGAATGTGCTGTTAGAAGGTGGGGCCTGATTGGAAGAAGTGGGCACTGGGGGTGTGGCTTGGAAGGGGATCCCTCCTCTCCCCAGATCCTCCCTTTGAGCTCTGCTGCCGCTGCTGAGAGGTGAGCATCTCTCCCCTGCCAGGCCCTTCTACCGTGCCTTCTTGCCTTGGAGCTGGCCACCCACGGACTGAAAGTGTGAGACAAAATAAACCTTCCTTCCTTCAAGTATCAGGTGTCGGGAATTTTGTCCCAGTGATCAGAAGGTGATGCAGTGTTTCTAATCCCTTTGGATGTACATTCCATAGAGGGATTGTTAGATTGCAGAAATACTTTTTAACACACACCCCCGAGCTAAAGAAATTCTTGGCTTCTTATCAGACACTAACCCTGGGGATGGCCTGGGATTCACCCCTAGGCCCCATCTACAGGCCCAATGGGAATGGGATGCAACCCTATTGACACAAGCCTTCTGGGCACGCTGAAAGATCCCGCTCATAGTGGGCTGTCCCAAGGCACTGGCCCCATGTTTGCCTGCTTGCTGCAAGCATGAGTGAACACACACACACACACATACACACACACACACACACACACACACACACGAGGCAGGCACACTGCAGACACAGACGTGACCACACCAGCCCCACCAATTCGCACACAATCATCCCTCTGGGCCCACATTCCTAGACAAACCACCTGCCCCTGCCAAGCCTGCTGAGAAGACACTTGGCTACCAGGACTTCCAAGTAACTTTACCTGCACCTGCCTCTCCTATCTGGAGCTTCTGGCCTCTTGAGGCCAAACCCTAGACTCAGGCTGTGACCTGAGAGCCTTGCTACCTCCAGCACTCAGGACAGAGCCTGGCCCTGCCACTCTGCTCTCTAGGATGGAAAAGGCTACCCAGCCAAGGGCAGTGGCCCCTGCTCCCTGACCCTCCCGAGGGGGATGCCATGGCCATGCTGAGCTGGCTGTCTGCAGATCCTTCCCGTACTCTTCTGGCCTTACCCTGACCCTTGCCTTGAGCTCACAGGGCAGTGGCAGCTCAGAGTGGCTGCCTGGAGCAAGGGGAGGGACACAAGAGGACTTTTACAGCCAGGAGCAAAGTCCTCCTTACACAAGTAGAGCTGCGTGAGCAGGAGTTGGTCCTCTGCTGTCCCAGCCCCGCACACAACACCACCCCAGACATGCAGGGAGCCCAGGCGCTTCTGCTGCTGCTGCTGCTGGCCCTGATGCTACGGCCGACCCACGGCATCATCCCAGGTAATGCGGCTCCCCAAACCCCCCACCAAGGGCCTGTCCAGCCCCCAGCCCCAGGCTGACCCAGCCCCCACTCTCCCCTGGCCAGTGGACGAGGAGAACCCGGCCTTCTGGAACCAAAAAGCAAACGAGGCCCTGACGGCTGCTAAGAAGCTGCAGCCCATTCAGACGGCAGCCAAGAACCTCATCCTCTTCCTGGGGGACGGTGAGTGTGCAGGGCCGGTGCCCTCTCCACCTGGCACCCAGGGCCCCGCCGACTCCAGGCCGGCCTGACGGGTTCTGTCCCTCAGGGATGGGGGTGCCCACGGTGACCGCCACCAGGATCCTGAAGGGGCAGATGCAGGGCCAGCCTGGGCCAGAGACTCCACTGGCCATGGATCAGTTCCCGTACCTGGCGCTGTCCAAGGTGAGCGGGGCTGCGGAGAGGCCGGACTGTACAGCTGAACTCTGCCTGGCGCACAGCTGAGGCTGTCTCTGTCTGCAGACGTACAACGTGGACAGACAGGTGCCAGATAGTGCGGGCACAGCCACGGCCTACCTGTGCGGGGTCAAAGGCAACTACCAGACCATCGGCCTGAGCGCGGCTGCCCGTGCCAAGCAGTGCAACACAACTCAGGGCAACGAGGTCCTCTCCGTGATGCACCGGGCCAAGAAAGCAGGTGTGATGGGCTGGGGCCGGGACTGGAGTTTGCCACAATATCCCAGGACATGCACTGAGCCCTCCTCCTCCCTCAGGGAAGTCTGTGGGAATTGTGACCACCACCAGGGCCCAGCACGCCTCACCGGCCGGCACCTACGCACACACTGTGAACCGCAACTGGTACTCGGACGCTGACATGCCCGCCTCAGCGCGCCAGGAGGGCTGCCGGGACATCGCCACGCAGCTCGTCTTCAACGTGGACATTGACGTGAGCTCAAAGGGCGGGAGGGCTGGAAGGCAGGGTGCACCCCGCACTGGCCAAAGTCCCAGGTGTCCTGCGCGTCCTGCAGCTCAGCCCTGCAGCTCGCCAGGGTCTCTGGGAGCTGTGGCAGCGGCCAATGGAGAAGGCCCCACCCAGCGCAGGCCCTGGCACAGCCGGGAGGGGACGTAGGGATGCAGGGAGGACGGGAAAGGCGGCCCTGCAGCCCCAGGCCCTCAGGTCCTTGGCTCTGACCGCAGGTGATCCTGGGCGGGGGCCGGAAATACATGTTCCCCAGCGGGACCCCAGACCCTGAGTACCCAGATGATGCGAACTCAACGGGAGTCAGGCTGGACGGGAAGAACCTGGTGCAGGAGTGGCTGTTGAAACACCAGGTGACGGGTGCACCGGGCAGAATGTGGGGCCGGGGATGCGGGGCTGGGCAGGGGCTGAGGCCTGGCTGTCCCCGCAGGGCTCTCGGTACGTGTGGAACCGCGCAGAGCTCCTGCAGGCGTCCCGGGACCCCTCGGTAACATATCTCATGGGTAAGACCCTCCCGCCCTGCAGGTGTGTGCCGTGACCCCTGTGTGCCCCACCTGGCAGTCACCCTGGGTCCCTTGTCCCTCAGGCCTCTTTGAGCCCGTGGACATGAAATACGAGATCTACCGAGACCCTGAGCTGGACCCCTCCCTGGCGGAGATGACAGAGGCAGCCGTGCGCGTGCTGAGCAGGAACCCCGACGGCTTCTACCTCTTCGTGGAGGGTGAGGGGGCGCCTGGGGCACACAGGCCGGGAGGGGCGTCGGAAATGGAGCAGGCGGCAGCTTTCCCCGCTTCCCGCAGGGGGCCGCATCGACCACGGCCACCATGAGGGCAGTGCTTATCTTGCCCTGACTGATGCGGTTGCGTTCGACTCTGCCATCGACAAGGCGGGCCAGTTCACCCGCGAGCAGGACACCCTGACCCTCGTCACTGCGGACCACTCCCACGTCTTCACGTTTGGGGGCTACACCCTGCGGGGGACCTCCATCTTCGGTAGGCCTGGGACTGCTGCTGTTGATTACAAGGGTCTGTGTGAGCCTCAGTTTCTCTATCCATCCGAGGGGCACACTGGTTATAGTGTTGCTTGGAGCAGATCTTGGGAAGGTCCAGCCCAGGACCAGACCCAAGGTGAGGGTGTGTGGCGGATATGCGCCTCCCAGTGTGGTCAGTGACCCCTATGCGCCCCTCTCCCCCTGCAGGGCTGGCCCCCTCATTGGCCTCAGACTTAAAAAACTACACCTCCATCCTGTATGGAAACGGTCCCGGCTACCCAGCCACCTCCCCCAGGCCGAATGTCAGCGACAGTGAGATCGGTGAGTGATACCAGGTTCCCTTCCCTGGCGGAAGCCGGAGGACAGACTGGAAGCAGGAGGCGGTGGCCCTCCTGGAGAGGCCTGCTGACTGCCATGTCCCTTCAGGTGACCCCAAGTACCGGCAGCAGGCGGCCGTGCCCTTGTCCTCTGAGACCCACGGCGGTGAGGACGTGGCAGTGTTCGCGCGTGGCCCGCAGGCGCACCTCATGCACGGCGTGCAGGAGCAGAGCTATGTTGCGCACCTCATGGCCTTCGCCGGCTGCCTGGAGCCCTACACCACCTGCGGCCTGCCGCCGCCCGCCTGGACCTCCTCGCGTGCTGGCCGGGACGCTGCACTGCCTTCGGTGCCGCTGTTGGCCGGGACCCTGTTGCTCCTGCTGGGGCTGATTCCTGGGCCCTGACTGATTTCTGGCCAGCTCCCCTGGAGGGCTCCCCACACCCTCACCACCCCGGTCCAGACGGCGCCAAGCTGAACTGCAACCCACACCTCGTGTGCTCAGACCTCTGTCACAGGCACCCCACTTCTCGCAGACCCCTCCTCCTGCGTGGGCCCTGACCTGGCCTCAGAGCAGCTTGTCCTCCTCACCCCGGGCTGTGCCTCCATGGGAGCTCACCCCCCATACTCATCCAATGGCCACACTGCACCGTGTCCAGGACAGCTCCGGGACTGCGCCTTCAGACAGTGCCAGCACCCCAGGAGAGGGTTTAGACCGGTCACCCTGCACTCACCTGCAGCATGGGACCAGTGGGCATTGGCCCAGGGGGTTCCCACTAGGCTGGCCTTGACTCTGACTCACCTTGGTGAGCTGGCACCAGACAGATTAAGAACCAGGATTCCTTGCTCTGCTGGGCCGCCATTCTCCTGGAGACAAAACAATAATAAAAAGAACCGTGAGACCCTGTGACAGTGTAAGCTGCTGGATCTCACCGAAAAACAAAAACAAAAACAAAAAAACCCACAGGAATGGGGTCACTCATGGTCCTCACATGCCAGGCCTGGTTCTCCTGCACGACCCTGCACTGGGGAAGCAGGGAGAACCTGGTCAGAGGGGTGGTGGCTGCTCAGGGGATCCCACCCTGTCAGTGCCCACGCTGTGCAGAGAGGGGCATGAGGTCACCACAGGTGCCAGGGGCTGTGCCCGACCTTCCTGATCCCTGTCATACAGTAGCAGCTGAACACAGTCCTGCTCTGAAGGGTCACCAACCCCATTTCCCATCTGCCTGTGGGTGGGACATGGGGCGCTCCGGGCTGACTTTCTGCCTCTGAGATGGCCTTGAGCCACCTCTGTTCCTCCCCCAGGCAGAGACAGAAAGCTCTCCCCCAGGGGGCGCTGGGCAGCGGAGTGGTGGCGACCCCTCCCCACGGGGACACCAGGCTCAGCCTCACCACCCACAGGGAGCTCCCAGCCTGCCCTGCTCCCACAGCGGAGGGGGTAGCACCAGCCTCCGACCGCAGGGATCTGGACTCCCATTGCAGGGCCCCCACCCACCCACCCGGGGGGACTTCGCACAGAGGGGAGGTGGCCATGCAGACAGGTCCAGGTGAGAGCAGGGCCCTACAGACGATGGGGCGGGGCCGGCTGTGGCTGCAGCCCACCTGTGGGGCATGGAGCGGATGAGCTGGGACACCTGCTGCATGTAGTCTGTGGCCAGCAGCACCACCTCCTCGTCCTCCGAGAAGTCCTCCTGGAAGATCTGGTCCAGCAGCCACTTCCACCGCAGCTGTGGGGCCAAGGGTGGGGCCCAGAGCACAGGGAGGGGTCAGAGGGGCGAGGAGGGCAGCAGGGAGGGTCCGGGTGCACAGAAAGGCATGGAGCCAGCCCCAGGAGGGGACCCCGGAGCTGCCTGGCGGTGCAGCCACTCACATGGGGGGTGATCTTCTGCAGCTGGCCCAGCGTGACCTTGTTGTACATGGCACTGACGTCCCGCCGCAGGTCGTCGTACTCTGACACGGTGATCTGGGAGGAAGCCCCTGCTGAGTGGCCCTGCCTACAGTGGTAAAACAATGGGGTTGGAGCATGGGGCAGCTTGCTCAGCCGGGTGCCACTGCCCTGGTCCCAAGAATGTACATAAAACTAGGAGAAGTTTTAGTGGGCCACAAAACTAGGAGAAGCACCCTGGTGGGCTGAGGCACTTCTGCCATTGAAGCAGTTTGGGAGGCTGAGGCAGGAGGATCAAAAGTTCAAACCCATCCCGGGCAACTTAGTAATTTAGCGAGACCCTGTCTGAATAGAACAGATGGAAATTCTGGAGATGCAGCTCTATGTGGAGGCTTAGGGGCCGCAGTCAGCTCAGTGTTCGGTGTTGATAGCCAGATCTTCGCCCCACAGGAGCCCAGGACTCTGGTGAGTGTCAGGAATAGCAGGGGACATGGAAGAGCTTTCCATAGTCCTGGGTGACCCTTCCCAGCACAACCCAAGTACCGTGGCTAGAGTGCAAACAAACTTGGTCATGGGGGAAAAGACAGGGCTATGGTTTGGATGTGGTTTGCACGTCTTCAAGGAGCCAAGGTTTGTGCATTAAAAAGGGGAAAGATTCTGAAGAGACACCAGAGCATGTCACATGCTGACATTTTTTTAAAAAATTTTTTAAGGCAGAGTCGGCTATATAGTTCAGGCTCGCCTTGAGCTCACAGTGATCCTCCTGCCTCAGTCCCCTGAGTGATGAGATTACAGATGTGGGCCACCATGCCCAGCTCCTGTGTTAAATTTAATTCTCCATCCAGAAGTATTAAGAAAGTAGAAAAGCCAGGCATGGTGGTGCACACCAGTGATGCCAGCACTCGAGAGGCTGAGGCAGGAGGAGCGCTACAAATTTGAGGTCAGGCCAGTCTGAACTACATAGTAAGACCCTGTCTCAAAAAAAAAAAAAAAAAAAAAAGGTGGAAATTTAATCATATCGATACTTAGAGGTGGGGCCTGTGGGAAGGACTAGAATTAGATAAAATCACTAGGATGTCATGGCCAGGATTAGATATGGGTGACTTTCTGAAGAGGGAGTAGTGATGCATGCCTCTAATTCCACTACTCTAGAAGGCTGAGGCAGGAAGGTTGAAAGGTCAAGACCAGCCTGGGTTATGTAATGAATTCAAATCCATCTTGAATACTTGGCTTGACCCTGTCTCAAAACAAAAAATAAAACAGAACAAATCCAGATTTGGTGGTTCAAGCCTGAAATCCCATAGTCTGGGAGTCTAGAAGTCTGGCAGGAAGACTGGAAGAATGACCCCAGTCTGAGTAATTTAGT
This sequence comes from Fukomys damarensis, assembly GCF_012274545.1. NCBI lineage: Eukaryota > Metazoa > Chordata > Mammalia > Rodentia > Bathyergidae > Fukomys > Fukomys damarensis. Next base: position 129,822,037 of record NW_022900928.1, on the reverse strand, counting down.
GATTTAGTGTCTTAATTTAAATTTAGTATCTCATCACTTCTCAGCCTTTTGGCTAAGATCAAGTATAAATTTAGTGTCTTATCGCCGGGCGTGGTGGTGCACTCCTGTAATCCCAGCACTCGGGGAGGCTGAGGCAGGAGGATCACTGTGAGTTCCAGACTAGCCTGGGCTACATAGTAAATTCCAGGTCAGTCTCAACTACATAGTGAGACCCTGTCTCAAAACCCCACCCACCCCCCAAAAATTTAGTATCACAAATTTTTTTTAAATTAAAAAAGGCTGGGGATATTGCTCACTGCAGAGGTGCTGGGTTCAAACCTCAGTGCTAAAAAAAAAAAAAAAAAAAAAAAAACGATAAAAAAAAAAAAAAAAAAAAAAAGAAGTCAGGGAGCCCTCAGAGTCCCAGCTACTGGAAGTCTGGGAGAGGAGGGTCACATGGCCAGGCCTGTTCTTGTGCAGGCTGGAAAGGTCTGTGGGTGCAGATCCCTCAGGAGCAGAGTGGCCCAGGGTTCAATCCCACTGCAGGAAAGAGGAAATTGGGGTTTTTTGTAAAGGAAAAAAAGAGAGTAGTTTCTGTACTAACCTCACTCAATGTAAGCAAAAGAGAAAGAAAGTATAGGACAAGTAACAGCCTCGCATAGACCTGGACTAGGTTCACAGGAGATGGAGCTGGTGCGAGGCCTCTGTGTGATCCAGTTCGCTAACATCAGGAGGGCAAAATCACCCACAAGGTTTTCTGTGTAAGCAATCATTTCAGAAGCACAGGATCCCCAGAACCTGGGCCACTCCTAGAGCAGCAGGTTCTCTGACACTGAGCTGCCCGGAATAGGAACTGGGAGGCCCCATTTCTCCAATTTACGGGCTTTTCTGATTAGAAAACAAAGGCCACGCTTTGGCAAGATCTGATCCTGTGACCTTCACTTGGCTTTTGGTCATTTAAGGAGACTGTGTGTTCCCTGTTAAGTAGCTGCGGAGTGTTGCTTTTGTGGCACTGGAGAAGGAACTCAGGTCCTAACCACTGAGCTACATCCCCAGCCCCTTTGTATTTATTGTAACAATATCTTGCTAGTTTCTAAATTGCCCAGACTGGGCTCAAAATTTTGATCTTCCTGCCTCAGCGTCTCCGACTGCTGGCATTAGATGGCTGGAGCTTTATTTTGAGACAGGGTCTCCCTGTGTACAGGTCACCCAGGCTGGCTTGGAACTCAGAAACCCTCCTGCCTCAGGCTTGCAAGTGCAGGCATTATAGGCCTGCACCACTACATGGAATTATGTCAAGAATGTGTTTTTCTAGATCATCTAGGTTCTGAAGATATTCTGGGAAGATTGTATATCTTGTCTGGTTACTTTTTTTTTTTTTTTGAGGTAAGGTTCAGGCTGACCTTGAACTCACTACGTAGTGTTAGTGTTTAGGCTGACCGAGAACTCAGCGATCCTCCTGCCTCAGCCTTCCCAGTGCTGGGATTACAGGAGTGCACTACCACACCTGGCTTGAAGTTAGATGTTTAGAATTGGTGTCGTACTCCTGAAATCCCAGCACTCAGGAGGCTGAGGCAAAAGGATCTGAGAATTTGAAGCCATTCTGGGCTACATAGTGAGTTCAAAGCTGGTCTGACTCCACAGTGAGACACTGGCTCAAATAAAGAAGCTGCAATTTGGCTGTTTCTCCTGGCTGCAGGGTGGGCTTTCACTGGGAGAAGTCTGAGGCATTAGCCTTTAGGGAAGATGGGCAGGGCTAAGTGAGAGGCGTAAATGGGCCTGGCATCCAAGACCTGCTTTTATCTTGCGTGGTGTTAGGCCAGTGTTCCTTGGCACTGGGGCCCAGGTTGAGGACGGCTCAGTGTAGCCTAGATTCTGAGGTTAAACCCAGTGTCACCAAGTTAATTGCTGTGGGTGCCTTGTCCTCAGAGAGACCTAGTTCCTGGGCAGTAGCCCAGGCAGGATGCTGCAGGACCCAAATCCCAGACCCTCCAGGGCAGGGCCGTGGTTGGCAATTCCTGTGTGACGGGGCTCAGGAAGGTTGGCCCAGCCTCTGGCACCTGTGCTGACCTCACACCGCTGGTAGCCCCTCTGCACCGGCTCCCCCTGCTTCTGGGCCCACGGTCCTGCAGGAGGACCAGGTGTGGCTGTGGGGGCCCTTAGTGACCCCAATCTCTGCCATCCCGGGAGCTGGCTGAGCTGCCCTGAGACTGAGGCTGGCCACAGCACAGAACAGGCGACTGCCCCTTCCTTTGACCGTGTCGACCACCTTGGCCTGGAGCTGTCTCAGCTGGTGGCAGAGCTGAGCCAGCGTCCTGGTGTGGGCTGGGGTGAGGTGCTGAGCTGGCTGTCCAGCGTCCTCGTGTCCTGCAGCTGGGGACTGGGCCCTGCTGTCCCTTCAACCCCTCTCTGGGCATCCTCCCCAGGTGCCCTGTCCACCTCAGCCTGGCCCAACACAGCGCCTTGGGCGTGGACCGTGTGGTCAGGAGTGGGGCCAGTGTTGCACTGCTCTGCCCTGTTCAGGCCTTTGTCACGTCTGTCCCAGGCAGCCTCCCTGGCCTCCCGTCTCACTACTTGTCCTGAATCTCCAGCTGCATCCCCAGCTCTCTGGGTTTCCTTCAGCAAAAACCAGCAAGGCAGCAGTTTACACTGTCAAGGGTCTGTTTATTGTTGCTTTGTGTTCACAGGAGAATGGCAGCCTGGAGGGCGGGGAATCCTTGCTCCTAATCAGTGCCCAGTGCCAGCTCACCGAGGTGAGCCAGTCAGGCAGAGTGGCTGGTCCGCACCCTCTCCTGTGTTGGGGTGCAGGGACTGTGGTCTGGAACTGCAGTCCCAGAGCTGCCTCCGTGGACACTGGGTGTGGAGAGTACAGTGCTGTGCTGCGGGGCCTCCTGGTGGGGGTGTGGGGTGGAGCTGTGGACACTCAGAGTGCCATGGTCCCCAGCAGCAGCAGCACCAGTGTCCAGGCCAGAGACAGCGAGAGGCCAGGGGCAGCGCTGCTCCTGTCATCGCTCTGGTCACTGCTCCGGCTGGGCGGCGGCAGGCCGCAGGCGGTGTAGGGCTCCAGGCAGCCGGCGAAGGCCATGACGTGGGCGATGTAGTTCTGCTCCTGCACGCCGTGCATGAGGTGCGCTTGTGGGCCACGCGCGAACACCGCCACGTCCTCCCCAGAGTGGGTCTCGGAGTCCAGGGGCACGGCCGCCTGCTGCCGGTAGGTGAGGGAACCTGGAGGGCACGGTGGTCAGTGTGATCGGGCTCCCCTCTGACCCCTCTCTGCCTCTGATCCGGGGAGACCCTACTCACTGCTTTCCTGGGCAGTGACATCTGGCCGGGGGTTCTTGAAGTTTGGGCCATTTCCGTACAGGATGGAAGTGTAGGCCTTGCCGTCTTTGGCCTTCTCAGGTGATAGCCCTGCAAGGGGAGCTCACCTCGTTCCTGCACTGACCACTGCATGGGTGCCTGGGCACCCCTCACCCACACCCATCTCAGCCCTCCCAAGACCCCCACCAGGCAGTGCTGCCAGTGTGGCCACGACAGATAACTCAAGAGACCTCTGCCTTCAAATCAGCAACAGCCCCCGCCGTCCCAGGCCTACCGAAGATGGAGGTCCCCCGCAGGGTGTAGCCCCCAAACGTGAAGACGTGGGAGTGGTCAGCGGTGACGAGGGTCAGGGTGTCCTGCTCGCGGGTGAGCTGGCCCGCCTTGTTGATGGCAGCGTCGAATGCGACTGTCTCAGTGAGTGCTCGGTAGGCTATGGTCTCATGGTGGCCGTGGTCGATGCGGCCCCCTGCGGGAAGAGGGGAAAGCTGCCTCCTGCTCCATTTCCGACGCCCCTCCCGGCCTGTGTGCCCCAGGCGCCCCCTCACCCTCCACGAAGAGGTAGAAGCCGTCGGGGTTCCTGCTCAGCACGCGCACGGCTGCCTCTGTCATCTCCGCCAGGGAGGGGTCCAGCTCAGGGTCTCGGTAGATCTCGTATTTCATGTCCACGGGCTCAAAGAGGCCTGAGGGACAAGGGACCCAGGGTGACTGCCAGGTGGGGCACACAGGGGTCACGGCACACACCTGCAGGGCGGGAGGGTCTTACCCATGAGGCGGGTCACGGCCGGGTCCTGGGACGCCTGCAGGAGCTCTGCGCGGCTCCACACGTACCGAGAGCCCTGCGGGGACAGCCAGGCCTCAGCCCCTGCCCAGCCCTGCATCCCTGGCCCCACATCCTGCCCGGTGCACCCGTCACCTGGTGTTTCGACAGCCACTCCTGCACCAGGTTCTTCGTATCCAGCCTGGTCCCTGCCTGGGCGGTGTTATTCGGGTACTCGGGGTCTGGGGTCCCCCTGGGGAACATGTATTTCCGGCCCCCGCCCAGGATCACCTGCGGTCAGAGCCAAGGACCTGAGGGCCTGGGGCTGCAGGGCTGCCTTTCCCGTCCTCCCTGCATCCCTACGTCCCCTCCTGGCTGTGCCAGGGCCTGCGCTGGGTGGAGCCTTCTCCATTGGCCGCTGCCACAGCTCCCAGAGACCCTGGTGAGCTGCAGGGCTGAGCTGCAGGACGTGCAGGACACCTGGGACTTTGGCCAGTGCGGGGTGCACCCTCCCTTCCAGCCCTCCCGCCCTTTGAGCTCACGTCAATGTCCACGTTGGAGACGAGCTGCGTGGCGATGTCCCGGCAGCCCTCCTGGCGCGCTGAGGCGGGCATGTCAGCATCCGAATACCAGTTGCGGTTCACGGTGTGTGCGTAGGTGCCGGCCGGTGAGGCGTGCTGGACCCTGGTGGTGGTCACAATTCCCACAGACTTCCCTGAGGGAGGAGGAGGAGGGCTCAGTGCATGTCAGGGACATTGTGGCAAACTCCAGTCCCGGCCCCAGCCCATCACACCTGCTTTCTTGGCCCGGTGCATCACGGAGAGGACCTCGTTGCCCCGAGTTGTGTTGCACTGGTTGAAGCGGGCAGCCGCGCTCAGGCCGATGGTCTGGTAGTTGCCTTTGACCCCGCACAGGAAGGCCGTGGCTGTGCCCGCACTATCTGGCACCTGTCTGTCCACGTTGTACGTCTGCGGACAGAGACAGCCTCAGCTGTGCTCCATGCAGAGTTCAGCTGTACAGTCCGGCCTCTCCGCAGCCCCGCTCACCTTGGACAGCGCCAGGTACGGGAACTGATCCATGGCCAGTGGAGTCTCTGGCTCAGGCTGGCCCTGCATCTGCCCCTTCAGGATCCTGGTGGCGGTCACTGTGGGCACCCCCATCCCTGAGGGGCAGAACCGTCAGGCTGAGCCCCAGGCTGGCCTAGCCTGGCGGTGGAGGGGGCGCCGGCCCTGCACACTCACCGTCCCCCAGGAAGAGGATGAGGTTCTTGGCCGCCGTCTGAATGGGCTGCAGCTTCTTAGCAGCCGTCAGGGCCTCGTTTGCTTTTTGGTTCCAGAAGGCCGGGTTCTCCTCCTCCACTGGCCAGGGGAGAGCGGGAGCTGGGTCAGCCTGGGGCTGGGGGCTGGACAGGCCCTTGGTGGGGGGCTTGGGGAGCCGCATTACCTGGGATGATGCCGTGGGTCGGCCGTAGCGTCAGGGCCAGCAGCAGCAGCAGCAGCAGCAGCAGAAGCGCCCGGGCTCCCTGCATGTCTGGGGTGGTGTTGTGTGCGGGGCACCAGGTGTGGGGGCTGAGACAGTGACAGCACCTAACGAGGCTGTTACCCCAGGGTACCAGCTCCAGCCCAGACTGTCCGAGTTTATATTCCCACAGGCTGTGAAAATCTTTGGGTCCCTCCCTAAGCCTCAGGCACCACCCTGCAGGCCCTGGGATCCCAAACCCTGCAGGAGTAGGGAGGGTGCAGGCTGGGCTGGGCCAGCCTGGGGAGGGCTTGGGACAGAAGCTCCGAATTTGCCCAGTGTTTTTCTCGGAGGAAGGGTGGGGCCTGAGCCACCCCTGGACAGGAGCTTTTGCCCTGCTGTTTGGGTCTGGCCTCCATTCAGCTCCCGTTTTGGGGACCATCACGCCCTTCCCAAGTGGGTGGTGGCGGCCAGGCTCTGTCCTGTGTGCTCAGTGGAGGTGAGGCTTGCGCCGTACAGAGTGGGCTGTGGCTCAGCGTTGGACTCTGGGAGCCGCCGAGAGGAGAGGAAGGACACTGTCAAGTTAATTGGCTGCCCTGCCACCGACTGCTTGTCAGGCTAGGCAGGACAGGTGGGTGCCCAGGAACGCGGGCCCAGCATGGCTATTGTGTGGACATGGGTGGGGCTGCACACAGCGGGGCCAGACCCAGCTGATCTGAGCAAGGGCAGCCGTGTGCCCACAGGCATTCGGGGCCCTGGGGTGAGTCTGGTCTGAGCGACCTAAGAGGCCCAGTAGCCTCAGCTCAGGCCCTATAGTGTTTGTAACAAACAATGGCCGGGCGGCGGGAGCAGCCCACGACATTTATCCCTGCTTGCGGGGTTAAATAAATTGAGGGAGCGGCTGCAGTGGGCAGCATTCGGCTTGAAGGAGGAAGGAGACGCCACTGTGGGGATGGAGCTTGAGGACGTGAGACTGAGGAATCCACCATTCCTCAGATGAGGGTGGGGAGAGGAGACCTGTGCTTCCTGCCAGGACAAAGTCTCACCTGTGAAGAAAAAGCGCTGGGACCAGCGCATAGCCACTGCAGCGTGCTTACTACTGAACTGCACGCTGAGGTCTCCAGTGCAAGGTGCACACCTTCCACCCCGGCCCTTGGGACCCAAGTTCAAGGCCAGCCTGAGCTATAGAGAGAGAGCTGGTCTCAAAAAGCCAAAATCCAAAGGAAAAAAAAAAACCTGAATGTTGGCGGAGGATGCAGCTCAGTGGCACTGCGCCTCCCTGGAAGTGTAAGGTCCTGAGTTCGATCCCAGGTACCAGGAAAAACAAAAAAAGAAAAAGTAGTTTTTCTTGTGTGTGTGGTGCTGGGGATGGAATCCAGGGCCTCAAGCATGCTCTACACTGAGCTACACCCTAAAGTTGTAAATTTGTGCTTTCTCATTATCCTTAAAATTTTATTAGTACATATTCATAGTCATTTTGAGTACATTCATTGTGGGAACTGGTACCTGTACAGAACACATGTTGATTCTTCTTTTCCCTTCTCCACCCAGTTTTTTTTTTTTTTTTTTTTTTTTTTTTTTTTTTTTTTTTTTTTTTTTTTTTTCTTCCTCCCCCTTTTTTTTTTTTTTTTTTTTTTTTTTTTTTTTTTTTTTTTTTTTTGCCAGCATCAGATTGATTTTATGATGCCAGGTGTGGTGGCAAATGTCTGTAACCCGAGCACCTGGGAGGCTGAGGCAGGAGGATCACAGTGAGTTCAAGGCCACCCTGGACTACATACATAGAAAGTCCCTGTCTCAAAAAAAAAAAGGAAACTAAAACAAACAAAAACTCAACTCTCAATTTTTGTTTTTTTGCGATAGGGTCTTGCTAGGTGGATCAGACTGGCCTTCAAATCAGTACGTAGCCCAGGCGTGCCCCCTAGGCTGGGCTGGAAATAGTTAAGATGGTTAAGTATGTGCTTTGTGTTTTATCACAGTTTAATGAAATTAAAATAGATCTTGCGGAGCTTGGCCTGAGGGGTTGTGGAGAGAAGTAATTATTATGAGAACCTGGGGTTCTGCCCCACAGGGAGGAGGAATAAGACTGCGACAGAGAAGGCAGGGTGCAGGCAAAGGTATTAAAGGATATAAAGGCAGGGAGTAAAAGATATAAAGGGCAGGAAGCATGCGGGGCGTGGTGGGCACGCCTATGATCCCAGCACTTGGGAGGCTGGTGCGAGAGGATCACCGCTACTCGGCGAGTTCAAGGACAGTCAACTACATAATGAGACTTTATCTCAAAAAACATCCCCCACAATAAATTAAAAATGAAAGGAAGGACCCAGAGCTCCTGTTGGCTGGGAGGGGTTTCTGGGCAGGGTCCCCAGGTGGGCTGTGTAGGGTTTTCAGGCTTTCGCAGGAGCTGGGCGCTGTTAGTATCATCTCTGCCCGAGAGGAGTGTGTGTGTGTTCAGGGTGCAGTCTGTGCTCACACAGCCCAGCACCCCTGGCCGCAGGACACTGGCAGCACCCTTACGAGATCCCGGAGGCGGAGGCTCAGCAGACTTCTGGGTTTAGGAAGGCCAGCGGGAGGCCGCACTGTTAGAGCTGCTGGAGCCCTAACCCTTGAATGGTGTCCCAGGAGGGGCTCCTTCCGGCCAACAGCCAGGTGCCCTCCCTTTGGAACCCTGGGCTGGGCTCTCTGTCTGTGGGGACTAAGCTTGCTCCCTCACGCCCCACCCACCAGGCGCTGACATGGGGTGGTGGCCGTGTCCCAGGGGCCTCTGGTCACTGCGTCCACGCGTGGCCTCGGCTGTGCTGTGACTGGGAAGTCATGCTCTTGTAAGAGCCTGACTGAACCAGAGCGACTCCATGTTGACCAGCAAACGACCTAGAGACTGTCGCTCCCCCCATCCCTTATAGGATAACTAATGATTAATTGTGAATTGTTAGGTGGCTGTTTTGGAGTAGCTGGGAAACTAGGTGGAAACTGTAGTGAACACAGAGACCCAACGCAGGTCTCGCCACTCCTTGCATGCCTGTAGTCTGAATGTTCGGAACTTTATGATGATCTAGGTTGTAAATGGAACAATGGATAATCACTCTGCTGATCATTAGTACATGACGACCACTAGCTCAGATCAACTGACTCTTTGCCTTTGTCCTCTTCCTGTAAGTTTTAAGTGTACCCCCCACCCTTAGCCCTATATAAAATGGCCTCTGTTTCTGAGCTAGCCGCCTCTCTGAGCTACTTGGCTTGGGGAGTGCCGTCTGGCCAGACTAATAAAGGTCTATTTGCCAACTTGCCTGGTGTGTTCCTTCCTGGGTGACTCTCGCTGTGCGACAAGCTCCTGGAGCCTCGCTGAGCTTCTGAGCCCAGCATCGTGGAAGCCTCTTGGCTGTTCACGCTCCAGGAGTAAAAGTGAGACTTATGTCTTACACTCTGCATTCCCAGTGGCACAGGCCACTCAGGAATGAACGTGCGTCCCCAGCGTGGTCACTGGAGAGTTCAGAGTAAAAGGTTTCCCGTGTTTTTATTTATTTTTTCTGATTTTTATTACTCCGAGTTTGCTATACATAATGATTACATTTATCGTGGGGAATTTACAAGTACATGTCATGTCTTAATTCTGTGCCCCTGCCCTGTGTTACTTCTGTTAAAGCAGAGTTATTACCTGAGGTCTACACAGCCTGTTCCTGGGCTCCAGGAGTTATCTCCCCATCTCCTGAGTGTTCTGGTGGCGGTGGGGAAATTCTGGGATCACAGTGAGGGCAGCCTACCTCAGGCAGGCCCTTAATACTTACTTATGTGGCTCTTTTTTCTTTTTCGTTAAATTTGAGGCAAAGTCTCTTAAGCCACTAAGTTGCCCAGGCTGGGCTGGAACTTGCCATCCTCCTGCCTCAGCCTCCCAGAGTGCTGGGATCACTGGTGGGTAAGATTGTGCCTGGCTTAATGAGTGCTTTTTACCAGGTTAAAGGTTCAGTCTGCACTTGGCTTTGCAGGACCACATCACCCCCACTTAAATCGGAGTTTTGGGTCACAAGAGCCACGTCCAGGACCAATATTCATCAGAGGGCAGTGACGGGGACACCACCCGGCACCCCCCGGTTCGCCGTGGACCATGAGCATGCGCACCTGGCTCCACAGTGTCATCCGAGCACAGGTGAGGCAGCCATGGCTGGGCCACTGCACAGCCTGTGTGCACATGTGCCACCCCACAGGCACGCCAGGGCCCCTGTCGCCAGCCCCTGGCAACCAATAACTGCGCCTGTTCTTTCAAATTGTGTCCTTCTTTCTTCTCTCGGTGGTGCTGGGGATCAAATGAAGAGCCTTCCCACTGAACTACACTCAGCCTTCTTACATTTTGTGACAGGGTCTTGCTGAGTTGATAAGTGGTCCAGGCTGGCCTTGAACTTGTTTTTGAGACAGGGTCATGCTGTGTAGTTCAGGCTGGCCTTGAGTACAGTGATCCTCCTGCCTCAGACTCCACAGTGCTGGGAGTACAGGTGAGTAGCCAGTGCCTACCCCTTATCTTCTATGCTCTACCCCCAAATTGGGAATGAATTCAGGGCCTTCCCACTGAGCACCTCCTCCAGCCCTTTTTAAAAAGTTTTTGGGACAAAGTTACTAAGGGCATGGTGGTGCATGCTTCCCTGTGATTCCAGCACTCAGGAGGCTGAGGCAGGAAGATCCCCATGAATTTGAGGCCAGCCTGGGCTGCACAGTAAGTTCAAGGCCAGCCTGAACTACAGTAAGACCCCATCTCAAAAAAAAAAAAAAAAAAAAAAAAAAAAAAAAGTCACTAAAGTCCCTAAATTGTCGGTAGAGTTCCAACTTTGGATCTTTCCTGCCTCAGCCTCCAAGAGTGGCCGGATTACAGGCATGTACAACCGCATCTGGCTTAGTTAGCTGCCCCCTGCCCCCGTACTGTGTCGTGCGGCTCCCTTCTCACTCTGCCATGTGACATTACCAATGCTCACCCAGTCTGCCCGGCATCCAGTGAATTTTCCTCTTGAGTCTGGGCAGCACTAGACACACACAGCACGCATCACGCATGGTGAACAAAGGGCATCTGTCCACACCACGGGCTGTGGGACACCTGCCCCCACCTTACCTCTGCCCCTGAGTCACCCACTGCAGTGATGGGGTCACAGTCCTTCCTCGGGCCCAGCACGTGAGGCGGTGTGTGTGTGTGTGTGAGGTGGGGGGCTGGACTCCGGGCAGGGAGGCCAGTCCTGTGTCCCCAGCGTCCCTGCCGATGCCCGGCTCTGCCCAGGCCACATCTGGGGTCCCCAGCTGGGTGCAGCAGGCAGGAGCATTTTCCTAACATGACAAACTCAAGCTTCCAAAGTGCAGTCTTTCAGGTAACTTTAAGTGACATGGTGGCTAGTTCAGCTGCCGCCACCGAGGACATTCAGTGGCACAGAACTGCACAATGAGAACACCTTTACTTTGTTATTTTTCCAGGGGGGGCTGGGTCGCAGGAAATTGCCCAGGCTGTCCCAGAACTCCTGGACTCCAGCGATCCTCCTGCCTCAGCCTCCTTAGTAGCTGGGACTCTGGACCCAAACCTGGTGAGAGTCATTATCTTTGATTCTCCTCCTATCTTTCGGATGAGGAGAGACCCTCAGTTGGTTCTAGGATATCTTAACACCACACTACTGCCTCTCCCCATTGAGAAGGATGGAGCAGGCTGTAGACCTGGCCCTGGTGGTAACCTCTGCTTGGTTGGCCTGGGAGACACAGGTGCCTCCTGGTCACGGCCGGAGATGCCGGTCCTCCCCTTAGTAATTACTGTACGGAAAACCCAAGCCTATTAAATAAGAAACACGAGTAACACCACAGATAATATGTGGTTATGGCAAGAAATCATTAAGGTGATGCATGAAGAGCCGAGTTTTGTCAAACATAAGCCGAAAAGACATAAATTAAATAGGCTCCAAGCCTGCATCACTTTCCCCTCTTTCGGGGGGGGGGGTCCTTCACAACTGTTTCGTTTGTTATTTTTTTGAGACAGGGTCTTAATATGGCTACCTAGAATTTGTGATGATTCTCCTACCTCAGCCTCCCAAAGGCTGGGATTACAGACGTGTGCCAGGATTCCTAGATTCCTTCAGAGTTTAATGTCCCCTTACAGCCAGGAATGGTGGCACATGCCTGCATCCCAGCCCTTGGGAGGCTGAGGCAGGATGGCTGAGGCCAGCCTGGGATACCCAGTAAGACTCTGTCTCAAAAAAAACCCATTTACACCATCTGTGGGTGGGAAAATGACTGGTTCTACATCACAGGGTAGAGCCTGGTGTGGCCAGAACCACAGGGCTGGAGGGGAGGCGGCCACACCCTGAGGTGAAGGAGGCTGCAGGCTGAGGGTCTGGAGCCCAGGGGCTTGGCTGGGCTCACGGAGCTGGCTCCTTCTGAGAGGGAACTGGCCTCGCTCTGGCCCTGTCCCACCCGGAGGAAGGGGCAGGCATCCCCTTCCCCAGGAGTGCTGGTCATCGGGGCAGGAAGGAGACGGCCCCAGCGTCAGGGTGGGAGACGGGTGGTGCGGGGCCCTCTGTACAAGTCAAGCAGGTGCTGTCTTCAGCCATGGCAGGCAGAGGCCGGCAGCTGGGAGCTGGCTGTTGCTTCCAAGGTGACAGGTGACAGACAGGAGCTCTGGGCACAGAGGGAAGGTGAGTGTCTGGAGATTTCACTTGGACGGGAGTCCCAGGAGCGAGGCTGGCGACTGTCACAAGCACTGGTTCGTCTGGAACCTGTGGGGCCCAGAGGATGCTTGGTTTCCCGTCCCACGGAGCAGCCAGTTCCTGCAGCCTTTCCAGGATCTGGCTGCCTGTTTTCCAGAACTGATCAAGGCTCTCTTTGTGGACATCAGGGAGTACAACATGGTCTGCAACCCTGGCTGCATTAAACCGCCTCTTTACATAAAATAGATGATTCAAATGTCTTCTCCCCAAATGGGACTTTCTGGATACGAGAAAAAGACACCTTGGAACCACAACAATACATAAAAAGAACGAGCACATCCCAGGCGATGATCTTACAAATGAGGTTTCAAATTCACGATCTGAACTTGGCTGTGTGGAATCCCAGCTGTTTCCACAGAGCACCCTGACGCGGTTCCTCCTCTAGCACTTTCTCCGCCACAGCCTCCTTTCCCACTTGGGCCGGAATGGAGCCTGGTGCCTCCTCTCTGCTAAGCTGCACCCGGCTCTGGAACCTTTATTTATTATTATTATTATTATTATTTTTTGTTTTGTTTTTTGAAACAGGGTCTCATTAGGTAGTTGAGACTGACCTGGAACTCACTATGTAGCTCAGGCTGGTCTCGAACTCACAGCGTCCTCCTGCCTCAGCCTCCCGAGTGCTGGGATTACAGGCGTGCGCCACCACGCCCGGCCATGGAACCTTTATTTTTCATTTTGAGACAGTCTTACTCCGCAGGCCAGGCTGGCCTTGAGGTCTTCGCTCTCCTCCTGCCTCAGCCTCCGGAGCGCTGTGATACAGGAGCGGGGCACAACTTCGGGCCCTGGACGCCTGACAGGTGCCCGTGTGGGCCTCTCATCCTGGGAGCCCCGAGGCCGCACCCCGCTGGGCTCAGAGGCCAGGGGCCTGTGGTTCCACTGAGGTGGACGTTTGTCCCTGCAGCGCCAAGCCGAAGGCCTTGGGCAGTGCTTCCCACTCACAGAGCCGCAGGCCGCTGGTCAGCAGGAACGCGGGGTGGTCAGCAGGGTGACGATGCTAACGTGCCCTGTGGTGAGGGAACAGGACGCCTGCAGGGTCGATGTAGGACTTTCCCGCTGTTGTTTCTATTCGTGTACAACCAGTGTTTAGGTGAGACAGACCTGTGAAGTTTGTGATTTCTGTTACCCTGCATTCTCCCTTCTTACAGGAAAGAACTTTCCTCTGTTCATTTTTGATATTTACTGCTGTTCCTAAGTAACACAATTCTTTATTTGTTCAATCTTAAAATGTTGTTTTTTTTGCGGGGGGAGTAATAGGGAGGATTGAACTACTGCACTGTATCTCAGCCTTTTCAGAATTTTTCACACTGCATCTTGCCAAATTGCTTGAGATCCTTCTGCCTCAGCTTCCCAGAGGGCTGGGAATACAGGTGTGGACTAGCACACCTGGCTGAGCTGCTTTGCTATGATCTGTATACGCTCTGTTACCTGTCATGTAACACGCGGTCTCCAACGCCTGACACCACTTCTCACCGTGAACCTGCACGGGGGTTCCCTCACAGCGGACACACAGTGGTGGCTTCGGGTTGGCAGCTGCTGGGCCTGTCTTCGAGGGCCTCCTGAGCCACAGGCGCATCCTCCCCACGGGGTGGCTGGGCTCTGAGGGACGGCAGCCGCCTGTCTTTGGCAGAGCAGTGTCACGCTGGCCTCGGTGCTCTTAGTGGCTCAGGGTCTGACTCGACTCGAGGGAGGGACTCAGACCCAGGCTTCTGCAGCTGCCGTGAGTCCACTACTTCTCATGGAAGAGCAAGGGTTGGAAGCCCCTTCCCAAGCACCCCTGGGGCACACACTCCTTTCCCATCTGGCCTTCCTCCTTGTGTGGGGTGGGGTCGTTCGGACCCTTATTGACTCTGTGTGTGTGTGTGTTTACACTGAACTACATCTCCAGCCCTTTCCATTTTTGAGATAGGGTTTCTTTAAGCTACCCAGGTGGGCTCAAATTTAGAGTTCCTCCTGTCTCAGCCTCCCAGAGTGCTAGTATTATAGGTGTGTGTTACCAAACCCAGCTAAAAAATTGCCGAGTGTGGTGGCACATGCCTGGAATCCCAACACTCTGGAAAGCTGAGGCAGGAGGATTGCTGAGAGTTGGAGGCTAGTCTGGGCTACACAGTGAGTAGGCCAGCATGCACTACACAGCAAGACCTTGTCTCAAAACTGCCCCTCAAAAAAAAAAAAAAAAAAAAAAAAAAAGATTTTCCTACATCCTGCCAGGCAGTTAAGCACAAGGAATAAACTTCCCTGCTGCACCCACATCCCCTGAAGTCGGGTTTGCCCTGTCGTTGTGCATGGACCACTGAATATGCACACTGCCCATCCGGTCCCACCGCGATCCGATGCATGGGCAGCTTCCTGCCCGCTGGCCCTGCCCAGCCCAGTACCGCTTTCTGGGTCTCTGTACCCAACACCACCGGGCTGGGCTCTGGGGACCCATGGGTCCGGGGAAGATACCGCCACCGCCCTGGGCGACAGGGAAGAGCTGCTGTGGTCTCAGTGTCTGTCGGGCACAGGTGCAGGTTCCCCCAGCCAGGCCCAGTGGCAGCCTCGAGGCCCTGCTTCACCTCCTCAGTGGGTCTGGGCTGTGCCAGCGTAGGACAGCGGCTGCCTGGCTGGGAAATGAGGGTCAGTGGCCATCAGGGAGCAGCCTGCTTATTCCATACACTGGTCCCTTTCATGGGACGGTGGGGAGGGGTGTCTCCCTCATGCGCTACACTGTATTCAGTGATACTTGCTGAATGAATGACTGAAGATGAAGGACTTGGCTTTTATGGGGTAAGAAGACTGTTGGGTTTTTCTGCTTTGGTTTTTCCAGACAGGGTCTCACTATGTAGTTCAGGCTGGCCTTGAACTCCCTGTAAAGCCCAGGCTAGCCTCAAACTAGTGGCGATCCTCCTGCCTCAGCCTCCCTAGTGCTGGGATTATAGGCATGGCCAACACACCTGGCTGCAAGGGTGATCTGCATGAAGAAAGCGTGGGCTCTCAAGCCCTAGTCATGGCTGGGCAGTCTGGCTGTGCTACCTCAGGATACCTGTGTCCTGTGGGGGTTTCCTGTCCCATGGGGTGAGAGCAGCTGGGGTCTTCATGGGCTCCAGGTACCACGTCCGGGGGCCATAAACAAGAGCAAAGGGCTTCCTCGCTGACGATCCAGTCCAGCTATGAGTGCCCTGGGGACAGGGACAGCCTGGGGCTGGCAGGGAGGTGGCGCAGGTGAGGGGCATGGCAGGGCAGACACTCGGGTCCTCACGCCTGGCTGCCTGGCCGGGAAGCACCAGAAGGCTTTCTCCGCCCCACAGAAAATGCCACCTCTCCTGCTTGCGGAGGGCTGCTCCCAGAAGGTTCTGGAGATGGGCGAAGGGGACATCTTGGGGAAGCAGGACAGATGGACGGAGAGTTGTCGGAGTGGCCACACCCAGTCCCTGCAAGGCACTCCTACGAGGGACTCCACCAACCTTTTCTCTGAGGAAAAGTCGCAGTGACCAGTGACCCTGAGACGTGGGAAAGGCTGGTGGAGCCTCGGTCTTCTCCTCACTTCTGGAACTCTGGGGCCACCAGTCCTGCCTGTCCAGCCTGGGGAAAGCAGTGCAGGCTGAGGCTGTCCCTGGGTCCCCAGGAGCCCGAACCCTCCGGTGGGCAGGCTTGAGCGTTCTCCCTCCGCAGACCCTCTCACTCTGTCCCACTCCCTAGGCACTGCCAGGGGCCCTGAGATCAACTTACCTCCGGGGTGTGCACGAGGCCATTTCACGGTCCAGCCTAGGAAGGAGGGAGTGGGGCAGGGAGGACACAGCCCCGTGGTGACAGCTGGCGGCCCTGGTAATCAGCTGGAGACAGGCTCTGCACCCACCTGCCCCACGGCCGGCCGTGAATCATGCTGGCACTGAGCAGGAAGGCTCCAGGACAGTGACCCTGGCCCAGCTGTGGGCGGAGCCTGTGCCAAGCTTTGGGCGCCCACACAGACAGCGCTTCACACTTGATTTTATTCCACGACACTGATTGGCTGAGCCCCGTCCCAGGCAGGGGAGGGCAGGGCTGGTGTGGCCTGGCCTCTAGAGGACCCGGCGCTCCCTCTGGGGGATGTGCTGGCCAGGCCTCAGCCCTCCACCCAGTCCCAACTGCTCCCCTCCAGTTCATTTTTTAAAACTGAGATGCAAAAATAAAATGAAAAAATAAAAATAAAAACAAACCCCTGAGTTGTTAAAAACCAAATTAAAAGTCCCCTTTGGTGTCGAAAGGTCCTCTTGCTAAAAGCCAGGGTGGGTGGGCAGGCTGGGTGCTCTGCCGAAGCTCAGGCCTCAGGCTCCGTGTCCTCGGGTTCTGTGTCCTCCAGGCCTGGGCAGCCCTCATGGCCTGGCCGCTTCAGGACGGCGCTGTACTTAAGGGCTGAAGCCTCGGCCCGCAGGATCACCTCCACCAGGCTGAAGACTGTGACCACCTGTGGCCGAGCCGCATGGGAAGGGGACACAGAGAGGGTGCTGTAGTTACAGGCCGCCCCGCACTGTCCGGCCAGCTGGTTCCCCAGCCCGCTGGTGCCCAGGAAAAACCACAGCAGCTGGAGGGCACTGTGTGCCAGGCAGGAGGCATAGCCAGGGAGATGGCGCGGGGCTGGGTGGCCGAACGCAAGCTGTTCTCTGACCTCTGGGTGTCGGGTCTGGGCTCTCAGACTCTCAGACATGGGACCCCAGGTGAAGAGCCCTTGCCCGGGGAGGGGGGGTCCCAGGAGGGTATCTGAGCGTGCTGCTGGGGGACAGGGCCCGGAGCCCGACATGGGGCCCGCACTGCTGGGTGGCAGGGTGCACGTGAGGGCGCAGGCACAAGCGGGGATGAGAGGGGTGCTGACCTGCCGCACCGGCTCCTGCTCGGGGTCCTCAGGCTCCCACACGAGGGTGAGCTCCGGCTTCTTGCCCACTTTCTGGAAGTGGTAGGACCGCAGGGCCAGGGCCTGGGGGTGCACAGCCATCACCACAACCCTCAGGCTCAGCTGGGGTGCTGCCTCCTAACCCCAACCCCAGCGAGCCCTGGACTTGGGGCGGCCTCTGCCCGGCCCGCTCCCGACCTGGGACGGGGACCACCGACCCTGGCCTCAGCTTCTGGACACCTGCGGCTGTGGTGGCACCTGAGGGTGACCACGTGCGGGGGCTGCGAGTGGGCCCGCGAGCCTGCGGGCGGTGTCCCCGCGGGCTGTACTGCAGGGCTGACTGGACCGAACTTTGCTCCCTCGGGACCTTGGGCACAGGCCGGCGACTCCAGCTGGCTCAGCACTTTCTCCTCTCTCACTGCTGTATTGGCATCACGTGCACTCCAGGCAGGCGCCAGGGCTCAGTCTCCTGGGAGGAGCCGGGCCAGGCCTCCGCCTCTTCCACCCTCTGCTCCCTCAGGCCCGCACCACCTGCCGCCCCCTGCTGGCCAGGGACAGGCCTGTTCCTGGGTGCCAGTGTCCTGGGAGGAGTCCGGCCCCATCTGGGCAGGGCCAGCAGGCCGTCCTGGGGCCCACGGCGGAGGGAGGGCCCAGCAGGGACCATGGCTTCGCTCCCGCCCTCCGCCCTCCGCATACGGCGCGCACTCACGTTGCAGTAGATGCGCTTCTGCACCCCGAAGCGCAGCACCAGCACGTCGAAGGCTTGGTTCAGGACGCCCATCACCATGGCCTCGGACTCCAGGGGCCCGCTCTCCTGCGGGGACAGTGCTCCAGCGAGGTGTCCTTGGGCTCTGCCGGGACCGGGGGCAGCGGGCGGGGACTCACCTTGACGAGGACGGCGAAGAAGAGCCCGGTGCTGAGCTCCTGCACCCGCTTGGACGCCATGCGGCGGTCGTTGCAGAGGTCGGCCTGCTTCTGTAGGGCGCCGGGCTCCGCG
>NW_022900928.1:129779926-129803270 GCF_012274545.1 Fukomys damarensis | reverse complement strand
GTGGCCTCCAAGTCCCCGGCAGAAAGGACAGGCGGGTGCTTTCTGGTCTGGGATGGGGCTGCCTGCTGCGGTGGCTCGGGGCTGAGGGGAGAGAAGCGGTGGCCACGCTGGAGGGCTGTGGACTTGGCTTTGGAGGCCCCAGCGGAAGCTAAGGAAGCTGCGGGTTCTTGGGGGACACAAAGCGGAGGCCACCACCCAGCGCGAGGCCCGCGGGGCTCTCATGCGGCTGAGCGGTCCCCATCCCCGGGAGGGAGGCGCCAGGCTGACCTGCTTTTTCCCAACCCGCGACCCTCTCCGGGGCCCAGACACAGAAGTCCGAGCGCCTCGTAGGTGTGTGTCAGGTAGCAGGGAGGTCCTGAGCCTCTCCGGGGGCCCAGCCCTCCGCTCACCCTGAAGCCTGGTGCAGGCCTTGGAAAGGGCCAGAGCCTCTGCAGGAGCAGGGGAGCAGGCTCCCGGGCGGTCGGGCTCCTCACCCCCGCCCCACACGCTGTCCCCCCTTGTTCTGTACGCAAGGCCCCGCTTCTCTCCCGGCTCCCGCGGCTCTGGCTCAGCGCCTACAGCTCCCACTGCCTGCACAGTCCTCTGCGAGGGCCTGGTTCTCAGGACGCCCCACAGGCACCACCTCTCCGGGTTGAACTGTGGCTGGGGTAGCTCGGGACCTGCTCTCCCGCCTGGGGTCCCTGGTCAGACCTGGCCTGAGTTTGAGGCACACAGGGCAGGCTCTCCAGAGCCTGGACCCACCTGTCTCTAGGGCCACCTGGGGCATCCTCCTCCCCCAGAAATGGCCCTCAGCCCCGTTCTACCCCACCAGGCCCCTTGCACAGCAGGGATGGAGGCAAGACCTCCCTTTACCTGCATGGGCCGGGAGAACATGTTGGTGAGCACCTCCTTCCGGGCCAGCGCATACTTGTCATCTCCAAATATTCTGGTTAGACTTTTCTAGAAGCAAACCCCAGAGGCATGGATGAGATGCTAACCAGACTCTGGGTGTAATCGGGGTGCAGGGGAGCTCAGGCTGAGTCTCAGGCTGCAATTTGGGCTGGGCCTGTAATTGGTTGCTTCCTGAGCAGGATGTCCGGCTCTGACCTCGGCCCCGGGCCTCTGCAGAGCATGCATGAGAAGTCCCTTCCTGTGGAGTAGAGCCAGCATCCTGGGGTCCTCGGCCCCACGCAGTTCAGCATCCCCAAACACGTCGTACCAGAAATGTTCCTGGCTCAACCATCCCAGCCCCTACGCTGAAGGCCTCTGGGCCCAAGACCAGCCTGGTTCTGGCTCAGCACCCTACCCAGGCTGCCTTGGTGAGGGAGCCCACCCCCCACCGGGGCCCCTTGACTCAGGCCTGACCCCCAGGGCCTCCCTCCCTGCTGTGGGGAGACCTAGCCATTGGTGAAGGCACCCTCACGGGAGGCCCCTTCCCTCTGTCCTCAGGGCTGCCCCAGCACTGCCCGCCCACACTCACGTTGAGGGCGCCGGCCGAGCTGACGTCCACGGCCAACCCCATCTGGGTGCAGAACTCTACCAGGTCGCCCAGCATCTTGGTCTGTGGCGGGGGGTGCCGGCGCAGCAGGGCCTGCTCAGGGAAGGCGTGGTGGATCCTGTGGGCCACTGCCATGTTGGCCAACAGCATGAACTCCTCCACCAGTCTGCAGGGAGAGACTGGTGTGAGGGGCTGGCCAGCCATGCAGCCTCTTTCCAAGTTCCCTGAGGGGTTGGCGCTTCCACACCCTTCACATCTTAAATCACCTCCCAGCCAGTGAGCTAATCTGTTCTTCCCTGTTCTTTCTCTGCCACCCCTCTGCTCACACCCTCCGCAGACCAAAACACTTTTCTCTTCTGGTTAGTGTGCACTGTCTCCTGTGTCAGGCAGGTTCTCACACCTGCTGTGGCCCCAGAGCTCAGTCCTGCAGGGATCTTTCCTAGGATGAACCAGTGGGATCAGCCCTGTCATCTGGCTAAGCTTCTGGGAAAAGAGTAGCCACAGGGGTGGGGTAAGCGTCCAGGCACACAGTGCCCCCCTCTGCTGGCCGGGCCCACCTGCTCTGGCTGCTGTCCCCCAGGAAGGGCTGGGGCTGCAGCCCCTCTCTGAGGGTCAGGGTCGCAGTGTGGCCACGTGGCCATGAGGGTCACACCTTGGCTGGCCCTCGTCTGCTATGTAGAGTGAGGAGCTTCTACCTTGCCCACGGACGTCAGCCACAGCTTTTAGAGTGGCCACTGACCTCTGACCTCGAATTCGACCTTGTGCCCCTCACTTCCTTCCAGAACCCTTGGATACGGGCGCCTTCACCAGCCACCATGTTCGCTGAGATGCAGTGAGTCCTGGCTCTGCTCCGCACTTGCTGTGGGAGCCCGAATGAATCACAGCCTCTCCCTCCTCAAACAGAAGACAGGCCACCACCATACCCAGCTCATGGACCTGCACTGGGTGCATCAGCTGCCCCAGAGACACAACAGAAAACTCCCGCTCCCCGTGCTGCCAGCACATCCTGCGATTCTCCTTCTGGCCACTGGCCGTCCTGCCAAGTCTTCCCTGAAGGCCAGGCTCCAGTTTTCCCTGAGGGACAGGCACCTTCTGCCCCAGGGACCCGTGTCCCAATCTAGCATCACTGGCCTTTTCTTTCTGGCCTTCATACCTAGACCGTCAACCCAAGAGGGGCCCCAGTTCCCGCTGGGAAGCATCCAGCACCATCCACGGCCCAACACTCAGGTGCTTGTGTTCATCCAGTGTGCACTAGCCCACTCAGCAGACATCTTTGTGGGGCTCCAGCACATTCTAGGCATTGCTCCCCATACAGTCCCAGAATGCCTTCTCTTCCTTGGGTGGAGAAGCGCACCTGGAACCTCAGACTGCAGTTTGCAGGCACGGCCGGCAGGTGGCAGCATTACCCCACAGCAGGAGGCAGCAGGGCCCTGGACCAGCTGGGGCCCCGTGCTCCACACAGGTCAAATCAGAGAGCCCCTCCAGCAGTGCCATCTCCTCTCCAGCTTCCGGAGGGATTCTCTTGCCTGCCCTCTCCCGGTCTCAAGTAGGAACAGGAAGGAAGGGAAAAGGTGCAGGCGGGGCCCCAGGCGCTGGCGAGACCTCAGGGAGCTGCTTCTGCAGTGACTCCATTACCTGTCCTCCCTGACCGGGCACTGTCACACAAGTCACTTGACTCCCGCGGGCCAAGAGCGCACTGCTAACCTTGACGACAGCCGGGGACGCTCTGGAGGAGGGGCAGACCTTGGGCAGGGCCCTGGCGTCTCGCCTTCCTGTCCACCGTGGTCCCAGCTGCCCCTCCCTCTGCGGGGTGGGAGCGAGAGCCTCTCTCCCGGCGGTTCGGTGGCATCTAGTGTTGACCCCAAACAGACGCCACTGTCACCCTCCAGGGAGGTGGCACAGCAGCAAAGCTCGATGCCCTGGGTGCTGACGAGACTCGAGTTTGAGGGCAGCTGCGGGACCTCACTTCCCATGGTTTCCTGTCCTTAACACCCTCTCTCTCTCACCCAGGTGGTATGGAGGTGTGCAGGCACAAGTGCAGGGCCCCACAGGCCTTTGGGGGTCAGGCGAGAGGGCTGACAGGGGACCCCAGCAGAGCCAGCCAAGGCCCAGCAACGCTGCCAGCAGCCAGAGCTCCGAGAACTCAGGATGTCCTGGGGAATGGGGCCTGGCATCCCAGGTCCATGCCCATGATGGCCAGCAGGGGGCGCCCAGCAGCTTCCTCCTAGGACCTGGGACAGGGCAGGAGAGCTCTTAGAATCTAGGACTTCTGGGCAGGAGAGAGCCTTACAGTTTACAAACTACAGCCCTGCAGTCCAAGGTCCAGAGCTCTTGGGCCAAGGGGAGCAAACAGGCTCTGAAGAGGCACAGGGCTGCTGGGGGTTCCTGAGGGCTCCCTTTCCTGGGAGCAAGGCTGGCTGAAAGGCCTCACGCTGTTGTGGGAACCCGAAGGATGTCTGGTGGGAGCATGGGGCTGCCAAAGGGGCACAGCCTTGCATGCTGCCTTGGCCTGAACATGTGCCCTCGGTCAGAAGCCACCTCCACAGGGCGACAACATCGCACAGGCATGAGGTCACCAGGCCCTGCGGAAGGGGGAACTGGCATTCCGCGGCAGCCTGACAACTGCTCTGAACGGGCTCAGCAAGGCCTCCGTCTGCCAGGATCCCCTTCCAGAACCGCCTGCCAAGTCCTCGGAGACGGGCCCAGTACCAATCTGGCGTCTGGAGCCTGCAGCACATCTGGAGCCTGCACCACAGGGGCCCTGCCACTCTGGAGGTGTGGGGCGGGCCTGCCTGGGTGTGACAGATGGCTGTGCTGCAGCTAGGACACCAGGGCACACGCCCCTCAGCCCTCACAGGCAGCACACCCTGTGTGTGCTCTGAGCCTGCCCGGCTCCCTAATGGCTCAGTGGGCAAAGGCCACGAGCAGCCTCCACACGAATATACACAGCAAGGGTGATCTCTATCCACAATGGTATCTCCCAACATTCATTAATGTTACTTAAAGAGAACAGTATAACTAGGCATGGTAGTGCACAGCTGTAATGTCAGCTGTTTGGGAGGCTGAGGCAGGAGGATCTCAAGTTTGAGGCCAGCCTGGTAAGCCAACTTGGAACAATCTAAAAAGGGTTGGGGATGTAGCTCAGTGGTGGAGGGAGACCCTGGATTCAATCCTCAGTGCCACATACAAGAAAGTATAAATACAAATATCTGTGAAATGCTGGGGTTTGGTTTAATGTTTTACTAGAGCCCATCTATCCACCTTTAAGAAGGCAGCGTGTCTGTAACGTGACTTTATAAAGGCAGCCATCCAAGGACTGACCCTGTCTGCGGTGCATCTTAGAGGAGGGTGTTTGGGTTCTGAGAGTGGCTGGGGGATCCTGCCCCCTCTGACAAGGCAGCCACCCCGACAAGCGGGGCCACAGTGCCGAGTGCCCAGCCCAAGGCACCCCCCCCGCCAGCCCAGATGTCCTAGCTGGGACCTGGACTACGCGTCCAGAGCCCCTCCAGCCCTCCCGGCAATGCCACCACTCTTCCCAGCCTGCTGCGAGAGCCCCTCAGTGGCTCCCTATTTTGGGGATGGCTCCGCTTTTTGGAACCCACGTTGCTCCCCCTCTCCACACCCTGTCCTCACCCCAGCCACACAGGATTCCTGTGGCCCTTTTTGCTTCTGTCCTTCCGCACTGCTATTCCTGTGGCCTGGAAGCCCTGGTTGCTCCTCTCCCATCTCTCTTCCTTGGATGTCAGTCGCTGTGGGAAGGCGATGAGGGGACCCGTCCTGTGTGTCCCTGGGAACCTCCTCTCCACCCACACGGCACCTGGCATCTAAGACTGCAGTGGCCTCTTGGCCATGGCTGTCTCATTCCCTTCCCCGGTGCTGGGTGCTCAGTCCTAGCACAGAGTGAGGGACGCCTGGGACAGGCACAGTAGGGTCCGGTTCAGGAGCCTGATGGCTGGTCCCTGCCACTGTGCCTTTTCCGTTCAGCCACACTCTGGGTAGGGGTGCTAAAAGGAATGCCAGAAGTGGCCAGCTTCGAGTCCAAGGGTCCCCGAGCAGCAGGTGCTTCCATGACACTGTGGCCACCAGGACGCCCTGGCCCCACCCTCCAGGAGCTCCGGCTGGAGCGATGACGAGGAGGCCGGAAATGTTTTACAGCAGAGGGATGCAGTGCTGAAGGTGTGGTGGGAAAACCAAAGCAAGCCCAACTGGAAAGCAGGGGCAAGCCTGGAAAGGAAGGAACAGGGGGTGGCTGGATGGGAGTAGAGGCTGGGGGCAGAGCAGGGCCTGCTTAGGGCACAGAGAGGAGCTGCGGGGTCAGGAAAGGAGGGCAGACCCCACACCCACCAGCCCTGCCCAGCACTGTCCCGAGAGCATCAGGCCAGCAAAGGAAGAGGCCACCTCACGATGGCCTCAGCACAGCGATGGCCTCCTCAGGCCACGCCAGGTGCTGTTAGCTCTGCCCCTCTGCTGCTCGGGATGGACAGAGGGTGCTGTGGGGCAGGAGCAGCAGAGCCCCCAGAGATGCCTGGTGTGCAGACCCATCTCCCCAGAGCCAGATGAGATGCACCCTGCCCCTTCTGTCCCCAGGACACTCAAAGTGGCCGTGGGAGTAGCAGGGCCCACCCGGGCCAGGGCTGAGTGGTCACGCTGCTGCCCAGACTTGAAAAATACATGGATTTTTCAGAGACTGAAACCAAGTGTGAGACAGGAGCAGCCTCCTTGCCCTTGGCCACGGGGGCACTTGTCCGGGAGCTTTGTGCTAATAGAATCAGGCTACTTGCAGAGATTGTACAATTAGCTCTTGGTGAAAACTGCTAATTTGGAAATTTGATAAGAATTGCTCCCAGCCAGCTGCAAATTCATTTCTTCTGCAGACTAGATTCTCCCTGCTTGGGCGGGTCCTCGCTGTGGTCGGGAGCCCCTGAAGGCAGTGCCTGGCACGGCCCCTTCTCCACGGCAGGGGGCCACCTTCGCAGGGGACCTGTGCTCTCCCTGCAGCCCAGATTGAGTGCCAAGGGGGAGAAAAACCACAAGGGTGGGCACCAGAGGGACTGGCAGGCAGCAGCCCGAGCAGCACTGCTTTGAGGGCTGCGAGATGGGAAACTTTAGATTGCTGCTGCTCTCGGTTCCCACCTCACCAGGCCAGGGTGGAGCTGGTGTCCTGAGAGCCAGAAAGAGGAGGCCCAGAGAGGGAGCTGCAGGCAGAGCGAGGGGCGCCCAGGAGGGCAGGGGCGGGCAGACGGAGGGGCCAGCCCCACGCCTAGCGTCAGGAGTCAGGCCGGGCCTCTCTCTGACCCCTCTCCCGCTGGGCCTGTTGCAACCTGCTGAACGGTTTGGACATTCCCACAAAACCGCAGGGAAATGAATGGGGCCCGGTTCACAGGCACGGAACAGCCCAGAGGAGCGGGCCTCTGAGCCAGGCATAACAGGCCCCGAGGTGGGGCGGAGCCAGGTTTCCTATTGCGGGGCTCCCTGCACTCCAGCCTTTCCATAGGTTCAGTGGGGTGGGGACCAGCACAGCAAGGCACTTGTTTTTCTAGCTCAGGAGGAAGTCTCCAGGGCCAGGCGTCCAAGTCCACTGGGCCCTGCCAGAGGGAGGGGAAGGGGCTTCACACAGGAGCCGGGCTGCAGTGCAGAAAGGCCTCTGTCAGAGTGAAGCTCGCCACGCCACGCAGCTCGCTGTGCTCTCAGGGAGGCACGGCCTGGCCCTAAGCATAACTGGGTGGCGGGTGCGCTGCTGACCTCGCAAAGCAGAAGTTAGAGCCCAAGGCTCCTCGATGGTGCTGACACTTACACCTTTCGCCAGGCCAGCAGCTGCACCACCGGAACGAGAACCGCTGAGCAGAGGAGGCGTAGCCAGGGCACACAGAGGCCACCCGGGGAGTTGCTGCCGGGGAGTTGCTGCCGTGTCCCCATGGCTCTGTGGCCCTGGCAGATGCCCAGGGTCCCCTCCTGAGCTGAGTGGGGCCAATGGGAGCAAGCTTAGCTCACCCCAAAGGCGCTCCTGCCTATGGCTACTGGGGAACAGCCCCTTTGGGGGGCCTCTCACAGCCCCACAGCCTGGGAGGCTGCAGGGAAAGCACGACGGAGGAGTCACCACCACATACAGAACTCCGCGTCTCCCTTTGCCCTGTCCAGAAACCCTCTCCTGGATGCCTCTGGGCAGCCTGCCTCTCCCCGGGTGAGAGTGCAGCTCGGCCACCGGGCTCCAGCCAGTCCATGGGGCCACGGCTACAAGCCTGGGGGCTCCAGGGGATCCAGGGAGGGTCTGGGTGTCCCCCCGGCAAGCCTCAGTCTAGGGCACCGCAGATGACTGTGGGGCAAAAACGCGTGTCCGGCAAAAACGCGTGTGGGGCAAGCTGACCCGACACAGTCGGCAGGGCGGCCGAGGGGGTGACAGAAACAGGTCGGGGCCAGTGGGGCAGGCTCCCAGGAGCTGCGGCACTGCTGGAAGGAGGACAGCCTCCGGGAGGGCTGGGCAGGGCCACGCTTTGTCAGCAGGGAAGGCCATGTGGGGTGTGGCCTGGGCGAGCAGGGCAGAACCAGCTTCCTCCTAACAGTACAACTGGTCAAATCTCATCTGATTTTTAAAAATAAATTTTATTTTATACCCCCCCCCCAAGCCTTCTGTTTGTTTTTGAGATGGGATCTTGCTATGGCCCCCAGGTTGGTCTCAAACTCATGATCCTCCTGCCTCAGCCTGCTGCCTGTGTGCCACACCGGTTAAGGAAATCATTTGCTTGCACAACCGTTAGCCCTTCTTTCTTGCTCTAGGTCCAGGCCCAGGGCAGGGCTGAGGGTCTTCCTGGAGCCAGAGCCAGGAGCACTAGTGCCGAGCCCTCAGGGCCAGAGTGAGGCTCAGTGCAGGTGCCTTTCCCTATTATGTTTCTAGTCTGGCTTTGGAGGTCAGGTCTTGCCAAGTCGCCCAGGCTGGCCTTGAACTCAGGGTTCTTCTGCCTCAGTCTCCTGTGTGCCACTTCATCTAGTAAGTATTTTTCTTATATCTGTAAGACTGAGACCTCACATTTCCACAACAGAAAGTTACTTTCAGGTGAAATCTTGGGGTCCTTGGACAGCTGAGGGGGACAGAGGACAGCAGCATCTCCACCTTGTGGATTTGAAGTAGGCACGGGTGCAGCCCGGGTTCTCCGAGCTGAGCCACCTGGAGCTGCCCAAGGCTGGCAGGGGTGAGAATGTGCCCCTGCCTCTGCAGGCCGGATGCCAGGTGCTGTGCCAATCTCAGCCCACCCAGGGCTCACCAGTCAGAATTCGCATGATGGCCACGAGTGAGGGCGGCTCGGAGAAGTGTGACCCCAGCTCACAGACCATGGGCCTGTCCCTGCTCTGTCCTTGGGTGATCCGGGAGACCAAGCAGGAGGCAGACAGGTCTCTCACCAGCCCCAAGGCCTCTGCTGAACCCGGATGTGTTGCACGGCCTGACCTGAGGCTGCACTGCACCCAGGGAGGGGGGAGTGAATGGCTCTTCCCCCTCCTGACGGGCAACTGTCCTGCTCCCCTCCGTGAGCAACACAGCAGAAACAGAGACCTGGCTTCCCCCGCCCGAGTTTGGGGCTGGGTCAACATCTCTTTTCAGAACCTTGTTCCTTCTGTGCAGTGGCACAAACAGTGCAGAAGCAGGACCTAGCTCTGCCCTACCTTCCAGCGTGAGGCTGCTTCCTGCCTGCCTCTGGGGTCTGGCCCCTTGGAATCCGGGGCTGCCCCTAAGGTGACCACGAGTGCTGGGCATGTGCTTCCCCTGCTCTTGTTCTCCCTCCACTGGCTGGATGTGGGTACGGCCTGTGCAACAGCCAGCTGCTCTTTGGCCAGTCCGAGTACCTGTGGGGATGTGGGCTGGGGTGGTGCAGGGGCTGTCCCTGGCCTGGCAGCTGTGGGGACTCTCGGCTCCTGCAGCCTCTCCCATTGCTCAAGGGCGGTTCTGCTGACCTTGGGCTGGGGCACCCAGGCACTCTTCATTTCCCCCGCGAGCTGCACGCTGCTGGAGGTACCTTGGAAATCCTGGCAGGTTGGTCCTGTGCCCACCCTGGGGACCAGGTCCTGGGAGGGCATCACTTGCAGGGGACCTGGCTGTCGCACTGAAGGCCAAGGCTCCCCCGGCCCCTGCAGGCTCCCGCTGGCCTGAGCCCAGCTTCTCTGCTGGCTATGAGGAAACTGGACCTTGCTACCCAAGGCTCTCCGCGGCCCCCTGTGGGGCGATGGACAGGGGACCCTCAATCTCCCCCTGGGGCTTCTGCTGCTCTGCTGCCCACCAGGCCTGCACCCACTTCTCCCTCAGCTCACAGCTGCTGCTGGGGCTTAGCTTGGGCATCTCCCTCCTTGGTGCCACGGTTCTGTGGCCTGAGTTCAGCTTCCCAGCAGGCTCTGCCTCTGGACGACAGGCACAAGGACACGGCAGACAGGACCTGGGACAGCTTCTGCCAGCCTCACGGCTTGCTCTGAATTTGCCTGATAAATCCCTGCTTGCCTGGGGGTGGGGGCCACTGAGATCCAACATGGGGACACAGCGCCCAGGACTCTATTGGCAAGCTCATGAATGGAGGCCGGTTTGAGGGCAGCCGCCTCGCAGTACACAAGCAGCTCAGCAGATCAAAAAGCCCCTCTCCTCCGGGCTGTCTGCAGTGTGCTAGCCCTTGACTTACCACCCAGAGGGAGGCGGCCTGCTGAGTCCGGCAGAGCTTGCCATTAGTTACCTGACTAAAAGTACTGACACACGGTTTCTGAACTAGGCTCTGCGTGGTTTGGATGGACTGGTCCCCACCCGGCGCCTCCTGGGCTACCCTGACATTCGTGTGTCCCTACCCCAGGTGCACGAGCAGGAGCAGCCCCGGGAACACGGCCAACAGAAGCGCTGCGCTAGCTCCCTCTGTACAGGGCTGGGTGCCCTGCATCCTCGTCACCCTGGTCTTTCTCAGGGGGCCTGCCTGGGTCTCATACTGCCCGGTGTGGGAAACTGGTGGGTGCCCAACAAAGTGCTGGCAAGCGAAGGTGAGCCTTACAGCCAGCCGGCGCTGGTCATCCGAGCCCCAGGGACACAGTGGGATCTCCAGGGTGCTTTCTCCCTCCCTCTGGGGAACTCTGAGGGGCTTATTTTCTGAGTCTGAAGGTGGGAAGGCCCCCTACATGGAACACAACGGTGTGCGAAGGCCTTCCCGCAGACTTCCACTCTGCCTGGTACTGGCCTCCAGCTCGGGGAGACCTGGTCCCTGCTGGACCTGGATCAGCACAACAGAGGCCCAGGGCTTCTCCTGCAGGGCGGCAGCTTCATTTTTTGTTTTTTGGTACCAGGTATTGAACTCGGGACCTTGTGCTTACGAGGTAGGCAGCGGAACCACCGAGCTAAATCCCTGGCCCTTCACTTTACGAGCTGACAACCGCTCTGCCCCATAGCCTGAGGCAGGCCCGTTGGAAGTATTCTGTAAGTACTGACTGTCAGCATTCTGGGCTGGGTATCCTTTATTTGAACTGCTTAGGACCAAAAGTGCTTTGGATTTTGGGATATTTGCATAAGTTTTACTGGTTCAGCATCCCTAATTAAAAAACCTAATTAAAAATCCAAAATACTCTTAAATCCAGTAAAATGTGCCGACTCAAAGTTCGGAAAATTTTAGATTTTGGAGTATTTCAGATTGTGTTTTTCAGATTATGGAAGTTCAATCTGCAGTAGTAAAATTCTCTGCACTAAATTAGGGTGACAAGAGTGGTGCTATTAAGGAATAGAAGGTGCATGCCTGTAAAATCCCAGCACTTGGGAGGCTGAGGCAGGAAGACTGCCTGAGTTCGAGGCCAACCTGGGCTACACAGTGAGTTCAAGGCCAGCCTGGACTACAGAATGAGACCCTGTCTCAAAACAAAACAAATAAAAAGGAAGATGAAGAGAAGAAGACCATAAAACATGAGGGAAACAGTGCACCCCTCTCTGGCATCCATAGGGCACTGCCCGTGTCCTGACACGGCTGGACCAGAGCAGCTGCCCTTGTCTGGCACAGGTGTCAGATCTACACTGATCGCCACCAGCTCTTGACACATAGGGTGGTCAGCGGCATCTTCCCTTGGCACCCCACAGGGTGCCCCAGGAAAGCTACACCCGCACTTTTGTCACCTTTGGCCCACACAAGTATTTATGCTCTGCTGCACGGAGTTTAGAGACTGCTTTGTGTCATGAAGCCAAAGGACCTGCCTCACGGGGTGCCTGGCAGGGTACTGGTGGTTCTGAGCCTGAGGGTGATGCTAACAGCAGGAGTGTGATGACAGTAATTTTGGGACATGTGCTAGAGAGAAGTCTAAAGGAATGAAAACTTCTTTCTACCCAAGAGCAGAACACTGAAGAACTACAGTGATGGTTTCCTAGAATACTTGTTACACAGAAGATGGTGACCAGTTGAGATGAAATCAGAGGGCTATTACCCCAGGGAGAAACTTCCTAAGACAAAATGCACCACAGGCGGATTCTGTCTGTTCAGTGCCACAAGTTGGCTTCTGGTGACTGAAATTTAACCGCACCCAGCCTTGGATAAGTTTGAAACCTGGTGCAGAACCCGGAGGTCAGCAGCCCATAAGGCCTGGGCATTGTCACAACACCCGGACTTCAGCCAGACCCTTCCAGAAAATCCTAGCCTTTCTCCTTGGCTTCCTAAGGGAGTCTGCACCCCGGAAGGCCCCGAGTTCTCAGCCCAGGGTCTTGTGGATGTTGGCTGGTCCTGACTGGAGGACAGACAGAGGGATGGGGTCTCCCTAAGTCCAGCAAAAACCCAGGGCTCCATGGAGACATTTCACATGGGGGCAAACAGACTGCAGAGCAACACTTTCACATGACAACATAGATGAACATTTCAGACAATGCTAAGTTCCCAAAAAAGGACAGCAGATGCTGTTAAAGATGCATGGATTTAAGAATAAGTTTTTGGTGCTCAAAGGAATGAACCTTCTTCCATGTGAGAATGTGCGTGTGTGCAGCTCTCTCTCTGGGTTGCTCATACACGAGCTCCTTTGTGGAAGGGCCCCACCTCGCCTTTGCTGAACTGGACCTAGGAGAAGCAGGGACAGTGGGGGCCCAGCTGGCCGAGCTGTGGTGCTGAGTGGGGAGGCAGGAGGCAGAGCAAGGAGCCTCCCCAGGCAGAGTCTCCGCCCCTTCCACCTCTGTACACTCCTCACCGTCCCTTCCCACCATCCCGTGTGTCCATCTTCTCCTCGGGGCCTGGGCCGGGGTGCCTGGCTGGTGAGGAGTCTCGCGGGGGCGCCGAGGTTAGCTTGGAGCCAGGGAGTGAACCGTGGCCTGTACCTCTGCCAGGTCTTGCTGAGCCGGGCTTTTGGAGCCGCTACCTAAGTGGGCCATTTCCTCCCGCTTAACTCAGAGGGCATGAGCTCTGAGTCACCTGTGAGAGCCCTTCCCTGCTGGATGCCTGCCCAGATGGAAAAGCACCCTCAGAACAGGCACTGCTTGGTTCTGCAATGCCTGAGGCAGCCCGACGTGATTCACAGCCTTCGATAGCCTTTGTCTGTCATTGAGCAGCAACTCCTTCAGGCTCCGAAGGCTTCCTGCCCAACCACCAAGGAAAAGCCACAATGCCCCAGAGAGCCGGGGAGTAGCAGTGACGATAGGTCGGAAACACTTCCCCACGGGCAGCACAGCCAAGCTCGGAGCGGGCCAAGCACATTCTGGTCACCAGGCAGCCACAGGAGGTGACAGCCACGGGCACCCTTTTGCAGGCTCAGACCTAACCTGCACTCGGCCTGTGCGCCCCCTGGGTGGACGTGGAGAGTGGCATGGGCTTGCAAGTACCAAGCAAGGGAGGCGGCCGGCGAGGCCTCTGCCACAGTCCGCAGTGGAAGTGTCCAGAGTCTGGTTCAGCACTGGCTGGGAGCAGAGCGGCTGCTCCCCTGGCAGGGCAGGGACTGGACATCGCAGCCTCTTCTAGACTCTCAGAGGCTTGGAAAGGGACAATCCTCCTTGGGTTTAAAAACTACCCTCCACTCCCTGAGGCTGGCCCAGGGACAGGGAACAGCCTCCTGGGGACGCGCACCCTAGATGGATAAACCCCAGAGAAGCAGAGGGAGGTGGGTCACGCCAGGAAATTGTGACAGACACAGGAGGACAGAGACACACACACTGATTCTCTGCCCGCAGTCACTGGTGAGAGCATGTCACCAAGTGCTGGAAAGCATCTGCAAAGGAACAATGGGGTTTCCAAGTCACACAGGATTGTGGCAGCCCCAGGAGGCTCTGGAAAGGAAGGAACTGTAGTTCATCACCAAAGGACAGGAAAGAAATGGCAGAGTTATATAAAGGCAATTTAACTCGAGCAAGGAAAAAAAGTCATTTGCTTAACATAATCCTGTGTTAAATCAACCAAGAGCACATCTGCTCTCTTACAAGGGCTGTAAGGGTTTTGAAGGATTTAGTTTCAAGAGCGTTTGGTGACCTAGATTTTTCTATCTTGTAGGGAAATCTTGCGGGTCTTCCTTGGGGTGCAAGAGGAGGAGTGTGGGACTCTCCCTGGAGGACAGGACCTGGGCCCAGGCCTCTCCCAGCCTCGGCCTTGGCCTCCAGGCGTTAAGGTTAGGCTTGTTTGCTCTTGGCCTCTTCACTGCTTTGTCCAGGGGGGGAAGCTCTCCAGCCCCTGCACAACAGAGGTAGAAGGGACCAGAGGCTGAGGACAGCTGCAGTGGGGCTCCCTGGGGTCACGGGTAGGCACAGAGGACCCTTTCAGCTGGGAGGCTGGGCTGCCTGAGCTTGCTTCCATCTCCACTGCAATGAACTTCAGAAGAAGATGGGATGGGGCAGATAACAGTGCTCCAGAAGACTTGGAGGAGTGGGTTTCTTGGGAAAGGAACGGACCTAAATAAACCTGAGAGAGAGTTCAGCAGCTCTCCTCTTGGACATCCGTGACGTGAGTGTTTTTTTGTGACCCCGAGGGCTCCACATTCAGTATGTATTCAACGAATCTGGGAACGGTAAGAATGGCCTGGCCTCCGCCATCTGCCAGAACCTGTTCTGCAGCCAGGAGAACCTGGGACCTCCATCCTGCAATCAGCAGAGGCTTCTCTGCGAGTTCTCCTGACACCACAGATGGCCCAGCACTGGACTTCCCTAACTCTCTGTGTCGGTCACCCGGACTTAGTCTCAGAACAGCCCAATGGGTTTGCTGGGAGTACAACTGAGGACCACGGCTCTCTCTCTATTACTTTAGGCAGAGAGGGGGACATGGGGCAAAAATGCTTACGGAACTATGGAAAAGACAGGCGATCGGCCATTAGGATGATTCCCTAAGAATTACTTCTTCCAGCAAAACACCAGCAAAGAACCAGCTCTCTCTGTCCCTTCTGTGACACGAGTGTGAAGCTTCTCATGGATCCCAGAGCCATAGTCCTGCACCAACTGAACTAGCGGTAGAACCGGAGGTTCAGGAAGCCAATCCTTGCCTGGAGACCAGGGACCAGAAACTGGTGGCCCCTCCTGGTCCCCCAAAGAATACAAGCACCTCAGGTCTCGCCTGTCTTACTACATCCAAGTCTCGAGCCAATGAATGTCTTTAGAAAAATCTAAATCACACCTAGAGCCTGAGCTGCAAGGAAGCTGGAAGCAGGAGCAGGAGGTGAGGCAGGATTTGTGTAAGGAAAGTGTGGGAGTGGCCTGAGAGTGGCCAGGTCAGCGGTCAGATCACAGAGTTAGCAAAGGCCTTGCAATGTGATAAACACATGTTCCTCTTCTAGTAATTTTCTCTCAGATACATACACACTCAGTGTGTGTGTGTGTGTGTGTGTGTGTGTGTGTGAGAGAGACTAGGGCCTTTGTACTAAGTTACCTGCCCAGATTTTTTTTTTCAAACTTTGAGCTAGAGCCTTCTTACACTGGTCAGATTGGGCTTGAATTTGTGATCCTCCTGCCTCAGCCTCCCAGAGCACTGGGATTATAGGCATGTACCACCATGCCTGGCCAGTGCCCACAAAAAATATTTTCAATTGTAGAAAAGTTGACTGAAGCCGGGGATCTAGCTCAGTGGCACTGTGCCTGCCTCATGAGTACAGGGTCCGAGTTCGATCCCAGGTACTGGAAAGCAAACAAACAAACAACTTGACTAAAACGACTAAACCTCCCTCACAAGGTTACAGTTAGTAACTTGTGATAAACACTAGCCCCTTTTTCCTTAATTTAGATTCCACTTGCCTAGCTCTTCAGCATGAGCCATCACTGTCACGCCTCAAATGTACAAGTATTCTCCAATCAAAAACAACTGTACGTACTACACTTTATACAGTGGCAGTGCAGGGGGTCTGTCCACAGCAGCAGTGCCACGAGCGTGGGCGACGTGCCGTACCATGACACAGGGACAGCTGCAAGACCACTGGGTAACAAGAACTCTTCACTTCCTTCACAGTCTAAGGGGATCATGGCCCGGCACTGAACAACACCGTCACGGTGCCCATGACGTAGTGTCACACATCACGCACACGGGAGCAAAGATGACGCTGTGAGGAAAGCAGAGAAGACCTAATAGAGGGACGTGATGTTTCTGAAGACAACGTCATAGCAATGTCAAATTTTCTCACGCTGATGTATATATTTACAATGATCTCAGTACAAACCCTAGCAAGTCTGTGTGCACATATAGGACGACTGACAATCCTGATTCAGACACCGAAAGAGGTGCAAAGGATCAGGAATAGCCCAGGTGCTCTTTATAGAAGAACAGGAAGAAATCTAGCTTTACTGGCTATCAGGACTTGTTTCAAAAAAGGTACAAAATTTGGGCCGTGTGGTTTCAGCACAAAAACAGAAAATAAATTAGGAATATGTCTTCAAGATTTTAATATAGGCCAAGATTTACTAACTGGAATACAAAAGCCCTTAAGGCTAAAAAAAGACTGATATATTGAACTTCATCAAAATTAAGCACTTCTGGAGCCAGGTGTGGTAGTGCACACCTGTGATTCCAGCACTTGGGAGGCTGAGGCAGGAGAATTGCTGTGAGTTTTAGGCCAGCCTGGGCTACATAGTGAGTTTAAGACCAGCCTGAACTACATAGGGAGACCCTGTCTTAAAAAAACCAAACTAAATGAATAAATTGAAAAAATAAAATTAAGTACTTTTGGCTGGGTATAGTGGCAATTGCCTGTAGTTCCAGCACTTAGAAGGCTGAGGCAGGAGGATTTCAAGATCCTGTCTCAAAAACAAAACAAACAAAACAATAGAACCCCTCCGCAAAAAAAAACTCAGAAGCACAAGAGGCAAGAAACTTGAAAAGGCACTTTACTGAATGAGCAGTGAACAGCTAACTGTCATATACTGCTGGTACAATTTCATGATTCAACAATGCCATTTCTAGGTAATACTGAAAAGGAGGTACACACACATGTGCTCAAAAGACATGTACAAGCAGAATCATTTAACCCCAAACTGGAAGCAATGGTAACCCAATGCTGACTGGATTAATACAGATGGAATAAACCCTGACTCACTCGTACAAGGGAAGGTCTTGCTGTAACTGAATGGATGGAGAGTAAGTGGGTAAAACAACAAAACTGAATTCTGGTAAACAGCGCTGACAGCCAGCAGGAGGGCAGCTGCATGGCTTCCTGGACCCTGTGTGTTGCTCCTGGCACCTTCAGGTCTCAGTCTCCTAGGCTCCTGCGCCCACCCTGGCCCTCTGGAGCCCAGAGAAGCTGTGCATCTAGCTCAGTGGCACTGTGCTTAGTCAGGACCTCTCCCCAGACCTGCTGGAGAGCCGGGGAGGACTGAGCTGCCTGTGGTCATGAGCCAGGGCCCTGAATTGTCTCAACAGAGCCTCCTCCTGCTGCCCTCCATGCTCACTGCTGAGCAGAGCAGAGCAGAGCAAGGTGGAGGATTGTGTGGCCGCAGAGCAGTGGCAGACCAATTGGTGGGCACACACGGGCACACCAGTCCCCGACCCATGCCTCCATGGTGCACACACTGGAAAGTAGATTTTGACAGTAAACTCGCTTTGTACAACTTCCTTCTGAATTCTGTAGCCCAGGCTGGCCTGGAATGCAAGGCAATCCTCCTGCCTCAGCTCTTGTGTGCTGGGATTACAGGTGTGCCATGATACTTGGTTAAAAAAAAAGAAAAAGAAAAGCTCTGCTGTTTAAAGCCTGAGCATGGACAGGATGCTTCTCTGCTGCCACCCAGAGTGAGGTGCTAGGCGGGAAAGGAATGAAGAGGCACGGCAGTCTCTCTGTGCCAGGGACACTCGGGATGCATCCTTCGCTGAATACCCCGGAATCCACAGTGGGAAGAGGAGTGGCGAGGGCGCTGGGCTGGGCAGAGCCCCATCGGCCATTGCGCCATGCGCGCTCTCACTTGAGCTGTAGCTGCTGCACAAGGTCACCCCGGCCCCTCCCTGATCCGTAACTCCCCTTTCTCCTGTGCTGGGACTCGAGCAGGAACAAGAGCAGCCACCTTCATCCCAGCCTGGCAGTGCCCCGCGAGGCCTGGTGGTATGCACGCTCTGCCACGATCTTAGGTAACACTCTGCCGGGGACCTGGCACCCGCCTGGATGCAGACAGAAAGGGCCATTTCTGAGATGCTGGAAGGGCTCGTGCTGCTGGGAAAGATTCCCTCTGCTCATTCAGCAGGGAGGGAGAGGAAGAGAGCCAAGCAGAGGGAGAGGTGATATAGACCCGGGCCCTGTGCCAGGTCCCCATCCTCATCATATCGAGCGGCAGACAGGGAAAGGTACCGAGAATCAAGTACTGATGGCCCCAGGGGCAGCTGTGCAGGTCCCCACCGGACAGCCCCAGACACACTTCCTGCCGGCTGCCCTCTGGTCCCCGACACAGGCACAGGCCGGTCCTGCAGGAGGATGCTGGCTTTGGCTGCAGGACTCCCTTCCAGCCCCTTTCCCGCTTCCTTCCTGGGTCCGGCCTGTGCGGAGGCTGGAGGGTCCCCGCCCGGCACCTGTTCTCCTTTTACCTTTCCTAGGTGGCTCCCTCCACTCTAGCTGCACCTGTAATCCCTGTCCCAGGTTACTTCCTAACTGACCTCAACTTTCCGAGTGGCACCAGAGAGACTCCAAGAAGCAGGCGGACTGACGGTCTAGGGCTCACGTATAGTCGGGGCAGGAGAGAGGCTGCTCTCCTGAGAGGTGCGGGGCCGCCTGATCCGAGACACAGGCTCGCTGACGGCGCTGTGCCGAGTGCTGGCGGCAACTGTGGCCCCTGGCAGCGGGCAAAGGTTGGGCATGAGAGCTGGAGGCCTCTTGCCCGCCCTCCCCTAGTCCGGCTGGCGATGCCCCTGCACTACAGGCCTTCCAGCCTCTCCTACTGGGACGCGCTGAGCCACACGGCGAGGAGGAAGACATGTGCCCCAGGGGCCAGAAAACAGGGTCACTGGCTTGAGGGCGTCTTCTTGGGGTGCAGGATTCTCACAAAGACTCTAGGGAGAGTACAAGCTTGCTTCCAGGTGGTCCCGGGAAGCCTGGAGAAGATGGCCAAGGCAGAGTGAGGGCTGAGGGAACTGAACTGCTGAGCTGATGGCAAAAGAGGGAAACCTTCACCACGGCCCCAGGTAGGCTGGCATCGTACAGGGTCCAGCAGTGGTGCCTCTCTTGGGGTGGGAAGGCACGGCAGGGAAGGGTGGCACAGAACCAGGCCACTTTCAGTGATAGGAGCACACAGCTCGAGGTCAGAGAGGCAGGGTGAATCGTGCGGCCCCCTGAGCTGCTGGGGGCGGTGGCCAGTGTCCTGGGGACCAGCGGAGGAGGGAGGGCTCCTTGTGGGCACTGTGGGGGCGTGGACTCAGCTAAGAGGAGGTGGCTGGGAGGAAGGAGAACGGGACCTCCGGTGCCCCATGCCCCAGTGCTGTGAACTGACGCAGATGTGTGTGTCGACCCTGCTGAGGAGGACAGGCAGTTGCTGGAAAGCTCAGTGGGGAAGGCCCAGGTTGCATCACCAGCCACTGAGACCTGGTGAGCTGCTGGCTGAGGGTGATGGGGACTTAGAAACTTGGAGAGGGACGGGGGTGTTCATGCAAGCCACTGGCTTTGGCTCTCTGAGCCCCTGCTTGGGCAGAGGATGCTGGGGGGTGGAGCTGGAGCTCTGTGCAGCACACAAGGCTGAGCTGTGGCTGTCACAGGCACCAGAGAGGGGCTGGAGAGAGCAGGTGCCACCAGAACCACCCTGTCTGCCACAGACTGCCCTGAGGTAGGCCTGAGACAGGGAAGATGTTAAGCCCAGGGGTGGCTTTCTCACGCCTCTGGATGCTGGACATGATGTGTTCACCAGGCCAAAGCAAGGCACTCAGCCAGGCAGGAAAAGACAAGGGTTTGTTTCATTCACTTAGCAAATGAAACTGTCCCCAGGGTAAGGAGAAAGCAAGGCACAGGAGACCCGGAGAGCCCTGCAGGGGCAGTGGACTATGGAAGGCTGGCGGCCCAGGTGCCTGCAGCACACTGAGGACAATAAGCAGCGTGTGGCAGCGGAGGGCAGTGGGCAGCCAAGCCACTTCAAGACCCCCGGGGACAAGCCGGGCGGCCACGGCCAACACATGGGAGTTCTTCCTGGGTGTGCCCACTGCACCTCGTGCTGTCCTCACCTCGCTGCGCTCTCCTGCAGCCCTGCGCGCTCCACCTCCCTCGCCGCATACACAGCCTGCGCCACCGCGGGGACACTGATCTGCCAGACCGGCTGGTGACACTCCAGGAGCTGGGCCACCCCACACAGGGCCCGCCTAGGAGAGGCCACGCTGTGGAGGGAGTGCAGGGGGGCTGGGGCATCCCGACCCGGGGGACCTCATCTGTGTGCCCACCCTTGGTCTTGTTGTTTGTGATTTCTTATCTGTAGAACTGTGACAGCAACATCCTTTTTGAAAGGCTTTAGGAGTAGGAACGGCCGTGTGCTAGTCTGTGTCACTCTTGTTTTCTTTTTTCTTTTTGGTATCGGGGATTGAACTAAGGCCCCTGTGCTTGTGAGGCAGGCGGCGGAACCACTGAGCTAAATCCCTGGCCCACTGTGCTAGTGAGGGGTGTGCGGGTTGCAGGAGGCTCCCATCACCGTCACACTCCAGGATGGCACGAAGAGCACGGCCGCGCTCTCACACAGAGCTGCCCGAGTTAGTGGACACAGCAGTGCTCCTCCCGGTCACTACTGTGCCTCATCATCAGGCAAACCTGGTGGGCAGTGGCGGAAAGACCGCTCACTACTGCATTTATGGAGTTGCACCAGGGTTTATGGCTCCTCCCTGCTGTATGCTGGTTTTCAGAATTCACAACTATCCAGGGAGACAGCTTTCCCTGATGTCACAGGTAATCTAATCCTCATCCTGATCCTACAGCGAGTGAAAAGAGAAAGGCTAGGGAGAGATCGACTTCCCTTCCCCTCGTGGCTGGAATCGGGCTCCGCCTTGGCCTTGCCAAGCCTTGTTTGTGAGGACTGGATACGGCATGGGAGGTAGAGAAATGGACCAGGTTCTGAGCTCAGCGGTCTCGGCCTAGGGGAAGAAGCCCACAAGCCAGCCACTGACAGACACAGGGTCAGTGGAAGCAGGATCAGAGAGGTGCAGGACAGGAGCCCGGGCGAACACCGCCTGACTCGTTAGGTGATGGCTGTCAGGGTGTGGAATCGCTTCCCGGAGGAGTATTAGCCGAGGAGAAGCAGGGATCACCCAGAGGGGTGCTGGAGGATATGGAAGAGGGAATGTTTTAGAAACAGGAAGTGGTGTTGTCACACAGGACACACCCTACAGGAGGCTCAAGGTGGCCTGGAAGCGGCATGCAGGGGACGCTGTGCAGGGAAAGAGGCTGGGTACCTGACGGAGGCAGGTGGGGCCAGGCCACATAGCTGCCCAGCTGGTGATGGGTGCCCGCCCCTTCCTTGGCTGTGATCTTTGGAGAGCAGAACTCTTATCTATCTAGCGCTGCAGCCCCAGTGCCCAGAGCTATCCTGGTACCTAACAGAAATTGTATGTTTGGTTGGTGAGAGAGAAATCAGATTTTACATTTTTAGACGCTAAGACTTCTGGTACCAACAAGAGAGCAGACTGAACTGATATGACCCTCTTGGCGAGCACAAACAAAGAAACGATGGATGAAATGAAGCAAAAGAGTCATTAAGTATGAGATTGAGCATGAAGGAAGGACGAGGAAGCTTCCAGTGCCTGAAATGAAGAGGAAAGTAACTTCGACACAGCTAGAGAGGCTGGGTTGTGATGCCCACAGGAGGCTGGGACCGAGACCTCCACAGGGAGCAAGGGTCCAGCAAGGCAGCTGCTGTTGGAACAGGGCCCGGGAATACCTTTCTCACTGTCAGAGGAACAGCTGCTAAGACAAAGATCCAGGGCCACACCACAAGTGGGTTTGGGGTTTGACTGCAAGACTCTGAGGTCAGGACATTGACATCCAACTAGCAGGAACTATGAAGCCCCCAGGTCCTGGCAAGACAAAAGCAAAGGTGGCAAAAGATCCCATCGGTAACAGGAACTCCACAGAAAAGCAATCTCTACCCACCATGCTCTTACAAAAAAGCAGAAACCACAGGATAAAGGGAACCACGAGGAGGTGAGTCAACAGACAACCAGGGAAGACAAGGCGCCCTCAGAACCGGAAGCAAGTGGACCCCCTGAAAGAAGTGACAAAATAATTACGCATAAAGAGGAAAGGAGAATCACAATGACAGTCTAGGACACTAAAAAATACATTTTAAAAAATGGGATGATGATTTTTTTTTTTTTTTTTTTTGGAGACAGGGTCTTGCTCTGTGTTGATCTTAAACTCACAGCACACCTCCTGCCTCAGCCTCCTGAGTGCTGGGATTACAGGTGTGCGCCACCACACTTGGCTAAAAAATGGGCTGACTTTTAAAGTGCCAAATACAACTTCTAAAGGTAAAAAATAAAAAAATAAGCACTCACTGGGAAGGAGTATTAAATGGGAGATTACAAAGAGCTCAAGAGACTAAACTGACAAGCATTTTTTTCACATTGTAAAATGTTCCTTTTTTTAATCTTATAAAAATTTTCATAACAAAATAATAAGAGAATAACAATAGTTATTATTTGGTATATTGTTATCTTCCAAACAGTCACATAGGACATAAACCAAAAAGGTTTTTACAAAAAAGAAACAGATGACAATAAACTAAGATAAACTAGAAGAATAAATGAAATGAGTTAGCATATACATTGAAATATTTTTAGAACAGAAAATATAATTTGAGGAAGTAATTGACCTTTCCCCTACTCCTATTTATCTCTCTTCTACTTTGCTCTTGATTTGTACGTATAGTGTTTCTCCTATGAGAGAAACCATGTGGCATTGGAGCTTCTATGTCTGACTTAGTTTACTTAACATTGTGTCCTCAAGTTGCACCCATTTACCTACGCGTGCCTCAAGCTTATCTGTCTTTATGGCAGGGTGGTGGTAGAAGTACAATGTTTCCTCACCCAGCCACCTGCTGATGGACATACACAGGCTGTCTCCCAGCAGACCCAGCCACTGCAAGTTGCGTGGTTATAAACACGGATGTGTTTCCAGGAAGCTTCCTCGGACCCAGCACTGGCAGGTAAAGAAAATGGGGGTAAAAAAGAGGAGATGAGATGGCAGTTTCTAAACAGGAGTGCTACAAGGAGAGATCAGAGAGCCAAGAAGAATAAATAAGAAAACAGGTAAGAATCTCTAATAAGATGAATGATACCAAGCCCTAAACAATATAAATAAAAACAAATCTACTCAGATGCAATAAAAGTACAAGCGCAGAGCCCCAAAGAGCTAGCTCGGCTCCAGCAGCCGTTAGAGTGAAGGACAGGCACTCACTGGGCACAGGGAGGGCAGACTGAGGCCTGCACGGTGTGCAGAGCGGCCTCGTGGCACTGGCTGGGAGGTGGCAGCTGGGGGAGGGGG
>NW_022900928.1:129778239-129779008 GCF_012274545.1 Fukomys damarensis | reverse complement strand
GGAGGGGGGGGAGGGCGGGAACAAGGTCTCCACCAGCTCCCCAGCCGTCTCGTGTGCAGCCTCCTTCCTCCCCATCGCCTCCGCCATCATCTCTGAGGCTGCTGGGGGCACCATGGAGCACATAGAGGCTCCTTGGGGGGCCTGGGCTGAGTACTCGGTCAGCCCTCTAGACACAGGTCTGATTGGCTTCTGGGAGGTTGACATGACCAGGGTGCAGGGCCTGAAGAGCCAGTGTAAGCATGAGAGGGCACTTTCGCTCTTTCTTCTGGTGACTCAGAACTTGGAGAACGTTCCCTCAAATGCCACGTCTCCAGCCCAAGAGGAGGCAGGATCCAAGCTCTGCCCAAGACAGACCAGTCCTGGGACCAGTCTTCCTTGGAGCCCGGAGATGGAGATGAATTCTTGTATTTAGAAGATCAAGATGACAGAGAGACAGAGACAGGGCTCCCAGGATGTTCCAGGGAAGGAAGCTGATACTGGTCTCCGTATCTGTGTATCACACAGTAGTGGACTCAACCAAACACGAATTGAAAATATTTGAAAACAAAACTACTGAACACATAGAGACATCTTTGACACACCAGGCCTGAATGAGACCTCTGTAGCAATTGTGCCGTCCTCATCAAGCAGCAGGCTGCCTTGACAAGCAGAACAGATGGCCGTAAGATAATTTAGGGTAGGGCCAGGGATTTAGCTCAGTAGTGTCACCGCCTGCCTTGTAAGTACAAGGACCTACGTTTGATTCCTGGTACAAAAAAAAAAAAAAAAA
>NW_022900928.1:129751624-129778102 GCF_012274545.1 Fukomys damarensis | reverse complement strand
AAAAAAAAAAAAAAAAAAAAGTAATTACAAGAAAATTTAGGACGGAGTATACAGTCTCCCTAGTGCCAAGGAAGCCAGCATTACATGCACACCTGTGCTGACTAGCTTTGGACCTTCAATCATAAACATTCCTCTCAGGACTCCTCAGGGTTACATTCCTTCCTCAGGACTGAGAGAAACTTAATTTTTCTCCCAGCTA
Organism: Fukomys damarensis; assembly: GCF_012274545.1. Lineage (NCBI taxonomy): Eukaryota > Metazoa > Chordata > Mammalia > Rodentia > Bathyergidae > Fukomys > Fukomys damarensis. The sequence goes on along the minus strand of NW_022900928.1, from coordinate 129,777,903 downwards.
GCTACTCAAATCGTTCAGAATCTTAGCCTTGTCTGCATCCAGACAGAATAAATCCAGCCTTTCTCATAGAAAGCCTGTGTCTGGGTGGTCTCTCATATGCTGATTGTAACAAATTTTTCTTGTCATTATTCCCAGTTATCCAGGCATGGTGGCACAGGCTTGTAATACCAGCACTGAGGAGGCTGAGGCAGGAGGATCATTGTGAGTTAGAGGCCAGCCTGGGCTACGTAGTGAGACCCTGTCTAGAAATCGAAACAAACCAGACAATCCCCAACAATACAGTGTAAAAAATCTTTTCATGGCATCTACATTGTATTAGGCGCTACAATCATCTGGAGACGATTTGCAGAGCACACAGAGATGTGGAGAGACTACATGCAAACACCATACCACTAACACGAGGCTCCCGAGCACCTGAAGACTCCTGGAATCGACTCCCTTAGATACCAAGAGACAAAAGCACAGGGCCCAGCTGAGGACCCTTCCACCAGAAAGGGAAGGGCGCTTGGGAGAACTCAGTCAGAACAACACTCTTGTAGACAGATACTAAAATGATTACGAACTGTATTTCAGGGGAGAGCAAGGAGACAAAAGCAGCGCCTTCAGCAATGAGCTGAACTAAACTAACGTCCAGGTGAGTTTCTTCCAATCTGCTCGCAGATGCTGCTGCCCTCACAGTACCTGGCTGGGCCTCATAGCACACTTAGGCCTGGCCAAGAGTGCTCCCTTCCAGAGCCACCCTCCCTCCACATGGGCAGGCGTTAGAGGGGAGACGGCACCAAAAGCGAACAGAGGAGCCAGCTGGGGTGAGCTGGGGAGGGGAGATGTCCCGGTCAGGCCCACGGGCGCGGGGAAGCGAAGCAGTGCCCCCCACCCTCTCACTGCTAGCTGCAGGCATGGGGATGACAGGGGGCTCTGAGCCCGCGGCTCTGTGAGGAAGGAGCGGCACCCGCACTCACTGTGGGTGACCTTCAGCACGATGCCCCTGCCCAGGGGGAGCTACTGTCTTGCTAGTTTGGACAGCCAAAGAAACCGAGGCCCAGGGAGGTTAAGACTGAGAATGAGCCCCAGGACAGATGCAAAGGTGAGCACGAGTGAGCGGGACGGCGCCCAGGGTCCGTGGTGGGAGTCGGAGAATGGCCTGCTCACTACAGCGTCTGGCTAGAAACGACCACAGAGAGCACCGGCACCTCAAGGCAATCCGCATGGAGACCCATCTTCTATCCACAACGGAGCAAGAGCTCTGGGGAAGACACGGGCTTCTCCGCAAGCAGTAAGGCTCCAGATAAAAATAAGTGGCTTGGATATTTGTTTGTTTGTGGTACTGGGATTGAGCACAGGGCCTTCACACTGAGCTACATTTCCAGCCCTTTAAAACAACTTTTTGTTTTGACATGGGGTGTGACCAAGTCACTGAGCTGCCCAGGCTGGGTTTGAACTTGCGATCCTCCCGTCTCATGGCCCCAAATGCTGGGATTCCAAGTGTGCACCACCACACCAGGTTTAACTTGGGCCCTCATCACTGACTGGGGTTTCCCAGAGTGGCCACTTGGGACAACTGCCTTCCACCCACAGCACAACTGCACTGACGTACACGCTGCTGTTCAGAGCCACGCCACCCTGGAGCGAGCCTGGCCTCGGCTTCTGGAAACAAAGAAGGAAAGAAATCTGCGGGATGTGTGTGAGAGCTTGAGGGGCGACACTGACGTCTCCAGGACTATGCCCACCATCGGGACAGACAGCCCCTGCCTCCCTGGCCACCACTGTCCCTGCCACAGGAACATCACCCAGCCCGGGCAGCAGGCGTCTGTGAGAAGGGAGAAGGGCACTGTGAGGACCCTTCCAACAGGGCCACCACTTCAGCAACCTGGGGGTCCCCAGAGGGACCCTGCCAACCCCACACCCACAGTTGGATGACGACAGCACAGCTCGTGAGGGCCACTTCCGCGAGCACAGCGCAGCACGGGCAGCATCAGTCAATCGGATGACAGCACACAACGGTCAGAGGCAGGGAGAGGCAGCTTGCGCTCTGGAGGACAGTGGAGCACGGAGAGGAGGCCTGTGCTCAGATGGATTTATCAGCCGAGTGTGGTGGGCACGCCTGTAACCCAGTGTGCAGAGGCTGAGACGCAGGCAGGAGGAGTGCCCGAGTTCGAGCCTAGTCTAAACTACATAGTGAGACCTCATCTCAAAAAAATACTTCTAACACCTCACAACTTCTCCTACCTACTCAAGTTCTTCCAGTGCCATGTGCAGGAGCAAAAACAATAGACACCTTTGTGGTAGCTGTTTTCTAGCAGAGTGGCGAGAAGCGCGAGAGCACCCGTTTCTAAGGGAAGCCGGTATCAGGCATCGTGCCACTTACTTGTTGCTGTCGCGGTACTCGTAGATGTGACAGCCTTGGGGCAGCCCAGTCTCACAGTCCAGAGTGAAAGCCAGCTTGAGCTGAATGGAGAAAGCAGAGGGAACAGGTGAGTTTCGGGCAGCAGACTCATTTGCTCCAATAGTGGGGACGGAAGAGAGTAATCAAGCAAAGTCAGCCTCTTCTGCCAGGTGTGCGTGGAGATGAGGCCCCCTGTGCCGGGGGTGGGGGCATCATCAAGGCCCTGAGTGTTCATTTGGCGCACGCCAGCATCTGGGAAGCGCCCGCTTTGTGCCTCAGGAGGGGTCACCTTCACGGAGCTTTCTGGTGGAGGAGCCAGGCAACAGTCAAAGCACCACACCGAGAAACGTACACAGAAATGTACAACTTCACATTAAGGTTCTGTGGCGGGGTGGGGGACACACACCTAGGATTCCAGCTAATCAGGAGGCTGAGGCAGGAGGATCTCAGGTCTCAGGCCAGCTTGGGCAACTTAGTGAGACCCTGTCTAAAAATAAAATAGAAGGGGCTAGAGTATAGCTCATTGGCAGAGCGGCTGCCTAGCATGTGTGAGCCCCAATCTCCAATACTTCAGGGGGAGGGAGAGCAGCAGGTTCTGTGAAGCAGAGAAAAAAAATCCATGTTCCTATGAAAGAAAAGAAGCTGCCCTAGTGGGATGGGGATGTGGGAAGGAGAAGGGCAACATGGCCATGCGGGCAGAGAGCACAGGGCCCAGGCAGGACTTGCAACAGTGCAAGGATGGCTCATGACCCAGACCCCAACAGATACGGGGACATGGGGGGCAGAGACACCGGGGAGGGAGGCCAGGCGGGACACACAGGACCTTCCTGGCCACACTGGGAATTCTGGCCTTTAGCTTAACGGAACAGGAAGGTTTCTGATGAGCTTTAAGCACGGGGAGGGCAGTGTGATCGGGGCTGTCTTGGAGACTTCTTGGCTACCATGCAGACGGCAGCAGCCTGCAGGGCAGAGGAGACAAGGGGACAGTGGGAGCTACGGACGTAAAATGTCAGAAGTTGGGCCAGTTGGAGTGCTGATGGACCTGGGGCTGAGAGGAGGGAGGCCAGGAGGGGGAGATTAAGGACAGCTCCGTGTTGGACTGGAACTGCTGAGAGGGAAGACCGAGCCCGGGCAGGGGCAGGGAACCCCAGCTTGATTCTGGACACCTTTGCCCCCAACGTCTGGTAGCGCAGCCCCGGTTTCCTCCCTGGCCTGAGGTAGGGGTGCTCAGGGGTGATGTAGAGCCCGGCGGGTGATGGCAGCTTTAACGTTTCCAAAATGCGGAGGCCATTATTGTATTTACAAATTCACTGGGCTTTTAAATCACCAGGGAAATTCTAACCAAAATGAACTGCACGTTAGGGTACAGCGTGGTGATTTTCTTTAAACTGCAGGTCTATTAACACAGCTACTGATCTGCATCATTAGAGGCTGGATGACATCTCTCTTCCTCAGAGGGAAGCGAGCTCAGGAATAGTCTGTCCTCTCACTGACCCACACAAACACTCAAAAACAGAAACAAGCCTTTCTCTACCATCATGGAGAAAGGAGCTTCAAGTGAAAGGCGTGCTTTCCCTGCAGAGCACGGCTCGGCTGTTCCCAGTTCTTTCAGTTAAAAACAACGAAAACAACAAAACCAACTATTAATTACAGCTACACTTCTCTTTTTGTAGCTGAGGTCAGGCCTTTATTGCTTCTGTCCATTTTAAAAGTAAACACAACTTAGAAATTTTCACATCCTTTAGTTCCAAGTTTGAAGTCATGAATTTATGACTGGAAATCAGAAATGCCCACCGAGAGGAGGCTGTCCTTCACCCCGATGACAACCATTTGAACTAGGAACCGCTGTTTCCTTCTCACAGATGAGGCGCTCGGGGCTGGGAAGGCTAGTAACTTGTCCACACCAGTCTGAACTGGAACTCTGACCCAGACCCTCACCCTGTCTCCGCGATCAGCAGCACGGAGCCTTGCACGCAGCAGACTGGTGAGCAGAGCAGCGCGAGACGGCTGGGACCGAGCGTCTGCGAAGCCGCCAGCGGAGGGGATGGAAGAACAGGCAGTAGGGACTGAGCACGGGGAAATCAGGCATGGTGGGGAAAAGCGGGGATGAACAGAAATGAAACGGAACGGGACAGGGGAGCCCTGCGGTTTGGAGCAAAAGGTGGAAGCACCTCGGGGAAGGAGCGGGTTTGGTCATGAAGAACAATGAAACAGCGGCAGCGCAGGAAGGCTGATGCAACTGAAGGTCGTCATGCTATGTGAAACAGGCCAGACTCGAAAGGACAAGCACCATGTTTTCCCTCGTATGTGGAGTAATAGTAATAAAAAAGATGGCACGAAGGTAGAAGGGAGACTTATTAGACAAAAGGAAAGGCACGGGGGATGAGCATGACCAGCACATGCTATATGCACTTACGAGAATACCACAGGAAACCCCATATTCTGTAAAAGTAACAGGCTTTAATGAAATGCATTACGACATTTACATTTCATAGGCGGGAAAGTATCAGTTAGAACGCACCTGACTGCAAGTAACAAAAACTGCCATAAAGTGTGCCTTAAAAGATTAAAAAGAGAAAAAGAGGAAGAAATAGGGCCGCAGATGTGGCTCAGAGGCAGAGCCCTTGCCTGGTGAGTGCTGGCCTGGGTTCAAGCCCTGCACAGAGACAGAAGGAGGGATGGAGGGAGAGAGGAGGGAGGGAGGTTAGGAGGGAAGAATGCAAACTGGCGGTGAGAGCTTTCAGCCGGTAGTGAGGGAGGACCACGCATCCGAGGTGGAGATGTAGCAGAAGGGACTCGGGCAGTGCCGGAGCGCAGATCAGGAGGTGACAGCGTGAAGAATGAGGAGAAGGTGAGGCGGGGACCACAGCACACTCAGTTCTCCTGGAAAATCAGACATGGGGGAAGAGGTGACACAATGAAATGGCACAGGACGGGCTAAGAGGCCGCGGGACAGCGAGGAGCAGATCTGAAGGAGGCAGCTGGGGGAGAAGCAACTGCCATGGCGATGCGAGGAGGAGGAAGGATGGGCCGAGGGATCGCAGCGTCCTTGTATGAGTCTCGCTCCTTCCTGACACTGCCTCCCGCAGAGTCTGGCGGGGAAGAAGCAGGGGTATGAAGTGACGATGGCTTGAAATTGTTTCTTAGAAAAATAGGAATAACAATAGTAAATGTCCTGAGCTTTTACCCAATAAAATTCTAATTTTTCTGAACAGTTTTAAAAAAGGAAAAACAGAGTCAACCAGGGAAGAGTGTGAGGACTGCCAGGCAGGAGCAGGGCGCAGCCAGAGCACACAGGATCTGGTCACTGCAGCCTCTGCAGGCCCTGGATCTTTCTAACCACCAGACACGGCGCGGAGGTCAGGCGTCCAGAGCCACGTGCGAAGGAAGATTCGAGAAATATGCAACAGGGCAGGAGAGCAGAGACAGGGTGAGGGTAGCAAGGGCAAGAGACAGAGCTGCAGAGTCTGAGGAGGAACGGGAAGGAAGTGAAGATGAAAGGGCTGGCTGGGAGGAAACAAAACGGAGGGTCTGGTGACGGATATTTACGGAGCACATCTTCTGTCCCACACAGCCTTCGTCTTTCATGTGTGACCTTATTTAACCCTCACTAGACTTGCATGTCGGTCCCGACACTTGTGTTTAGAGATTTAATGATCAGCCGGCCCAGAAGAGCCAGTAGGCAGCAGAGCTGCAGTGTGGTCCATGCTGGGGACCGCTGGGCCATGCTGACCTCTAGGTGTCTGTGTTCCAGGAGCAGAGCTTGTGGATGCCTCCTCCTCCAGGACACCCTAGTTTCATGCTGCTGTTCCCTACCCGCCATGTCACTTCAGGAGCACCTGATGGAGGTGAGCGAGGCCCCTAGCTTCTCAGTCTCTGATGAGAAATCCAATCCAAGCCATGCTCAGCCTTTGCTGGCCCTAGGAACTGGAAAAGGAACAGAGTGGTGACGCCTGCAGCATGCAGGGCAGGAGGGCCAGCATGTTGTCATCTGTCTGCCACTGCCTGAGAACCAACAGCTCCAGAGGAAGGAAGAGCAAGAGACCCACAGGAGAGGAAGCAGCCTCCTGGGGACCACGTGTGGTCCCAGCCGGCCTTCTGATCTCTACTGAGCTCTTTACCTGCCCCTCATTTCTTTTGAGGACTCCAACACCCACTATAACCACCCTCTCCCAATCCATGCTTGCCATGCAGCAGATTTCTCTAAAACACAAATGGCCAGACCCTGCCCTCTTTCAGCACTGGGCCTGGCTTCCTGCTGCAGAAGACGAGGACAGTTAAACACAGCCTGGGCGGGTTCAGAGGTCGTCCTCTCGGGGACAATGCAGACTAACCCGGGTGATGCAGACAGTGGGTGCCAGGCAGGGAGGCCCTGGGAGACAGCAGGGGTTCCCAGGCAGGGACCAGGGCACCTCCCTCTGCTGCACAGCTGGCTGATGGACAGCTCTGTCCACCTCTGCGCCCCTCACCATTCCTGCTGTTGGGGAGCCCTCCACCTGCCTTCCTCTGATCTGCAAAGTGGCTCTGGCCTCCCCTTTGTCCCTTTTCTGCTCTGCAGGAGGATGAGCCTCTCCTGAGAGCTCCCCAGGGCTCCAGGCAAGCAGCTTTGCCAGGGATCTATGTCCCCAGCAGACGTCTTTGTTCTTATGTTTTTTTCCTCTCTCCTTTTCTTTTTTCCCTTCCTTCCTTCTTTCATTTTTTGAGACAGAGTCTCGCTATATATTCAGGCTGGCCTTGAACTTGCTGGTGTGTGCCACCATGCCCAGCTCCTTCTTTTCTTTTTAGCAAACAGATTCTGGTTCCCATCTGCCCCTTCTCAGAAACCAGGCCACCAGCAGACAAGCAGGGCTCAGATACCCCACGTTCAGGTCTTTTGTCTCACCCACAGCCCTGAAGCAGCACACAGTCCTTCCCTCCATGGTAGTGCTGGTACTTTCTGCATGGCAGGCCTGGCCAGGACACAGGTGGGCCCATGCCCTGCCAGCCGTGCCAGGGGATAGCTCTCATCAAGGCCTGCAGGGGCCACCCATGGAGCAGCTCAGCTAGGGAAGGCAGCCTGCAGGAATGCCAGTCACCCTGGGAAGTCAGAAGGGCTTTCCCTGCTGCTGCCAGGCCCTTTCTCTGAGCACAACACCCCCAGGCTGGGGGCATATGGAGGGAGCACAGATCCCCAAGGCAATCACAAGGCTGCTCCACTGGCCTCTGGCAGAGGGGAAGGAGGCCCCGAAATGGGCCCAGAGAGAGAGAAGGCTTCCATTCTCACAAAGTGCAGGCCCTTTCCAGTGGGTGGAAAGCACCTCCTACTTCTAGGGCCTTGGGGCTGAAGCGGCTCTGGGCAGGGAAGCATGAGAGTTCTGCCCAACTTCTTCTTCCCAGGGCAACTGTCCCCAGGGAACTGTGTGAGTTATCTGGGGCATCTGGGCTAGGACCTTGGGAAAGGAGAAGCTTCCTCCAGACTTTGGGGTGTAGGTCCCCTCTTCAGCCCCTCTGGGTCTTTGGATGGCGTTTCAAGGTAGACCAGCAGGTGGCAACAGTGAGCAAGCAACAAGAATGGCCAACTGAGGACCCAGTAAGGCTTTTCCAGGGCACTCTGATCTGCTGCCTGGCGAAAAGACCTCTGCAAGATCCGAGTCATTTGATAGAACTAGTGAAAGACATGTGTCCTTACTTTGGATCCCAGCCCAGCGAACCCAGTGGGCCAGATTTCATTCATAAAGAATAATCAACAAAGGGGATGGAACGGGACCGGAAGGGATGGCCAAATATGCTTGCTGGGTGTCCCCCCACCAGTGGGGAGGCCATGCTTTACTGCTCAGGTGCACAGCTGGCTGCCCAAACAGCAACAGTCCTGGCGAATGTTATGCACAGGGTCCCAACTCCATCAGCTGAGAAATGTACTAGCTACATGCTTTTGAGTACTCCTGGCCTGACTTTGGAAGGGAAAACCTGAGTTAGAAAGTTGAAGAATTCTCCATCTTGTCCACAATAGCTGCAAGATGACCTGCCTGGGCAGCTGGGTCTCTCTCGGCCCAGGCTCTGGAAGGCACTTGCAGCCCCTGCAGGCTGGGGCAGCCAGGCTTCCTTGCAGGTGGTTCCACAATCAAGCCGAAGAAGACCTGTGGGCCTGCTCAGGGCTGCCCTCATCGGGTGTATCTGAGAGGTCGCTGGTGCAAGTCAAGTGTTAGTTCTTTGGCTGGGATCACTCCAGTACAACCCTCCATGGTTCTCCAGGCTGTGAGCTTGCTTCAATCTGCTAGCTATTAGGACTCAGGTTCATGCGCAGGTCAAAGACCCGCCTGGGAAACCTCCAGCCTCCCCATGGCTACCACTTCCCCTCGAAGTCCACTGGGGCCTGCGGCGTCCAACTCTCTTTAGGTGGAAGCGGGCGATCCCACCACACGGTCAACATCTCCAGAGGACATTTACGGCACACTTCAAAGGAACAGAAGACTTCTACCTGGAAGCCTTAGTTTTGTAACTGAAAAATCTTATTAGGAGGAAATCTTCTTATTCTCTGAAGCAATCTTTGATTTTCCTCTATTAGCCTTCACTGTTTGGATTGGACTTCCTAAGCATTATTTCTTTTTCCATCTCCTCTTTGCTTTCTTTTATAAGACAAAGATGCTGTGTGCTTTGCTTTAACTTGGTTAACAGCAATTCTATGGCAATGTATTAAATTTCTTTCTCCTAAGTCCAATGAAGTCTTTTTGGACTTGGAGAGAGCTTTTTAAGAAAGAACTTGCTCATTCAGCAGGATTTTCCTCCCCACCCCAAGCTTTGGTTCTGACCTGGAAAAAACAAGAGTGAGAAAAGAGCAAGAGAGTCCTACAGTCCTGACGCTCAGCTTCACAAACCACAAAAAAGGACCTTGCTCCAGTAACGTAATCATGGAGAGTTCTGGCTCCGTGGTCTTTCAAGAAAAATACATCTATCTGCTGGCACATGGACCCACCAAACTAAATCCTGTTCGGCATGGAGTTCCCGAGTCATTAGTGTTGGAAGGTCCAGAGCGTGCCTGGCCGCTCCCACTGGATGACGCCTCCCTGCAGCGCTGTCTGTAAACCCCACAGCTGTGTTTCCACTTAAGGCCGCTTCTCCTGACTCTGCTGCACCTTGTTCCAGAGGCTTGTTCTAGTCCCATCAGGGCTAAAAATGACAGGATGAGCATTCTTCAATGTTGAGGTTTTGCTTGCTCTAAGGAAGAAATGTCCCAGAGCTACGGGCAGCCCACAGGAAAGCCAGGCCTGGCAGAGGAGAGCCCACAGCAGCTCCCCTGCCCACTGCCAAGCCACCACAGGCTGCTCCACTGCTCCCCAGGAGGACCAGGGTGGGAAAGCGCCACTCACCACTGTCCCACACGGCCTTCTGCACGGGAGGGCAAGCTTACCTCCTTTCCAGCACATCAGCAGCCCCAGCAGCTTCCCCATCAGGCCTCACCCTGTCACTGAGCCCCATTTCCGCCTCTCAAATCCCCGAGCCAGGGGACAGCAGTGAGTACAGCGTATGAGGAGCAAGTGTGCACAAGCTGTGTGCAGCTGGGTGGGGAAGGGGTGCAGCCACCCTGCCACCCTACTGGAGGTGGGGACATGCTGAGGGTTTTCATGGCCCCAGTGTGTTGAAATTACTACCCAGAACCATTTCTGCTCAGACTCCGGGGCCTCGAGTGGGTGTCCCCCACAGACGCATCCATCAGCACTCACGGGGGTGGGGGCCGGACACCTGCAGCGGTGGGAAAGACACATGGGGGTCTCATCCTGCCCCTACCTATGTAGGAGTGGAGGATGCCACGCCACAGATCCCTGGCGCCCCTGCTTCAGGGCAGCTGCTACATCGCGTGCACTGCATGCTCCAGAGGAAGTGCGAAAGGGCAGGCAGCACCGCAGATGGCCGTCCGCCCTCGCTTTGCCCTGCAGTCCTGCTCAGCTCTGGGACAGTGACACGCGCCCGCCAGCTGAGCCTGCTCACTGGCAGCCTTGCCTTCCTCAGGGTGTCTTAATACCATTCCTCGTTCTCACCAAGGTTTATCTTAAGAAACAGGCTTGTAAAGTCTTTCTGCATTTTCTCTAAGTGCAGATACCGTCACAGTGACATTGACTGGCCTCAGTATCAAGCCTCTCAGTGCTAGGAAAAATAGCCCTCCACTTTTAATGAGATTTGTTATTATAAAAACCACTTATAAAATGTCCCCTTCCCCCCAGGCAGGACATTTCTGGCCTTTCTGAAATGGAGATCAGAAAATGCAGTGCCCAAGATGCCATGGGTCTGCCGCCTCCTTTCTTCTGCATGACTTTCTGTCATATTCCTTTGTTTATCCCCTTTGATGGAAGTCCTCTCCAATTCTTTTTGGAAACAGATGAAGGTATACATAAATAAAAACTCCTCAGAATAAAAACCAAACATAGATAAAAACAGGAGATTCAGGGTAGCTTGCCTACAGCTTGATTAAACAGTGACCGTTGCGGTAGGCAATCAGTTCATGGAAGAAAGAAAATGGGACATTCCCATGCGGTCCTCAGAGCCAGTGATCAAGCTGGCTCTGTTCTTGAAAAAACAGGAGAGAACAGAGTGATCTTCCAGGGAATTGGCCTCAGTTTCCAGGGACTTGAGGAGTTGAGAGTTATGTAAGCCTCGCTGGGGCCAGCAGCCCTGGCCCGCCTCTGCGCCCTCCCCGAGTCTGAGGGGAGGTGGGCTTCTGGGCCTTGGGCTTCCCACCTGTCAGAGGAGCCGAGGGCTGCTGTGCTGTCCCTGTGGCCTGTCTCCCAGAGGAACGTGGGTGCCTTCTAGGTTTATAGGAGGAAAACACTTGTCACCAGCCCTTGCTGTATCTGTTGGAAGGGAAGCTGTGAGGTTCCCGAAAGAGCAGATCTGCAGATGCTGTAATGAAGAGCAAGTGGCAGGAAAAGCTCTGCTCTACTATATGTCTGTCTTATGCAGCCAGAGCAGCTGGCAAAGGTCACCAGTGGACTCCAGACTAATACTGCCGCCTTCTCCCAGACAAGGCCCGGGACTGGACAACACTTCCATTCAGGTCCTCTTAGATCTTGGGGCAGCCAATCTGTACCTCGCCTGTTCCCTGTTCTCACAATTTGGCTTCAACCTGCACCAGCAGGCTGAGTGCACATCCTGGCAGGGAAATCATTCTCCAACACATCCAGCCCCAAATGCCCATCAATCTTACACTGCTTAGTGGGTTGCCCGGGGCAACAGGGAAGAGACACGCAGGAGGCCAGAATTACCTGGAGGATCTGGGGTTACCTGAAGCTCCTATTCCCATCCAAGGTGATTACTTGTGTCTCTGCCATTTCTTTATAGAACACTGTATCAGTCTCTTCTATTGCTCTTCTACCTGGGGTGAAAACCAAGGAATATATGGGGGCTGTGAAGTCTAAAGAGTACGGTCAGATATTCATAGCGAAGATGAAATGCAGAGACTACGAAAATTTACAGAGGTTCATGAAGGGTATCAGCTGGGTGAGGCTCCAGCAAGAAGGAAACAAGCACACTTTAGACCTGCTTTGCTAACTGAAAAATCAGTGTTGGTCAGAGAATCCTTGGAAAATCTCATAGTGAAAAATCATTTATGAAAATGCACATACTATTAAATGTTAAAAACATTAATTTTCACAACAATGTCTGGGAAACATTTTATTAAACAGAAACTTGTTCTTCCTCTAATCCACATAATTTTCCTGGGAGCTCTTGGGCTAGAACTTAGGAGACAAAGGCTCTCCAACTCTAACTTTCCAGTCTGGTCTATATCCTTCCCCTAGTCCAACTTTCTGCCCATCAGGCTAGGCAAGTTCCTCCTCAGACTTCCAAGGGTTCATATTTTTTGCTTTTGCCTCCCTGCCTGGGGTCCCAGGCCTTGCTACCTGAGAAAGACACTTGCTCTGCTTGTGACCACACACACTGACAAAAGGTAGCCAACAGGAGAATGATGCTTAACCTAAAAGGAGAGTGGTGAGATAGGAAGATTGCAAGTTCGAGCCCAGCCTGAGAATCTCTGTGAGACCTTGTCTGAAAATAAAAAATAAGAAAGGGGCTGGAGGAGAGGGCCTGCTCCAGACAACATGCAGAGGGACAAACCTGAGGCAGTGATGCCAGCAAACCATTCTTGTAATGAGCTAAAGGCCAAAAACAAAAACATGATAGGCAAGAACAAGCTGTTTGGGACTCACCGGTCAGGTCAGTATTTAGTGAAGACTCTGAACCCTGAGAGATGTCACAGTCGCAGGGTTCAGTCCTCAGCCTGCACAGTACTCGGGGACGGCTGCACCTGTCTGGAGCCCCCCTGGATGACACGAGGTCTTTAGCTTTGCTGGCTGCCCTCGGGGGCCCCACAGCACTCACACTGTGTGCTGGTGGCTGTGCTGTCATAGCAGCCTGGATGTGACAGAGCTGCTCAGACCGTGGCAGAGTCAGGGAGGCTGTGTGCCTGGGCTGAGGCTCCCTACTCAACAGGAGAGATTCCGAGGCCACCGCACTGGCAGACGTGCCTCACCAGCGCCCCGATGTGCCTGTGCACCTGCTCGGGGAAGGAGGTGGCCGCAGCAGGCCCTGATTGTCGGGGGCAAGACATGGCTGCTATCCTGCTCTGCTTCTGCCCATTTGTCCTCAAGCTGGACCACGGTCGGCTCTGCGGTGTGTGGGTCCAACCACCATCCCTTCCCAACAGACTGTCTGTAGAGAGACCAACAGTGATTATTCTGGGATCCTCCACAGGCCTCTAAACAAAAGTGACCCAGGGCCCTGCGTTAAGCAATGGGAATCACAGACTCCACATACGCTCAGACACTGCTGAGAGCATATGTGTAGATCCTTAAGGGAGAGGGAGCGGATGCTCAGAGAGGCCACGCAGCACATGTAAGTCAGCTTGTCCAGCCTGGAAACAGAACTCAAACCCACGTGACTCTGAAGCCTGTGCGTTTCCTTCTCGGGTCCACCAGCTGTCTTCTTCCAGGATGCAGGGGGCTCCTCTGACAGCACATCTCCCGCTCCTCTGGGCCTAAACAGACAGAGCACTGCAAGAGGCACCATGACGTCGGCCTTCTCAGGGTTCGATAGCAAAGGGAGGAACACGGGGCCTCCTCCTGCCCACCCGATTCATGACAAGCAGTCTCCATGTGAGGGTGAGTAGACTGGCCCTCGGTTTCCCACGGAGAGGCTGGGTCGAGGCAGGGGACTCCAGGTGGGCCCCTGGCGTGTCCAGAGTGGCGACTGGAGGGCAGGTGAACCCATTTCCACAACGGCGTCCAGGTCCACCCTGTTCACTTCCGGATGGCACGATTATACCTTAACACCAAGGCCGGAGAGAGAGCCGAGGGCTCCTCGTGCTTAGGGTTTCCAAAAGCCTACAACAGGAAGCGTCAGCTGGCTAGCCAAAAGACTGAGCATCCGGAATAAAGAAAGAGCCGTGCAAATTAAGGTTAGCTGGGATCTATTACCATCCAGTAGAAGAAAAGTGCTGGAGACTCACACGGCCCATTGCGTCACCCTGCTGCAGTTCCTGTGACTTTATCTGTGAAGTGACAGTGTCGGCAAAGCTACTCCTTGAGCTCCCTCTGGTTCTGCACTACCACTGCAAGAACCCTCTCCGTGGCCATGTGCAGGCACCATGTGCAGCTCAGGGAAAAGGCAGGCAGGAGTAACAGAGTCGTGCTGGGGCACACAGAGGGACCTGGGCGAGCAGCCCGTGTGGGGCAGAAGCGGCCTCTGTGAGCTGGCAGGAGAGTGAAGAGCTGGCAGATGCCGATGGGCGAGACTGCAGGTGAGGGCAGAGCCAGGCCCTTCGGTGTGCCGAGGACAGGGACCACCAGGGCACGCTCACCCCGTACTCCCAGGACCGGTCCAAGGACAAGTGACAGACAGGTCTGACTACAAAGACAAGGTATAACTTGGGAACAAAGGAAGGAACATCGAACCCGTTGATGCAAATGGTTGCAGTCTGTTGAGCTGACTCAGTGCACCTTTCCGTGCTGAGCACTTCCATGCATGTTCTTAATGGCCTTTTAGGCAGGCCGCGGTGCCGTCACTACTCCTGCCTGGCAGCAGGGAACCTGGAGGCCCATGATGGCTGAGAAGTGCACTCTGGATCCTTTGTACACAGCCTGGGACTCGAGTGCAGGGTCTGGCTTTGGCCCAGCACTTTCCCATGCGAGGACACACACTGCTCACATCTGACAGGTGCTGAGACCTGGGTCCGCTTTCACGTTCCTCTCCTTCTTGCCCCCTGAGCTGGGTGGTGTGGACCCCATCCTGACAGCAAGTGGCCCCTGAGTGGAGAGCCTGGGCGAGCTGTGTCCCACACAGGGAATTAAAATCAACATGTTTTTCTTATGAGGCAATCAGAGAGTCACAGGAATTGCGAAGATGGGACAGGAAGCTTCATGCCCCACTTCCCAACCTCTACCAGAGGAGACCTCTTACACAAGGGACAGCACTTTGCTCCCATGGCTGGACATGTGCAGCAGCCACTGCCACCTGGACACTGGCTGTCCTCTCAGGGTAAAGGCAAAGGCACCTCTCATGGCCCAGCAGCCCTAGTGCCTGGCAGCCACCTGTCTGGTCCCTTCTCTGTTATCCTGTCACTCACAGAATGTTCTAGAAATGTAAGTGTAACATTTTCAACAGCTCTGCACAGCTGCTCTCAGAGAAGGACTTGACCCATGTTTAGACTGGTAGAATACAGAACAACATCCACATCTTTAGAAAGCAGATGACAGGCAGAGGAAGAAACACCTCTGTCCTGGTCTTCCACTTCTGCCTTTGTGCTCCTTGACAAGCTCCTTACCTGGCAGAGCCTCAGTGTCCTCATCTGTAAAACTGGGTACGAGACTTCAGGATTATATGAGGTAACACGTGAGAGCACTTGGCAAACAGAAGGCTTTCAATAAATTCTGGCTGTTTGTTATTTGTAATGAAAAGCCAAGAGATCCTCTGAGCTTCTTTAGAGAAACAAGGCTCTTGACAGTCACAGACAATTAAGGAAAGGACTACACCAGCCCTTGAATGACCCCAGAAGACTTTTCTTCCCAAGACTCCAGTGTGGAAACACCTGGGGGCTCCTGAAGGGTGCGCCCGACAGGCACCTCCTGGTGCACAGCCCATGAGAACACGCAGCCACCCCGTGCCAGGCTCACGGGGGCTGGGGTCTGAGTGGGAATGCGGCCGGGATCTCCTGGGGCCAGAGGGCAGCCAGTGATTGAATTAGGTGCTGCATGCATACCCTACAAAGCTCAGCCCCGCTCAAAGGCTGTGTGTGTGAAGGGGGACAATGGCCCATGCTACCCACAAGGTCAGCTCCACTAGGACTAGCTATGGAAATCTGAAAAAAAAATCTTCCCAAAAATCACATATGCAAAGACTCCATTATATAGTGGAGAGAGTCACTGGGAACCCGGCACAACGGCTGGCTATATCTTAAGCACAAGCCCACGGCCCATAGAAAACAGGACAAAACGGGGCATTCAGGATCTTTCATGATTTATTGAAAGTGGCATTGTCTGTGTCTCTGCATGGCACCAGCAGGGGTGGATGGGGGCGCTCCTCCTGACAGCAGGGTCACCCCTGTGCCTCCCGTTCCCTGGGACTTTTCCATCCCTGGCCGGGCTTCACTCATTTGGCTTTTCTCCTTTGAAGTCACAGAATACAGCCTCATCGATCACTGACATGTTGGGCTTCAAAAGGACCGGGAGTGAATTCACTTTAAAAAAAAACCCAAGTGAGAAGGGCTCAGCTGGGAAGTGTGTGCAGGAGGTGCAGAGGGAGGGAGCAGGCCATACAGACGTGGCTGGGCTCCCCCTCCAGGCAAGCGTCTGGGCTATGGGTAGGGGACGGAGGCCTTCGCGGTAGTGTGCCACGCGCCGCTCCTGGTGCCCTCAGGCTCAGACTGCTCACTAGTCCCGCTCGCTGTACTTTGGGAGCTGCAGCGATCCCGATGCTTCCAGAAGAGGCTGACACCCGCACCAGCACCTGGTGAGGACCCTGTGAACCACAAGCTGGAGGGGCCTCCCCTGATGACCGCACCCTCAGTTGCCCAGGCAGAATCGCACCAGTATCCATACGCACCCTCCATTTTCGGTCCTGACTCCACTCTTCAGTCTCTCTCACCTGCTTCTTCTAGCTGTCTGTGTGGCCTCAGGCTAGGGTCTCACCTGAATGACACTGCAGCCATTTCTCTGGCGTCCCAATTCAGTCTCCCCAGAGCTGCCTGGAGTGCCCTCTACTGAAAGTCCCATGCCACCACTCCCGTGCATGCGGGGCAGATCTGAAGAGCTTATCCCTCCAGCACTGTGACACAGCGGCCTGTGTATCCGGAGGGGACCACACAGCCGGACCACAGTCGGAGAAGCCATTCTCAGCCTGTGCCACCTACCTCACTAACCCAGCCTGGCCCCGTGCTTCCTGAGGACATGATCAGTGCTGTTTTTTGAACTCGTTTGCCGGGATTCATTGTCCCCAGGATTGGAAGATGGCAGGCCTCTACTTAGCTTCGCTGGGGCCGGTCATTTCATAGATATCACACCTCAGCTGAACACCCTTCCCAGGCAAGTGGTCCTCAGCCTTGGCCCCAAGCAGGCTTTCTTCCCACCGTGCTGTACTCCAGCTGTTCAGAGAAGAACCCAGTTCCAACAGCAGTGGTAACAAGCAAGGCGCCTCACTGCATGTGATTTCCAAAAGCCTCTTGGTGATGAGATTAAAGCATGATCGAGTGAGTCACTGCCACAGGGCTTGTGTGTAATCAGCAAAGCCCCACAACTGGCACTACTTTGTTTCGATTTTGGGTTGGAAAAACTTATCTAGAAAGTTTGGAGACTTTCTTATCACCTCAAGCCTTCTTTTCAAAAGATACCATCTTCAGATTTATTCCAAGTCACGAGGCAGGGAAGATCTGTGCACGAGCTGCTCCTGGGGAACTTCCGGGGCACACAGCAACCTGCAGAGGGGCCCGGTGTGCCTCACTCTGTTGTTGGAAATGCTTTCCGAAATGGACATCCAGGCCTGGGAAGTATATGCTTACAACGGAAAGTAAATCCTAAGACTATCAAGCTTCCAGAAGATGCAAGAAAAGTTTTGCGATCCTGAGTCAGCAAACATTTCTTAGACAGGACACCAAAAGCATAATGCGTAAAGGAAAAATTAGCTAAAATGAACCTCATCATGAAGATTAAAACTTTTTTTTCCAGAGTCGCTGGGGACTGAACCCATTGCTTTGTGCTTGAGAGGCAAAAGGTCCACCACTGAGCTAAAGCCCAGTTGTCTTTATTTTATTTTGAGATGGTCTGTCTAAAATTCCTAGGCTGGCCTCAAATATGCAATCCTCCTGCCTCAGCCTCCTGAGTATCTAGGATTACAGGTATGGTGGCACTATGAAAAATCTTTTTTTTCAAAACAGGATGAAAAGATAAGCCAGAGAGAAAAAAGATATAAGACATTTTATAAACACAAGAGAGAGAGAGAGAGAGAGAGAGAGAGAGAGAGAGAGAGAGAGAGGGAGGGAGGGTCCAAAGATGGGGAGAAAATATTTGCAATCCACTGGAGGATTTGTGTCAAAAATGTAAAAAGAACTCTGAAAACTCAGTTATAACAAAACACACATCCCACTTTAAAAATTGGCAAAAGTTATGAACAGATACTTCACCAATGAAAATATGCAGACAGTAAATAGGCACAAGAAAAGATGCTCACAATCACAGCTATTAGGAAAATGCAAATTAAAATCACCATGAGATACCACCACACACTTACCGGCATGGGTGGAAAAAAACAAACAAACCTGACAATACCAAGTATTGGCTGGTGTTCAAAGAAATATAATGCTCACACATTGCTGATGAGAGTGGCACAGTCACTTTGGAAAAATGGTTTTTCATATAGTTTAATACACACTTACCACATGATGTAACAATCCTGCTCCTGCGCATTTACCCCAGGGAAATGAAAACGGCCGGAGAGACAGCTGGAGGCAGCTATGGCAGCATATGGTCCAACCTGGGAAGGGCCCAAGGGTCCTTCAGCTGGTAAAGAGGACCCACGCAGCACACATCTGTGTGTGCAATGGAACACAACTCCGCACCAACGGGAACCAGCACGGTTCCCGCAATGTCTCAGAAGGACCCAGGTGCATTTTCACACTGGGCGAAAGAAGGCAGGCAGAAAGGCTCCCAACTGAACAGTTTCACTTATGAGACTTTCCAGAGAAGTTAAAAGTACTGACGGAAAACGGGGTGGTGGCTGACAGGGCAAAGGCAGATGACAGGGGCTGCACACCGAGGGACACACGGGATGTTTCTGGGCTAGTGGGCCGGCTCCATATCCTAGCTGCGGTGGTGGCCAGGTGACTGGGAAATGCACCCTAAAAAGGGTGCATCTGTAGCTAATGCAGGGAAAAGACGATTCTGGCAGGACGTAGTTGGGATTTTGATGCACAAGGTGCTAGGCGACCCCGGGGACATGGCAAAGGGAGGACTGCAGAGTTACTGGAGCTTGTAGCAGGGAAAACATGGAACTCAGAACAGTGAGAAACTGCCATGTGCAGCCTGCTGTAGGCACAAGGAGGATGTCAAAGCCAAAACCTCTCAC
The DNA here is from genome assembly GCF_012274545.1 of Fukomys damarensis. NCBI lineage: Eukaryota > Metazoa > Chordata > Mammalia > Rodentia > Bathyergidae > Fukomys > Fukomys damarensis. Next base: position 129,758,939 of record NW_022900928.1, on the reverse strand, counting down.
TCTGTGAGATGAGGGACAACGCCTAATTGTTCCCTGCCTCACTCAGGCCTCACTCAGGCCTACCTTTCCAGAAAACACTCTGAGCACCAAAGCTCTAAAATGCACAACTCTTTAGGCTACACTGAAGAGCATACTTACTAGGTGATAGGGTATTTTTTTTGTTTGCTTGTTAATTTTGAGATTTTTATAAAACAAACATGTATTGCATTTATAAGAAAACAGTATTAGTTTTAAGAAGCAAAAAAGCTAATTTCCTTCAGTTCAATAATTTTAAGATTGAATTACTAAGGAAACAATTCAAAATAATTTTTAACTTTATGCCTAAGAATACCAATAGCAGTGTTATTTATAACCACACACACCAGAATCATCCTGTCCGTAACAACTTTAGGGAAGGGTTCTGCACCCTGCAGTCTATTTATACAGCGGGACACCCCACAGCTCATGTGGGTGACTCAGGGTGTGATGTGGAAAACGACAGCCCCTTCCCATCCCCACTCTCTGATTTCACTCCTGCTCATGGACCGGAACCCCACCCCATAACACTTCTGGGGCTCCCTCCTCTCACCCAGCAAGTCAGACTGCTCTGGTCCCCAAAGCCCCACTGACCTGTGCCTCCAACTCAAGTCCTCCCTCCATCCAGACCAGTCCCCAGCCTCACGAAAGAGGTGGAACCCTTCTGGGCTGTGGCTGCTGGTGGCCCTGGCCCTGCACTGCCATCCTCCCATATTCTGTCAAGAGGTGGCCTTCTGTGGAGACAGAAGTGGAGTCTTTCTCAACACTGTTGAGGGTTGCATGTCAGCCCACGCTCAGTGTTTTATAAGGGTACCCATTAAACATCTCTTAACACAGGCACTGGTGTGACCTCCTCTGTACCAACAAGGATACTGAGGTGCTGAAGTGAGCAAGGCCCAGGGTAAGCAGGCAGCACAGTGGTGATGTCAGGACCACACATGAGCTCCGGGGAGGGCGCTGGTTCCCGCGACATCCCTATGTCTATACTGCTGACTGGTAAGAGGATAGTGCCCCAGCAGCCCCCTCCCCACTGCCAGCCAGCAGTGCCAGACACTCTTACTAGGGCAGAGCTGGCGTCAACAGCACCTGAGAGAACCCCACTGTTCCACGGGGCCCCTCCTACTGCAGGAGTAGCCACACAGGCAACCGCATTCCCACTGCTCACCGAACCTCCCCTGCCGGAACTGCCCTCAGTGTGCCCACTCTTGAGGGCCAGGAGATGGCAGGTGTCTCTGACTCTCGCATGGCAGGAACTGTGCCCCAAATCATTAGCATAGGTAAAGAGAACACACCAGAAACCGCCTGGGTGGAAACAAGGGCAACACTGCATAATGAGCTAAGGCAGTAAGATACATCTTTGGAAGAAAACGCTTACTGAGAAGACCACATCATTAGAAATGATAAAGAGGGCTGGGGATTTAGCCCAGTGGTTCCACCGCCTGCCTCATAAGCGTAAGGTCCCAAATTTGATCCCCGGTGCCAAAGAAAGAAAGAAATGGTAAAGATATCTGATCTGCCAGATGCACAAGTCTCAGTGCAGGATCACAAGAAACATGCAAGATCAAGATAACACAACACCTCCAGAAGAACATAACTCTAGCAATCAAAGAAACCCATATGGACAAAATGCCTGATAAAGAATTTAAAAGAACGATTATTTTAAAAGCTCAGAGAAGAAGCCAGGCAGCCAGGAGAGGCGCAGAAAGTAGAGTTTGGAGTTCTGCTCCCCTTCAGGGGACCCTTAGCATGTCAGGGTTGGGCCTGCGAGGCAGCAAGAGTGAACACCCAGCACTGGCCAGGCGAGAGGGCAGGGGAGCCCCGAGCATTCACAGAACCCACCGACTGGCAAACTGATTTCAACCTGTGTTCAGAGGGCGTAGTCAGAGCCCCCGTTCACATGTGCAGGCTCTGTTGTTCTCAGCCGATTTTCTTATTTAGGGGTTGCTAGCCCACAAGCAGGTAAGAAGCCTGCCGGGGTCTCCCCCGGGTGCTACCTCATTTCCAGCCATGCTGGCAGACTTCCTCTACCCCACCGGGTTACAAGGGGCAACTAATTTCTAATTTGTTTTCAGAGTTTCTACTATGTTCTAACAGAAAATGGCTAAGTCCTTTTTTTTTTTTTTCCTATTTCCCAGTACCGGGAACAGAACTCAGGACCTTGCACTTGCCAGATGGGCACGGTGCCACTGAGCTACATCTCTGGCCCAGCTAATTCCATTTTGTACAGAAGAAAACTTTTAGTTGGAATGACCACGTTTGTAGCCAGCCTTGAGAACAGACTTCCACGTGCCGGCCAGGCTCTCCCTGTGCCCCTCTCCCCTCTGTCTCTGCCCTCTGCGGCCTTATTCCACTCATGTCCTCATCTCTTTGTCCCCAGCACCGAGCAGAGTGCCTTGTACCTGGCAGATACCAAAAAGTTATGTGGGAAATTAAAAGGATAAGTTAAAATGGAATATTCTCAAGTTATAAAATAATTTAAAATCTCTTCAATTATCTTTAGTTTCAGAATATTTGTCATATGCCACTCAAAATGGAAACACGAACAGTACTATGACTGTGCTACAACACTGTTATTCTTTTAGAAATGAGGAGTTTTCTCAAGGAAACCCAATTTCAAACGGGGACTGTAAAATGGCCACAGTGTTCTTGGGCACCACAGCCTTGGGTGTCTTCCCAGGGCTCTAAGCAGCTGCTGGCTGGCTTGGTGAAGCATGGCAGAGAGGGACAGGGAAGGGAATGAACAAAATCAGAAAGAAAATGGATGAAAGCCACTGAGGCACTGCATCAGGCACCCAGGAAGAGGTGGGAAGAGACCTGCAAAAACTGGAGCAGGAGGTTGTCCACCGGAAGCAGGCCTATGGAAGGGACTGTGTGAGATTCTTACACCGGGGTGGCAAGTCGGGGCCCGGACTCTGCAAAGACAGTAAGGGAGGAAGGAAGTAGGCTGGGTTAGCAGGAAGTAGGCACAGCACAGAGAGACCATGTGACCACAGGCCAGAGCCGTTCAGGTCAGACGCATAAACCTGGTAGTTCTCACAGGCTTGTCTGAGGTGAAACAAAATGAGAAAAGGGTGACAACATGAAACAGGTTTTCTCCAAGGTCAACCAAGTCAGTATAAAAGACTGCTCCATGTTATAAAATTATGTCTTTGTTTTGGTGCTAAATGTTTTCATTTATAAATGAAAAGATGAAGATAACATAGTAATGTAGTTGCTAGATGCTAAGTGGCTTTTTAAAGGAAATGCCTTTGCTTGGCAAAATAAAAGCCAGAAAGCCTGTGTCTTGTCCGGCAAATAGTTTTGAGAATTGTTTTGGTCCAGTTCCCTGCAGGTTCCTGAGTGGTGAGGTGTAGGCAGCATTTGGGGGAACTCAAAGTGGCGTCCATGTTTAGGACAGATGGTGACAGAACAGGAAGGCTGCAGCCTGGGAAGCAGAGCCCCTGGCTTGTTGAACAAGGGACATCGCAATCAACTGGGCTGGGCCCAAGAAGCGGTCATGGTGGAAATCTAAAGATCAGCTGCAAGGCTTCCCTTTCTCCAGTGCAGGTTTTACTAACGTCAAAGAATTCCACGTCCCTTATGTAGTTCCTTGGCACGTATTCGAATGACGTGGGTGTGACACAGGGGCAGGGCAAGGGGTGCAGTGTGTCCCCTGGAAAAAAAGGGAGAGTCCAACTGCTTCCCAGTTGTGGCGCAGTTACCCAGGGGAGGCTCAGCTCCTGGTTGTCTGTCAAGGCCACTGAGAGGAAAGAGCCACTTCTTCAAGAGAAGCCAGGGTGCCGCTGCGCCCAGGACAGTCGTGCAGGTTTCTCAGGTCTCAGTGGCCAGCCTGTGAGTCTCCCTGCAGTGTCCCCCGGACAGGCTAGGGACTTCTGTTTGAGTCATCTAAGGCCACACTCAAAGCTGGCTAGGAAGCGACCAGAGCTCCCTTCTTTGACAGCCCTTCAGCAACCACATGGCACCTGCCTTATGGAAGTCATTCCCACCTGTGGCACACCAGCGCTGTCAGAATCTGTGTGAGGCAGCTCTGGCCTGGAAACCTTCGCTCACTGTACACCTTGCTCCCGCTTCCCAGGCTGGAGGAGCAGCAGATGGTGACTGGCCTGAGAGGGAACACAGAAGTGAGCAGGACGCCTACAAGTGCTGCCAGCCCGTAGGTGCCCAAGCTTCCCCGCTCTGCACCTGTCCAGGCAGCTCCTCCCAAAGTCCTCAATATACCTGGTTCTAAACCTCAGGTGCCTGGCAAACAAACACCCAGCCCTCTAATCCACAGGGGAGATCTGCATTGTTATTCAAGGCATGTCTGAGTCTCTTCCACAAAAACACTTTCTTCTAGAGCCATGGGCCATTCTGCCTCACCCTATGAAAGGCTGGTATGCACAGTGGAGTTTAGGGACCCCAAAACATCTGGTGAAAAATGAGCACCTTGCAGGGGCTGGGGATACAAAGATGTCGTCTTTGCCCTTCAGAAGCTCACAGCCTTTTGAGTCCTGTGAGTAATGGCCCTGTGGCCTGCCTGGAAGAGGAGCCTCAAATCTGCACTCCTCCTGTCTCTGCAGTCTAGCAGCAGGGGTCCATGTGCCACCACACCCAGTTGCCTAATCTTTCTCAAAAGCAGACTCCCAAGTGCCGCAGCCCCCCAGTCCTCTGTGAAGCCCAGGGTGCAGCTGCTCCCTCTGTGTCACCCTCGTTCCTTGAGGCCGTCCTGGGGAGTCCAGCGCTCAACAGTATGAGGGAGAATAACTGGGCCGAGGAGCTCGTTTAGAAACGCGATAGAAACGTTTAAATAAAAACTTTGCTCATACGGTTGCTATGAAACAGGCACCAGGGAAAATCAGGTAGGCTAACAGCCTGTAAGTCTCACAGGCAGAACCGAAGTACAGTGACTGTTGCGGGCAGCTCCGTGGAAGCCCTGACGTCCAGCTGAGCGTTCCCGAGCCACCCTCAGGCAGGCCGTGCTTCTGAGGGCACAGACCGGCTGCAGTCACTCTGCTGCCTTTTGTCTTAATTCCCTCCGATTCCCTCCTAAGTACTTGTGTCAGGCCACCCAAGCCTGTGTGAGAACTCTTACACCCAAGACGCAAAGCAGCCAGACCAGCAGCGCTGCGGCGTTCTCTGGATCTGAGGACCACAGCAGCTGGAGGCGCTTCTTCAGGCGCTCTCACGACAGAAAGGGCGGTGCTGCTCCGGACGGGGTCGCTCCGCTGTCTCGGGTTAGCGGGAGGTTAGCAATACACACTCCGTCGTGGAGCATCTTAGCCCCCTTCTAAGTACTTTTTTTATTAATACAATGGGGCAATCTCATGTGTGTATATTTGAGCAAATGCGTGTTTAGAGAGAAAGGAGTGGACGGAATAAAGGGAAGGGAAGAGGGCAGGGAGAGGAGAAAGAAAAAGGGAGAGGGAGAGTGAACGAATGAACGAATGGAAGAACAAACGTGAACGTAAGCAGGGAACTCCTGCCGCCAGGGGCTCGCGTTCAGGTTCCTGATGCACACAGGCTTCGGGAAGAGTCTGAACTGGCCTGACCTCTCCCGGAGGGAACATGGCAACATGTTTCGAGGCTTAAATCTGTTCAGGACCCTCCGCTATCATCACAGTGCTGAGAATGTCAGGAACAATGAGGCATCTATGAACAAGGGTGATGGTTATTATTTACAGTACCAAAAAATCAGAACCTACATCTCAAAAATGGAAGAAGCATGCTTAACTGTTTAAGAGGAAATTCACAGACGTTTAAATCTCTTCTTTTGGGGGGGTGCTGGGGACAAACCCAGGGCCTTACACATGCTAAGCACATGTTACACCACTTGGCCACTTCCCCGCCCCTAGAGGACTTTAATGACATGGGAAAAATTCATTATACACTATTCACGAACAATACAAAAACTACATGACGGAGTGCTAGACACCCCTCCCTCCTGCCATGAAGCAGTGAGGGGAAAATCCACAAGGAATTATCATGTGCCCCTCAAATAAATAATTTTTAAAAGTGACAATAAACCAAAAGTGTACAGTAGTATGGGGATCATAGGTGATTTTGATCTCTTTTTATGCACTTAGATCGTCCACATTTCCTACCGAGAGAATGCCCTGGTGGCGCAGGCTGACAGAGGGCTCTGTGCTGAGGGCAGGGGAGGGGCAGGAGGACGCACCCTGGCGGCACTGACGCCACTGCCCCCCGGTGAGTACCGGGTGTCCGGCCCACGTCCACATGCTCACTGCGCAGCTCCCCCGCCCACCTCACACTGGCCCCTCAGTCTAAAGCCCCACAATGGATGTCGCTGTCTTTCTGCTCGGCCGCTGCCTGTCAGTGTCCCCGGGCAGCACATGGCCCCATGGCCACCCGCTGCTACACTGGGAGCAAATTCCCTGCTTCTCCCACACTGCCTGCCTCCCTCCGCGTCTAAGCAGGAAAACCAACCTGTCAGTGGCCTGTGATTTCCTGTCCCTTGGATCAGTCACTTTCTCGCCCCTGAGGCCCTGTCACCGCGCTCTTGGATTACACACTCCGCGGCTCCTTCTTCAGCTGCTCGGCTCCATCCTGTAGACTTCAAGGCCCAGCCCCGGCCCTCTCCGCCTGCTACGTCCCTCTGCCCTCAGCACTGTGGCACAGGAACAGTCGGACACCTCTGGCCCCTGGGCCCGGCCTGCACAGCAGTTGGTGGCCCTCGAGCCCTCTGGGACCTGGTGTACATCCTGCGTCCGTGGGAAGTCATCCCTGACCACAGCAGCCCACTGCGAGACTGTCCCTGTGCTCTGGGCACAGCTGTCACAGCACTCCTCATTTTCTGGGATGGAGTCTTGGCCCTTCATTTTTATATATCTGGCATGGAGCACATACTGGGGTGCCCCGAGTTCAAGCTTTCTGAAAACAAGCTAAGTGAAGGACTCTCTGATTACGTCCCCAGCACACCTATCCACAGCACACTCTCGTGATTGACTAATTTGGTATTTTGAGACAGAGTTTTGGTACTTAGCCCAGGCTGGCCTCAAACTTGCAGAGCTCCTCCTGCCTCAGCCTCCTGTGTGTTTCAATTATAGGCATGTGCTACCACACTGGCTCTGCACTCTTGTGTGTTTTAGTGTTTTTTGAAACAGGGTCTTGCTATGTAGTTCAGGCTGGCCTCAAACTGGCAGTGCTTCTCCTGCCTGAGCCTTCCAGTGCCGGGATTACAGGTGTGTGCCCGGCTCACTCCTGTGTTTTAGTAATGGCAAACAATAAGACTGAGAAGAATTCAGATAGGATGAACATGTTCAGCTTTCTCACCAGGAATCATGTGTTAAAAAAAAAAAAAAAA
>NW_022900928.1:129714542-129751402 GCF_012274545.1 Fukomys damarensis | reverse complement strand
TTAAAAAAAAAAAAAAAAAGGTGGATGCTATTCTCTTGAAAGCAGCTGTACCAGCGAGAAGGCAGGGTGGGCTCACTGACATGCCATGCAGTTAGCACTGAGGTGGGTCCAGGGGGCAGTGGCCGTGAGGAGCCCGCAGAGGGGCCAAGAGCCTGCTCTTTGGCTTCTGGCTGATAAGAGGGACCCAACCATAAATGGGGTGAGGGAACTGGTGGTAAATGGATTCATTCCTCTGCTTCCAGCCTCTAATCGGACCTGCTAAGCATGGTACTAATCAAAAGAATAATTTACTTAATTGCACGAAACCATCCTGTGAGCTAACTTAGCTCAACTGTTCCCCATTAGCCAGCCGGGCTTCCCAGGGCTGCGCTGATGAGATGCTAAAAGCTCACTGCGTGATGGGCCGACTCCTGCCGGTCACTTACACAGGGGCCAAAATGGGGGCCACAGGCCAACTCTGCTTGTGACCCAGGAACTAATGGGTTTTATATCTTAAAACAGTTGATGGGAAGAAAGGAGCTAAAGATGTAGGGAAGGTGGGATGGATAGGGGAAGGGTAATAAGGGAAAAGAAAAAATGTGAGATAATGAAAAGATGGAAATAAAGTATTTGTAGATGGGGAGGGGAGAAGGGGGTGAAGGGAGGGCAGGGCTAAGGGGAAAAAATGAGAATCAAGACTTGTCATGTAGAGGTACAAGATCCCAACAATGAATGTAACTGTACTGTATCCCTAAAATGTACCAATAAACTCAATTAAAGCTGGAAAAAAAAAAACAGTTGAAAGTAACCCAAGGAAGAACAGTACTTCGTGACATGATAATTACATGAAATTCAAGCCTTCAAGTTTTACTGGTGCACAACCACCTTACCCGTGTCGCCTCAAGCACGCAGCTGCCCACACCCCCATTCTCTGGCCTGACAGGAACAGTCTGCTGAGCCCTGACTCACAGCTGGGCCAGGCCAAGGTCTCACACAACAGCATCCCCAGCAGCTCGGGTCCCAGATCACTCAGGGTAATTCCCATGAACAAGGTCATCTCAGTGGCTGGGGCTACACTACAGCTCAGTGCAGAACACTTGCTTAACCTATGGAGGTCCTGGGTTGGATCCCCAGCACTGTAAATCAAAAAGGAAAAAAAAAAAAAACTGAAAAAACACAAGGTAATCTTTACACTTAAGTCTACAAAGAAACTAAAGTTTAGGTTTCAAAACCACGTCAGTGAGATTCATATGACTGCAGCTCAGAACTCAGTTAAGGCTCCTTTCGTTTGGGGAAATTTGCCTTAGGAGATGGAAACCCGGCTGGTTTCTCTCAGAACCCTTCACACGCAGCTGGCTGAGAAAGCCCCAGAGAGCGCTAGGTGTCATTTTTGTGTTCCTGAGACATTTCGTCATAGGGGTTCTAGTTGGCATCCTGCGACCTTTCCCCCATATCTTTTTTAAGGCAATGGCTAAGACGGAACCCCAAAGAAGCCTGAGGCCTTGTTCCCCTCAAAGTCAGGCAGGGGCAGGCTTTGTGTCCCACCATTCCCGAAGTCCAGGGGAAGCAGGCAAGGGCAGCGTCTCCCTCAGCTCACCCGCCTGAAGCCCAGGATGCAGGTGATCACAAACCTCTGTGCTTTCTTTGGCTAAAACACAAAAAGGCTGGGCTCCATTATGGGAGCTCCTTTTAAGAAACAGCAGACATATGTTATGAGTAGATAAATAAAGTGAACATCTATATTGAATCCTTGGATTATCATGGCAGCAGAAAGTATGGAGAGAGAGGCAGAAACCACCCAGAAAGGAAATTATTCAGCTCGCCCCACCACAGAGTTCGAGACAGCATCTGAGGCCTGCGTTTCCTTTTCCAGTCATGGAGCAATGAAGAATCATTTCACGGAGTGAGATACAGTCTAAAGCCAGGCGTGAAGTCAAGGTAAAAGACCTCTGGAGCAGGCAGTGGTACCTTGGAGATGTTTTCCCATCAAAGGACAGAGAGAGAGCTTGCAACAGGACTGCCTGCCAGGGACGGGAGACTAGAGCCGGACGCAGTGTTGGGGCTGGTGGGGCAGCTGTCAACTGCAAACAGCCAGCGGCCCAGCTGCTCTGCTCTTTCTGCCCCTGACTCCACACAGTTGCCACTGGTACCGTGTGCCCTACCCGTGGCCTGGAAAGCCCGAACTGCTGGTACAGCAGTGTATGCTGGACCCAGGGGTGTACTGTGTGACAGGGACGGCATCTGCTCTCAGACTAACCCTAACTGAAGCTAGCACAAAAGGAGGTCTTTCTTTGGACTGCCACAAAAAACCATGGACATAGCGAGCTGAGGTTAATAAAGCTTCAGAGAACAACTCCAAACAGTAGGTTACTCAGAAAGCATCCAGGAAAAATGGATTTTTCTGAGGGCAAAGCAGGCAGTAGGGACAGGAGAACAAACACAGTGACTTCTGAATGGGGCCATTTAGCTGATTTATGAACGATCTCACCAGTGTCCCGGCTGCAGGAGACTGATGTCTCCTCTTTCTAATGCTGGGGTCCACAGACTTGTTTTCTGGGGAACCGAGGAATAAAGTCCAAAGATGCACAGTCATTATTTTTCAAACATTAATGAACTGGAACCTAATTAGGACTTTGGAAGATCCCACTGCCCAGGGAAAGCTTTTCTCTCTGAAGTCAGCATGGTGCAAATGGAGGAAAATGGAACAAAGCCCTCCTTGGATGTTTTGCGAGCCTTGGGGCTTCTGCTTTCTACTTTGTAGATCGAGAGGCCAATGAGACAGAGACACCTAGAGCTGCTTTCACACACACACACATCGATGATCAGATGCGCCAGCCACCTCTAACCTAGCGGCAACCTGTGCTTACCAGGCCTCCCCCAGCCTGCACCGAGGTCGCCCACATCGCTGCTAGTATTTCATGCATTCGTGCATTTAATACAAAGTGCACATTAGCCTGCTGGGGTGAGGGAGCTGAAAGCTTACAGCAGAGACCACTCATCTGTTGGGCTAGAGCAGCAGCTGGTGAGTTATTCTAGAAGTCAGGTAAAGAAGGGAGTTATGCAGAAGAGGTACATATGTAATTAAACATTTTGGGTTTTAACTTAATTTATATAAACAGACATCATTTGCTATCTTTGAAAAAAGTATGGCTAAAAAAGTACGCTAATTAGTTTTCTACGTCATCTAGTCTCATACACTACACAATTCACTGTCTTTAAGACATTTATAAAGCAATTTGAGTACAAAATGTTCCTAAGTTTCAGGATTTCCTCTGCTTTTTTATAGTTCTCATCCAAAGAGCAAAACTTGGACTTCTCCAGGTCTTTCCAAAATAGTTTACAAAAAGACAACACTTTTCTTTTTTATGTTTGTATTTGATCAGTTGACCCACGATTTAATAAAGCTGCATGATTACAACAACAGGTGCAACTGCAATCCTAGGTCTGGGGGAGTACAACCCCCGGCGGGGCCACAGGAAGAAGTGGTGCAGGACAATGTGCATGGCGCCCTAAGGTGGTAAGCATGCTTTCTGCAGGGGAAGGAAGGCGAGATGGCCGTGGGAGAGGGTAAGAGGGCACACGGACAGGCCGGTCTGGAGCGGGAGCGGAGACAGAGCTAGAGAGCCAGCGTCCGGTGTCAACATCCACCCAGCCAGCTGGTAGTGGAAACCCTGAGAAGGAATGCATTCGTGGAGAAAGCATGGACAGGGGAGAGAGGAAGGCTGAAGTGGTGAGCAGGAGAGGCTTCTGCAAAGGGGACCCAGGGACCCAGCAGGTGGCTTCAAAGGGCCTCGTGCAAGACTGAAGTCCAGGATGCAGGAACTGCAAAGATTCCTGGACTTGACAATTGGGGGTGTGGATGGGTATGAACTGCAGTGCACCTGTGATTCCACTGCAAGCAGCAGACACCCTGTAATCTCCCACACCTTCAGTCCCTCTTCCTCCAGCCCCGCGACCAGTTCTCACTGTCCGCCCACCACCCCTGGGCACTGTCAGGCACATAGGCCTGCCCAGGCTGCTGGCCCCAGGGCTCGAGCTCTGCCCTGACTCTACTGGTGCAGGGAGCCCAGGCCGCTCAGCCCCTTACCCAAAAGCAGCTCACTTCCTCTGAGGCCCGGGCAGTGCCTAATGCAATGCCATCTAAGAGGCCTCCGCACACACTTGTGATGGGATAGAATGAAATCTGAGCTTCGCTGGAAGGCTTCAAAACAGGCCGTTCAGAAGCTCCCAGCAGAGGCCCAGGAAAGAAGTCTACATGGCGAGCTGCGCCACCAGTCCCATCAATCCCAGCCCCCACGCCGGTGGTCCTGCCGCTGCCCATTTCACTCCTCAGACACACGGAGACACACCCTGGCACACGATGTGGGTGCAAAAGGCACGTGGAAAAGGAAAAGCTGCCACGCTACACCACTGAGGCTCCACTCAGCAACGTACTGACAAGCAACAAGGAAACAGCTAGCAGCTCTGGGATGTGGAAATTCCCCGGGGTTTAAGTGACAGCTGCCTAGGTCCAGCAGGAGGACGAATGGCTGCGATATTTGAGTCATCAGTGCCACTCAGGACCACTGTTCGCTTCAAGAGCTAATGATCTACATGCTCCTCAGCTCTCTGCTGCATCCAAGATTAATGTAGATTTGTAAACAAATAACCAGGGAGACGAGGGATGAAAAGACTTTTGAGTCTCAGGATGACACACTGGCCAGCTGCCTCCCGAATTCCATCTCCTGCTCCTACCGCCACAAACAGGGATTCAAGGCAGAAACCTGGGGTGAGGATCTGATCCCAGACACTCTTCCAGGGAAGGCCTGGAGCTCAGGTCACAGGGCCTCCCACACAAGCAACACCCTTCTGCCGTGGCTCTAGTCACCAGGGCTCATGGACCCACAGGGGCACAGAGATGGGGAGCGCCATGCTGCCCCTCGTCCACCCCGGCATCAGGCACGCGTCAGATCTAGCGGGAAACACTGACCTGATCCAAGCGGAGTGCGCCGTCCGTGAAGCGTTGCTGGCGGAGTCGCTTTGCGATCCTGTGCAGGTTCAGGACGGCCCGGTGCACCTCCTCGCTGCTGTGTTCTGGGGAGATGGGGGGCAGCTCCTGCTCAGGGATCTTCTCAGCTGGCCGTTCGATCATGCTCTGCGCATGCTCGTAGCTCAGTTTGGTGCAGGAGCGGATGATGGTGCGGCCAAACCATTCCTCCAGGATCTGCAAAGCAGACAGCTTGTGAGGGAGCAGGGAGGAGACTTTTTCCAGGTTTTTCTTCATCCCACCATTTACCCATATATATTCATATATTTATCCAATGAAGATTTACGGAGCACTATTGCTCAGAACAGTGTCACACAGAGGAGTCAGACAGAAGCTGATGTCACACAGAAGCTGGGACCCTGCCAGGCTGTGACTGAGCTCACCAGGCCCCGGAGGTCTCTGGACATCCTCAAGCACACGGCCAGGCCACAGGGGGAAATATTTTCATTAGCCATCAACGTCACAACCGGAGAGACAAGAATGGACAGCTGCCTGAGACCCTGTGATGTGACACCCAGGGCTGGGAGGGCTCCATCACGGCCCCGGGAAGGAGAGAGAAGTCAGGCTCCCTGACAGAGACAGCACAGGTGGGGGGGCAGAAAGGGGACAACGCCATCTTGTTCTATAGAGAGGGACAGAACGGGGCTTCTGAACCCCGCACTGTTGGAGTAATCCCTTGTTGTGCGGGGCTGTGTATTATACAATGTTCAGCAGTGCAGGGTGTGGTGGCACACACTTTGATCACAGCAGCCTAGGAGGCTGAGGCAGGAGGATTGAAAGTTTGAGCCCCACCTGGAAAAGTCAGCAACTTAGTAAAACTCTGTCTCTAAAAAAAAAAATAAAAGTTTTGCAGCATCCCTGGCCCATAGAACCACGCCCAACATAGAGTCAACAACCCAAAATGTCTCCAAGACATTGCCTGATGTCTTCTGGGGGAAAGAGGCCAGGCTGGAGGACACACAACAACCCAGTCTGGTGGCGGTACTTGCTCAATAGCAAGGTCACTAACGAGGTGTACTGTCTTCCTTTAATTGTCTATCACAAGCCTTAATATTTAAAAAAAGTCTAAATCCAACACTGTTAACATTTGAGACTCTTGAGTGTCATGTGCAAGATTCTGATGAGAAAATCTACAAGACATCCAGGGTGCTGGGCACAGGCTGGTCTGGGGGAGGACCCCACCCCAGGGCCCTGGGAAGGAGGTGATAGAGTGGAGGCTGCATTTCTCATACCTCCAAGTAGAGAGCAAGGAAGAGAAGTGAGGGAACGAAACCAGAAGCCCATGAGGGTTTGCAGAGGAGAGAGGCAGGGCATGGCCAGTGTTAGGGAAGTGTGAAAGAAGAGCTTCAGGAAGGAGGGGTGTGAACAAGCAGCACAAGACGCTTGCATAGCACTTCCTAGGAGACAGGCACCGGCCACTCTTCACAGAGCAGTGGCTTAATCCTCACAGTCCCCGCCAGGAAGGTATCTTAGGATACTCATTCTTCAGACAAGGAGACCATGGAACAGAGAGATTAAGTAACCTGCCCAGGCCACTCTGCCGGAGGCTGGCCAAGCCTGCGACCACACCATGGCGGTCAGGTTAGGGAGCCCAGGGAGCAACCAGTGTGGACCATGCCGAGGACAGCAGGACGGGGGACAGGCTGCAGGGTGAGGAGAAGCAGTCAGCAGAGAAGGAAGACTGAGGACACAGCACGGAGGGAACTGGGGCCAAGTGGAGGGGGGCAGAGGAGGACAGGCCTGGGGGAGGGAAGAGGAGGGACAGAGGGTGCTCACTCAGAGGCCCAGTGACCTGCGCAGGCCCAGATGAGGGGGTGGACAGGGCTACAGGGCCCGAGCAAATGGGATCAGGATCCCAAGCGAGCGGTGACAGCAGTGACATGACAGTGATGAGTGATGACTGAGAAGAGAGCACCAGTCTGGAGTGGGACCTTCCAGGTGGGTTTGAAGATGCCTCCTGGAACCTGATCTTCCCAGGCCAAACCTCTCTGCTCACAGTCTTGCAGGCATTGCCCTGCAGAAATGGCCTTCAGGTGGGTTCCCACGTCCTCCCACGGGGACAGCCCAGCCCAGAAGCCCACCACCCATGGGGCCTCCGTGGGACCCAGCTGCTACCAGGAAGGCTACCCTGTGGTTGTCCCCTCCATTAAGGCAGGAACAGACAGTTGAAATTGGTAGCCATGGGGGACGGGGAAGTAGCCAGACACATTTCTTACTCATTCAGTGCAAAGAGCCTTGTAAGAGTTTTGAATCTGTAATATGACTTTAGTTTTTTTTTTTTCCCCCTAAAAATACCGAAATTATACTTTTCAGATTATTCCAAGAATGATCCCTATCCAAAAATACAAGGGACTCAGGATGTGTCTGAGTCTTCTACTGCGTCAGCACGTGCTGAATTTGGCTCTCAGGAGGTGTTCGGTGCCAATTCCAGGGGTGCCCAATAGGCTGGGTGCTAGTGTGGCCTCCAGAGGGGTCTGCAGGTCTTCCAATTGGAGCACACCCGTGCCAGCCTCCTCTCGAATGACAGGGCTGAGACCTCCTCATCCCTGTGGTCTCAAAGTTTTCCCCTGGAGAGTCAGCTTGTCTCCTTTCCTCCACTCTTGCAAGCCCAGGTGTCCACACTGTGCTGGAAGCCTGTGTTAGGAGAGCTCGGGGCAGCAGCTCCCACTCTACCCCACACCTCCTTCTCGCCATCCCACATGGGCCTGTGGATCCTCCTGTGCCCAGGGCCCCTAGGGCCTCTGTCTCCGTCCCTACGGGATGCACTGGACAGGTGAGCACGGTGCCCTGCAGCAGCATCCATTTCCCACAAGCTGGGGGGTTAAGAACAGCGCCAAAATCCTGGAAGCTCCAGGCCCTCTTGGAGCTGCTGGCAGATGCTGCAGCATGAGGGTGTGCTGCTTCCTGGGGACCCCGAGTGCTGTGCCGACAACAGCCGCCTGCAATGCCACAGTCCTCTTCAAGCGTCCCACCTGTCCCCGGGCAGTGTCGCCCTGCCTGCCCCTTGCAGCACGTTTGCCTCGACTGATGGGCTCCTCCGCCTCCTCAGGCAGTGCACATGACACCACCAAAGCTGTGCCCTCCGGGCTGGCCTCCCATGGCACCTTCACCTCTCTGCAGCCCCTCCCCACCACATGGGCACCTTGGAAAATCTGTCCTGGCTGTCACTTTAAACACACACAGGGCTGAGAGCCAGCAGGGACTCCCCGCTCATCGACAGGGCCCCTGCAGCAGAACCTGCCCAGGGGACACAGTGCAGTGGCTCTGGGACGGACCTGAAAAGATGTCCCGAAAGCCATCTTGGGCAGAAGGGTGGGCCTGGCACTGCCTGTGGGCAGTGGCTGCTGAACAAGAAGGGACCCACAGCACTCAAAAAGCAAGGGTCCACGCGGAGGGGACGGGAGGCAGCTGCTCGGGACACGATAGCTCATTAGGTTCTTATTTGGGAACTACTCACATCAGCGCCTGGTCCATAATCAGCGCCAGTGGCAGAAGACAAAGGACAAGGGGTTGTTCATGGAAAAGAAAAAAGCCACGAGGAGATGCATAAACAAAACGCCTCAGAAAGAAGACCGTGTCCTGTCCTTTGCTTAATCACGGGATCTGGGTCACCCCATGTGCAGGCCGTTTGCCTGGTGGCCTCTGGACACTGCTCTCAGGGTGTCAGGCTCAATCCAGGGCTGACACGGCCCGAGGCCCCCACCTCCGGACCCGGGCTTCCTCCTGCTGCCCAGCACACAGCACAGCCCGCCCCGGGGGAGCACACTACTCTGCCTGGTTTATACCTGCAAGGACAGGCCAGGGATTTCTCCAAGACAGATCCACATCTGAAGACCGAGACCCAAAATCAAACGCTATTTTTTCTTAGATTTAGCCGAAGCTCATAAAATGGATGGCACAGATGATAAGGTAAAATAAGCCAAGTGCATTTCTATGTGCCCACCTTGCACACGCTGCGCCTTGCTAGAGTCTGCAGATGAAAAGGTGAGAGGAAACGCCTCAGTGCCCGTTCAATTCTGTGCAAATGGATTCTAACTAGAACAAAAGCAGGCTGCTTTTGACTGGTGGAAGGTGGGGTGGAGCTGATCTCTGAGGCTTCTCCCAGCTCTGAGTGCAAAGCCGACATCCTGGGGACAGTGTGGTTACAAAAGGAGTCAGAGGTGCTAAGAAGAAAGTGCCTGAAAAACACGGGGCGAGCTGGATGTGGTGGCACATGACTATAATCTCAGCACTTTGGGGGGCTGAGGCAGGGCGACTACAAGTTTGAGCAAGCTCACAGTGGGAAACTTAGCAGGGTCCTGTCTCACTGGCGGGGGGGGGACTGGCAATGCAGCTCAGTACGAAGGCCCTGGGTTCAATCCCCAGTACCGAAAAAACAAAACAAAAACCTGGGCAGAAAGAGGAGGGGCTGGAAGACATCAAGGGGCAGAGCACGTCTGTGATGGAAAGGAAATAGACTATTCCTAGAGAAGGCCCTGTCACTGCAGTGGGCAGAGGCTGTGCGGTGGCTGGGGAATGAGCCTGTGCCAGGCCCACTGTGACCCAGGGAGCCCAGGTTTCCTAAAAAAAAAAAAAAAGCCACCAGGCTCTGATGAAGCTGTAAAGAGCAGGATGATGCTCACTGCGCTCCATTACCTGGGGCGGTGCCCTTTAGCCCTGCAGAGCTCCGGGCCAAGGTGATTGGTCTCCAGAGGGAACCCAGAGCCCCTGCCGAAGGGCCAGGAGGGAGCATCAGCGGCAGAGGGCTGTGTGCCCGCCAGCCTGCTTCAATTCCTAAGTTTGTTTATGTGCTAGAATTCTCCAGAAGATTTATTTGTACAGAGAAAAATCCTCTGACTGTGCTGTACACTCCTCCGCTCTCTGAAGTTGCTTGGCTGCTGGTCCCAGGTCCCTCCCCATCCTAACCTGCGGGGCCATCTAACCTTCTGAGCCCAAGGGGAAGGCACTGAGGACACTTCCCCAGTGCCGTGGAAGGAGCCCCCGGGGGCCTTGGACGTGGCCAGGACAGGGATCCGTTCCTGTGACCGTCAGTGAGGGCCGTGGGAGGGTTCCCTTTCCAGAGGATAGCCGGAGGAGTCCGTCCTTCCTCCCTCCCTCCATCCCTTCTTCCCTCCCTTTCCCCTTCTTCAGGTCTTGGGATTGAACCCGAGCTCTTTGAACTGAGCTTCATCCTCAGCCCTTTTTTAGTTTTTATTTTGAGACAGGGTCTGGCTAAGTCACTGAGTTGCCCAGGCTGGGCTGGAACCTGCAACCAACCTGCCTCAGTCTCCTGAGTGCTGAGATTACAGGTGGGGGCCAAGGCTCATCTTTGGGAGGCCCAAGAGCGTGGAGAGGAAGCTGGAGGTGGAGGAGGAAGGGAAGGAGGGAGGAAGGAAAGCGTGGGAAGACACACCCAGAAAGCACGGTCACAGTGGGTCACAGCCTTTCTCTGGGTCAGTGCAGCCCCGGCCTTTCTTCGAACAGGACCAGTCCAGGCAATCTCGCAAAAATCGATGCCGGCCCTGTTCTGAAGACACCCAGCTCGGATGAGTGTCCTGCTGTTTGCTAACCCCATGGCCCACGCCTTCAGGTTTAAGTCAAACTGACTAATAATAAGAGGAAAATGTGGGAGAAAAGCTAGTCCAAAGGCCGTTTTAGTTCTTTGCGTGGCAATGTTATAAATGCTAGATGTCTTACTTAGTTTCGTTTATGACAATATTTCATTACGAGCCAGGCATGGCAACGCGTGCCTGTAACCCCAGTCTTCTGGGGGCTGAGGCTGGGAGGTGCAGAGCTCCCTTGTCCCAGAGTTGCCACCACAGGTCTGAAATAAAACCCTCTGCATCCCGTGCAAATGAGTAAAGACATATGCAGCTCTGGGATCTTTTCTCTGAGGTGCAGAAGCGTCCTTGAAGCTACCGTCTCCCTCGCAGGGGTCGAGCAAGATGGCTTGCAGGGTCTGAGGGTGAGACACAGCGCCCGCACTCTGCTTCTGCAGCACTGAGGGAAGCCCAGGTTACACGAGGCTCAGACTCGGGTGTGCAACTCCCTGGGGGCCAGGAACCCTTGGGCAGCGAGCACAGAGGCCGAGGCACTGGGACTATGGAAGATGGTCACGGGGCTGAGGCAGGGAGGCCTCTGGGATGGGGCTTTGGGAGCTGACCGTGACGAGTTCAGAGGATGCCACTGGCATGCGGGGCAGCTTGGACAGAGCCAATGTGAAGGTGCCAGTGAATTAAAGTCCACACAGCGAGGTGGGCGCTGATACCATTAAAAGATCCAGAGAACACAGGGTTTAAGCTCGGCTTGCAACAGGGCATTTTTAATGCATGAAGAGAGAGGAAAGAGTGGGGAAAAGCAAAGAAGATGTGCCAAGGGAGATGTCTGTGGTTCCCAAAAAGGAAAAATAAAAGTCATCTGGGAGAATGGTGGCCTTAAAGGGAAGAGGAGTGGGAGGCGGAGGTGAAGGTCTCCAGAATGAAGGTCTGGACAGCGACACCAGCAAGCCACACAAGCATCCTGAAAGGCAAGAGGCTCGGCTGATGGTTGGCCAGACGGTTGGCCGGACTGTGCTGACCACAGCCCCTCCAAGTCCAGAGCTCCTGTGCTGCAGCGGGGGAAGACGTCCCCAGAGCACCAAGGAGGGGCAGACGCCAGGGCTGTGACGAGGTGGCGCTGAGAAGTCAGGTCACAGGTGCTGGGGGTGGGGAGCACGGCCTAGTGCGTAGCTCCCCTAGAAGACCCAGCTTCTCCCCTGAGACCACAGATGCTTCAGCAAGACAGAGTCTGCTCCCTGGACAGCTCCAGGAGGAGCACGTGTCTCTAGGAAACGGACAGGGAGGAAGGAGCACGGGAAAATGCATGTGGAAGACTTTCTTGCTTTTGCTTTGAATGAGAATTTGGAGAGTTTGAAGAGAGGAGAGGCAAGATCTGTTTAAGCACAGTTAGGGGGCCACTGCCTTTGCGTAGGTGGGGGACAGTGGCTCGGGCCCAAGGCCAGTGCTCCTGGAGGGGAGGAAGGGCAGATTGGAGAGAGACCTAGGAGGCAAAGCCGACATGGTCACTGGGGCGGCTGGTGAGAGACCACAGTCGTCGAGAGAACAGCCAGTCTCACCAGGCGGCCCCGTCCTCACCATCTCCCGAAAGGCATCAGGTGCCCAGCCGGATCTGACACACGCGGCCTTCATCACAGCCCAACACCGGGTGCCTGCAGAGCGACGACACAACACCGGCTCCCTGCCCTGGCCGCCACGAACCCTCACACTCCTAAGTGCCAGGCAGGCGGAGTGCCATAGGTGCTCAGGAGGTGACAAGGCCACTGCACTGACGTGGACAGAGCACATTTTGCAGTTTCGGAGTTGCACTTTACAAAAGCACAAGATGTAGCTTGATGGCTTTTCCCTTGTGACAATAAATCGCATATGTCTAGATTAGGGAGCAATATTCTAACAACCATATGCTAAAAACAGATCCTCAGCATTTACTGACCCCAGAGTCTGAACACTGGCTTACTAAAAGCAGAGATGGCCACACTATGTGGGTGTTGGAAAACATCAAGGAGGTGTTTACAAATCAGGTGGAGGGCCAGGGATTTAGCTCAGTGGTTCTGCCACCTGCCTCGCAAGCACAAGGACCTGAGTTTGATCCCTGGTACCAAAAATTAAATAAATAAAGAAATAAAAATCAGGTGGAAGCCTGGTGTGGTACTACACACCTGAAATAACAGCACTTTGAGAGGCTGACAGGAGGATGGCAAGTTTGAGCCTAGGCTGGGCAACTTAGTGACTTAGTGAGACCCTGTTTCAAAACTTTAAAAAGGCTGGACACGGTGATACGTCCCTCTAATCCCAGGAGAGACTGAGGCAGGAGGACTGCCATGAGTTCGAGGCTAGCCTGAGCTACACAGTGAGTTCAAGGCCAGCCTCAACTACATAGCAAGACCCTGTCTCAAAAACGAAACAAAAACAAATAAAAAATTTAGGGCCAGGGGTGTAGCTCAGTGGTTCCAGTGCCTGCCTCACAAGGGCAAGGTCCCAAGTTTGATCCCTGGTACCAATAAAAAAAAAAAAAAAAAAAAAATTAAAAAGGGAGGTAGCTCAGTGCAAACGTGCTGGGTTCAGTCCCCAGTATCGCAAAACAACAAATGGTTGGAACAGCCTTCTTCGGTAGACCATGCCTGCTCCAACAGTAAGGCACTCCAGTAGCCTAAGGAAAACTATAAAGCTTTCTCCACTGCACCTCCAGATGACACTGGTGGCCACAAGAAGGGGTGGCACGATACTGCTTGCCCTACTCTGGCTCCTTTAACCGAGTCTAAGCCCCCAGGCTGAGAGAAGTCACCACGACGTCCAGGCCCGGCCTCGGGCTTCACTGCCCACCCCCGGATCTTCCTTCATCCAACTGCTGGACACAAGGCTGCCCTCACTTTCTGCCTGACCTCCAGCTGCTCCGCACTGTGTCCTCTGCTCGCTCAAGCTTTCCTCCTTCACCCGTGCCTTGAATAAGCCTCCCTTAGCCACAAATGTGGAATCCGGTCTTTCACGCTGGGCACCCTGACTGCGGGTGAGAGACACGAATCTGTCACCTAGCCAGGGACTAAGCACCGGTCTCCTTCTCTCTCATGTGGTCCCCTGGTGTGGGCAGGGTGTCTGGAGAACCACAGTACAAGGAGTGCGGTTCGTGGGCCTTGCCCCACACCCTGTCCCTCGTCCAAACCCTCATGCTTTCTATTTGGAGTGGTTTGGATGAGGCTCAGCACCTTCCAGGCCTGTGCCGCCATCCCACCTGCCCTCAGCCCCTCGCAGGGCGCAAAGGCCTGGGCACCAGACACCGCTCCACAATCCCCCAGGAGTGCGGACAGAGTCTGCCGCTTTCTAGTGCTGCGTTTATGGCGCTTGTATTTTAGAAGCTCATTAGATCAGGCAGCTTTTTATTTCTTGGGTCTGACCCTGGCAGGATCATTCAGACTCAACTTTCTTTTCTGTAGACTCTACTTTGTTTTCTTCTATGGGCTTTTATTTTCTGTTTGGTTAAGCTTTTGTAAAAACAAGCCTTTATAAAAATATAAAAGTTATACATGTTTTCAAAAAACATTAGAAAACCCAAAAAAGTAGAAAAAATTACTCATAGTTTTACTACCCAAACACAACCATGGTTGGCATCCTGTTTTATTTCCTTCTGGTCTTTTTCCACTCATTATTTTCCCTGTGCTTGCTCCCACCCCCACCAGAGTATGGTTGCTGGCATATTGTATTAATAATTCCTTCCTTGTATTTCAGATAATGATTGCCTCTTAAATCTTAAAAAGGAACTTTTTACCAGATATTTAGGAGCCATGAAAACAAAATGTAATGCATGTGACTTTTTATTCCAATTTGGGCAAATCAGTTGGAGACGATCAGGGAACTGTATTACGGACTGGGTTTAGTTGGCATTGTTAGAAGGGCTAAGGGCACTGTGTTACATAAGAAATGTCCAGATTTTTTAGTCACAAATTAAAACATGTATAAAATGAGGTGACTTGAATGAAACCTACACAGAAGTTCAATCTGAGAGATGAGGGTGCTAAGTTCATTGTGCTATTTTATGTATGTTCATATTCATGTAAAACTTTTCAATGTAAAAATAAAAAGCTAAAAATAATTTTAAAAAAACAGCAACTCTCTGTCCTTCCACCTCCTTTCTCACTCCCCCAGGGTAATGACTTTTATCTCTTTTAACAGATTATTTTGATGTTAATTTCTGTATTTCTATAAGACCTGCTTACTACTTCCAGATATATTAGGCGTTATTGGTAAGCTTTTCACTCCAGAATTTACTCCCCGCCACACTGCCTTTCTCAATGACACCCACACACCACTGATGCTCTCAGGGTAGTTACACTGCAGCTATGAGAATTCACTCGTCAATACCTTAACTCAGTTTGTAAACACGAAGTGTTACTCTTCTTTCCCACACAACCCTTTGCCTTCACTAGGATTCCTGTTTGTTTTAGTTCGTTTGATCTTTCTGTATACCACATACTAATCCACTCCAAACTCTCCACCGTCTAGAACAGCGGTGATGGACAGAGTGCTTGTATTCCTCTTTCGCGGGGGTGAGGCTGTCCTCCACACTTCCCAAGAAGTGCACGTGAGGTACTTCGTGCCATGAGACTGTGTGCATCTGCAAATGCCCTTCCTTACTCTCGAAATCTGTGGGCAGCTTAGCTGGGTACGGACTTTCAGCATGGACACCACAGCCTTTCGGGAATGGACAATGGACTCCATTGTCACTTGGCTTCCAGGGCTGTGGTGGAAAAGTCTGATGATATTCTTACATAGAAACCTAGAGATCTTCTTCCTTCATCTCCAGTGTCCTGAAATTCTATGATATGTGTCTTGGAGGTGACCTCTCCCCGTCACGGGGCTGGCACTGGGCTGAGCTCTCTCACTCTGGAAAGTCACCTCCACAGGAGTGGGGCACTTCCTAGGATTATTCTGTTCATCATCCTTGGTTTTCTGTGGTCTTGCTGCCATGCTCACTGAACAGGTACTGCCTATCTTGAACTGGTCCTTTAATTTTATTTATTCGTGTATTTATTTATTTATTTATTTATTTTTTGGTGGTGTAATTTTTTTAATCTTTTCTCTTTCTGGGACAATTCCTCAACTTCACCTTCCAACCAGAATCTTCTGTTTGTTCTACCCCGTTTTTACTTTCTTTTTTCTTTGGTACTGGGGATCAAACTCGGGTCCTTGCGCTTGTGAGGCAGGCCACCGAACCACTGAGCTAAATCCCTGGCCCCCGTTTTTACTTTCTATGAGTACTTTTTTCCACCCTCCAAATGTTTCTTCTTAAAAGTTAGATCTTGTAACATGGAAACTCTCTCTCTCTCTCTCTCTCTCTAAAAAAAAAACCCCAAAACAATAAACAACAACAACAACAAAACCTCATAGGCTATAAAGGACCGTTTCTTTCCCTATTAGTATATTAGGTCCTAGCTGCTTTTTTTCCTATTTGTTTACTTTGTCCTGTCTTACTTTTCCTTTCGTGTCTCTCAAACAAGGAAGCAGAACCCCGAGGAGGCCTGGTTGTGTGGAGCTCACCTAAGCACCAATACTGGGCACAGAGCTGTGCTGTTGATCTGAAGCCTGGGGTTGGAAGTCTTGCTCCTCAGAGAAAGCTGTCCCTCCTGACTATCCATAAGACCTGGCTCCCAGGGTTCCGGAGGTGGCTGGGAACAGCACCCCGGAACTCCTGACTCTTGGCAGCTGACACGCTGGGGTCACCTTCATGTGTGCTTGCTGTGCCCTCATTCACACAGCCCTTCCTCTGTCCTGTCCCCAAATAAATTGCTGGCCTCTGTGAAGACCGGGGGGCCAAGCTAGTGAATTAAACTTCCAGCCCACACTGCGGCCAGCCTCGTCAGTCACCCACCCCTCCCCACCGTGCAGAGTGACCCGCTGCTGTCAACTCTGGAATTGTTTGCTTCTGGGCTTCCTCTACTGCTGGCTCAGGATTTAGCTTTCTCAGGACGCTAAGTCAGTTACCACTCATCCATCTGCTACCCAGCTTCCAAAATGTTGTTGCTGTTGTCTCCTCTCCCACTCTCTTATTCTTGTGGGTTTGGGTCTTAAAAAAAAAAATCTCTCTACTGTTGTTTTAGTGAGGTTTTGGGAGGGAATGAAAGTGAATGCGTGTATTCAATCCTCCATCCTTATTTGGAACTTCTTTCCTTGACTTATTGACTAATTTTTTAATAGTACGTGTTCGTAGCACCTAATATTTATAATGCTTGTGTGGAGGTGGTACACGTATATAACATCGCAAAATCCCTTTCTTCATCCTTTTCCCATCCCTCTCTCTCCTCCCTCCATCTCTCAATGCCCTTTCCCATTTATTTGTCTTTTATTTTGCTCTCATTTATATTTTGGATTTTTCATATAAGAGATACCAGGCAATATCTAAGCTTGCGTGTCTGATTTATTTCATTTACCATTATGGTCTCAAGGCGAACCCATTTTCCTGCAAATGATTCAGGTTTATCTTCTTTTTTGTGGGGAACCAGATGGAACTCAGAACCCTGAACTTGTCAGGCAGGCGCAGTGCCACTGAGCTAAACCTCCGGCCCTCAGGTTTATCTTTCTTTATAGCAGAGTCGAACTCCATTGTGTTTATAATTAAATATCTTTCTTTTTTACTTCCACTTAATATTTTGGCATTTACATTTCCCATGTTCTTCCATGGTTGCTGTAATCACCCGTAGTAACTGCAGGAGACCTGTTCTCCCCAGCAGGTCCTGTGGCTTCTTTAACGGTGCCTGTGTTCTGGACACATATGTGTTTGCTTTGGGGATGGGAACTAGTTTTTCCTACAGGCCTCTTCGTGTATCTCTACTTTGTCCCCCACCCAGAGAGGGCCGGAGGGCGGGCCTCTTCCCCGTGTTCTCATCGGGGGGGCCTCGTCCCCTCTTCCCTCTCTTCACAGTGCTACGCTGCAAATTCGCCCCCACACCGCAGTCATTCTACACAGAGGGGCGGCGCTGGTCTAAGTGCTGCGTCCAAGAAGCCCTAGCACACGCCCGCCCTTAGAGTCCCCTCGTTTGACGCCACCCCCTACACAGGCGATCCAGGACCTGGTTCACAGCAGTGCCTAGCATGATGCCCAGAATAGGCTGATGTGAGGAGGGCGAACGGAAGCCCACACATTGTTACCTTGCCCTCCGAGGTCAGCGTCCAGATTACAGAGAAGGTCAGCTTGTCAGACATGGGATTGAGGCTGCACAGCTCCTCGCACAGCAGCCTGGGCAGCATGGGGACCACCTGTGAACAGAGGACAGCCGTGAGCACCTTTGCCCAATCCGGAGGGCACAGCTTGGGGAGCTGGCTGAGCTTCCAGAGTGAGCTGAAGATGGGAGCTGTGTACGGGAAGACAGAAAGACTGCGTCTCTGACTCGTACAGGGGCCACCGACGTCAAGGGAACCAGAGCTGGGAAAGCAGGAAGAGCTAGTAACACAAGGGAGGAAAGACCGAGACAGGAGGATCCCAAGACAGAACCCAGCTTGGGCAACTTACTGAGAACTTGGGTCAAAATTTTTAAAAAGCAGGGAGGAATATAGCTTAGTGTGAAGGCCCTGGGTTAATTCCCAGTGTTGTTAAGAACTGGAAGGAGACAGGAGGGAGGGAAGGAGATTGGGGAGGGGGGGGAGAGAGAGAGAGAGAGAGAGAGGAACAGTTACATTTTGCTATCTACAGTCAGTCTTCTGGATCCCTGGGCTCTGTATCTATAAATTCAACAGTCTTGGATGGAAAATCTTACAAAAATGAAACAATCTGTACCTGCCTGGCAAGTGCAAGGCCCTGAGTTCAATTCCTGGTGTGTGTGTGTGTGGGGGGAGCACCTACAGGAGCAGGTATAGGCTTTTTTTCTTGTCACTGCTCTCTAAGCAATAGTGTAACAATCAGCATAGCAGGGGATTCCAATGAACCCAGCCCTGCTGGACTCCACAGCCAGTCCCCATGGAGACCGAGGGGTGGCAGAAGTAAACCCGAAGCTCTGCACCCCAGAATGGCTTATGCTTGGAATGTAACTGCTCCGGCTGAACTACATACAAAAGAAGCCAAAAGCTGAGTGCAAACCTTTCAGAGTCTCACTGAAGTGGAATTAAGCAGTTATCTGACTTAGCGACTGAACATATCAGTGTACCATGCCACACGTTGGGTCAATGTAGCAATAAAGCAGAAAAGTTCATAGTTCCAGGCCTCCTCCATGAACAGTGGCCAACTGCTCACCTATGTGGCAATTTCTGAAAACTAATGGATTTTTCCTCTCACTGATCATTAGACCCTGTAATAAGCAGGTTGAAAGGCATATCCTCTTTAATTACAACACTTGTTTTCAACTTACTTTCAAACGATGACCAGCATATTACTTTTCTCTACAATTCCCAAGATGAAATGAGTGTATCTGTACCTCCCCAAGGTATTTTGCACTTTTCTCTTGCCTTTAAAAAAGTGATGGTACGTAGTCCATCCACCTCGCTTCACACTGGCAGCCATTTCCTCCCTAGACACCCGCTCCCCACACCCCGCAATGCTGGGCCCTGGGCTGACTGACCAAGAATTTCATTAGTGCCAGAACAACACAAACCCCAGTGGATTCTTATCAGTGCGAAGGGTCTGCACTTTTCCTATGACTCAGTACAGCAAATATTTTTGGTGTGGAAAAGCAAATTCTAGTGCATATGGCCCACATCAGTGAGAATAATAACTGTTCAGCATTAAAGTTTGCAGTCTTTTAACATCTATGTTAAACCTAATGAGGACCTGAAAACTTCTAAGTCAGCTACCTTTCAAATGTTTTTCTTGACCCTGATTTTGCACCATCAGCTCAGATGACAATAAATTTTCTCTGTTAACTTGTCTGATGGTGCATTAGAGTGTCACCTAAGTACTTAACATTTTCTTGTGTGTTAAGCATTTTACAAAATGGTACATCCTCGCCTGCACCAACATACTGTATAACGTGGGGAAGTCTTACTATCCCACGATGTCATGACTGACTCACAGAGCTGTGCATGCTTTCAGCCTCTGGACTGAGCCGTGGACTCAACTCTAGCCAACCCCGTCCCCATTCCATACATGGAGGCCTGACCAACAGCTTGACAGCATTTGGAAACAGGGTCCTCAGGAGGTAACTAAGGCTAAATGAAGTCATGGGGTGGGGCTGAGTCCCAGTCGGTGACTGTAAGAGGAGGAAGCGGGAGAGAACACTCTGATCTCTGCGAGTGGGTACAGGAAGAAAGCCATGGGAGGACGCAGCCATACAGAGCTGGGAAGGCGGCCTCACCAGCAACCAAACTGGCTGGCACCCACCTGACCTGGGACTCCAGGATCCAAAAGTGTAAAAAAATATATATATGAACGTTTATTGGCATCCCCCGGTCTGCAGCACATTATAGCAGCCTGAGCTGACTTTGGCAGACTAAATCAAGTTTGCTGCATGTGAATTCCTGTACTCTCCTCTGGGCTGCGCTAGGAGACAGTTGCTCCCCAGTGTGCTTGTTGCAATGATAGCAGTCCAGAGTTCAATTGACATGTTTTAAAAACACAGAAAATAAATATTTCTTCTGCATGTTCAAGGCAGTGTCTTACTTCAACTCATAAAACTGAACATCTGATAACAGAATGTAATTTCTGATGTGATGTTTCAGTGTTTGTTTGAAAGTTATTGCAACTGGGCCTGGACTGAACCCTAGAACAGAAAGAAAACACTGCGGAAAAATCACTGCGATCCAAAGAAAGTATAGAGTTGAATTAATGGTAATGCTCTAGTGTGGGATTCTCAGCTCTGAATGGACAGCACGGTACTGGAAAACGTTAATGAAAGGGGACTTGAGGGGTGCGTGGAACTGCTCTGTCCCATCCACTTTTCTCTAAATCTAAAAGAATTCCAAAATGGAAAAGCTCATAAAGAAAGGAAAACACTGCTTTTATTAATTAATCTTGCATCATACATTTAAATATGATATAAAGCTAGGGTACTTACGCTTATGAAATCTGATGTTTTTGTATCTTTGTGTTTGGGGTTAAGATTTTATTTGCAAAAAGAGTTTGGGCAAAACAAAAGAAAGTCTGGAGACCACTGAGCAGTTGAGGGCAGTGCAGTCTCATGGTGCAGGGAAAGAAGACAGGGTTTGGCTGCTCCAGAGACTGGGGGTCAAATCCTGGGTCCAGCACTTCCTGCGTGACTGGGAAAGGTAGTACAATTCTGGGTCTGGGTTTTCTTAGCAGAACAGCAATATCTGAGGTGCTCAGTAGGTCAGCTCAAGGTGTCCAAGCTCCTGTGTCTCCTTGCTCAGTTTTCTGACAACCTCGTGCCTGGGCACTGTTGGTCCCCCGCATGGGCCTCCACCTGCCTCACCTGCTCACTGCTGCAGCTCTTGCAAGTGGTTCCCTCTTTCTAGAGCCCCTTTCTGGATGTTTGCATCTAGCAAGCTTTTGCACGTCCCTCTAGATGTGGCTCGTGGCCCAGACTGTGAATGCACCCTGATCTGCACCCCCCTGTATTCTTCAGAGGGTGGGGGGCACTTCCTGACAACGGCCACTGCCCCCATCCTCCCCGCTGTCCCATGTCAGTGTCACAGCACTGACCACTCAGAGTCCTGGTTCCTTCTGTAGGTGCTTCTCCCCTCGCCCAGAGCAGGGAACCTCAGAAACAAGGACAGGGCCTGGCCCTGTCCCTCTACTCACCACCCAACACAGAGCCAGCACTTTGTCTGTAGACTGGCCCAGGGAAAGAATGACCTGTATTTTCTATGTTTACTGCTTCCTGCATCGCATAAACATTTTATGGAATACCTGCTAGGCTTCCTTTAAACGTCTTTACATAGAAATGTCAGTACTTGAAGTCCAAGGTAAACTGTTTGGCTGCTGCTCCAAAAGCTCTCCCCACACCCAGTGGCGGTCCAGGTCATCCAAACTGCTTTGCTTCTCACGCTGCAGCAGTCTGATGCCAAAGAACCCAAGCGCTCGTGAAGAAGCAAAATAGGGACTTTTTGGCTAGTACAAATATATTAAATTTCTAAGAGACATTCCTTTTGATATACTTTTCAGCAGATCTTGAGGCAGAGATCAGATGGAATTCTGAGAAAACAGTCTTTATGTCCATACCATTTTGTAAACAGGTGGTTAGGCCACTTTCAAAGGAGAAGGGATTAAGAGGTTATGGCCACACTTGTGGTCTGGCACCTCACAGCCTCTCGTAAATCAAGCCTGGTCCTGCTGGGGTCATCGCGAATGTGCTCTCCCACAACCCCACCTGCAGCAGGCACTGCCATAGATTGGAGGGGCAGACGGCCACCCCCATAATGTCAGGGGGGACCCGCCTGGACCCCAGGCAGTATATCCACTACGTGAGGCCAGCCAGGTTCCTGGGGAAACTCCAATCCAGGGCACAGTGTGCAGAGCACCATGCAGACCCTGGAAAGAAGCCGTCCTAGGAGGAGAACCCTGGGGTGCCAGCAGCTCTGTGCCTGTGCTTGCTCCCCGACCATCTGCATTTCTGTCCTTCTCTTTCCCATCAGCCGCCTGCTCAGCGTGGAGCACTTCCAAGCATACCCAACCCACTCCCCACTGTCCCAGCTCTGCGACCCATGACCCACCTCAGCCCCTGCCCTCTCAGGTGCCAGAACTGGCTGGGCAGCTCAGAGGTGAACGGTCCACATGTGACATGCATCCAGCATGCCTTTCACTGGTCTGCATTAGCTCCTTTCCCATGGCCTTCACGTTTGATCTGGAAATGTTACTGCTCTGCTGAAACCTCCTATCTCACCACCTTCTTGTCCCTTCGTGGCCGGGAACCTCACCCTTTGCTCATGAAGAAAACTGATCATCAGACTCGAGTCCTCCCAAGTCCCCTTCTAGTATTTTCCTTCAAAGTTTATGCCACGTCTCCCCGACTTTCCACGTGAGCCTGGGTCACTGCTATCTCACGAGTGTCTCTCCAGCCCACAGCACTGCCCCGTCTGCCCACTGCCCTCCCCACAGTGAGCTCCCTGGTGTCCCCCACACCATGTCAGGTTAGAGTTGCCTGTCTTACAGACAGACACCATCTCTTCCCCAACCTCCTCATAGCTTGTGCCTCCCACCTTCGTTCTCTTCCCCACCCAGGGGAACACCTTTCAATTACAAAAATTACATATTAAATGTTTAGGTGATACCAAATCAAAATGTGAACATTCGAACATCATGAGGCTCCAGCCCTTAGAATAAACAAGGTTGCCATGCTGGTCTAGAGCCTTTTCTCCGGTGCAAACATGACTATAGTGAAGTAAAAATTACGTTAGAGGCACATACAGTTTCTTTTGTGGGGGAGGTAGAGACAGGGTCTTGCTAATATTTTAGGCTAGCTTTGAACTCACTACGTAGCCCAGGCCGGCCTCGAACTCCTGGCAGTCTTCCCACTTCTGCCTGCTGAATGCTGGGATTACAGGTGAGCACCTCTGCGCAGGAGTGCAGAGCCAGGGTGCACAGGGCCCTCTCTGGGCTCCTCACCCTCTACCCGCCTCCGACCTCCTCCAGCCCCACCCTCCGGGTCTGTATGCGCTGACACGAGTCCCGCCCTGCCTCTCCTCAGAGCTCTGGACCCTCTGCCTAATCCAGCTGCCCACAGATTTCTTCTAATACCATGCGGAGGTGATGAAGGTGAGCTTCCTCCTTCCACCTGCTGCGGTGTCAGTGACCCTCCTGCTGTAAAGGACAGCCCTTGTCCCCATTAAACAGTGAGCAAACAAACAGCAACCAAACTCCCCTTGAATCACCCAAGAAACAAAATGCCACCCCCACCCCCACCACCACTGGACATGAACAAAATGCCATGCCCACCTCCAGCTCAAAGCCCTCCACACCTGCCACAGGGCATTAGCCTGTGCCCCTGCCCCAATACCCAATCAGTTCCCGGGTCGCTCTGTCTCCATCTTCATCCTGTCCGAGCACGGACAGACCTCTCTTCCTCAGGAGACAGTCTAACCATCTCCCAAACGAGCAGCGGAGTTCTGGAGGAGGCACTGTCCTGGATAAGGATTCTGATGTGGTGCAGACAGGTTCACACCCTGAGGGGAGCCTGGTCTCCAGCAGGGCCTTAAAAGGAGGCACCAAGACTCAACATCAAAGCAGCTTCCTGCCTGGACACCGCTCTCCCTGCCACTGTGTTGACCTCGGTGAGGGTGGCAGACCAACAGCAGCCCTCCCCAGGGTGACACTATGCTGTTTACTCTCCACTGCCCAAACCGACTACATAAATCTTTCTTTTTAAGTACAGAACTTCAGGTATTTCATTACAGTAATGCAAAACAGACTAATGTAATTTCCTTGTGTATTTTTACTTTTAAAATGTGAATCGCATGCGGATGTGCATGCCATCCTTGCAT
Organism: Fukomys damarensis; assembly: GCF_012274545.1. NCBI lineage: Eukaryota > Metazoa > Chordata > Mammalia > Rodentia > Bathyergidae > Fukomys > Fukomys damarensis. The sequence continues at coordinate 129,727,507 of NW_022900928.1, read as the reverse complement.
GGGGGCCATGCTAACCTTTCCTTCCATGTAGCTCCAACTTTACTGTGTGTGCTGTCCAAGGGAGCACTGCTGTCCCTACCATTCCCCAGACTTCGACATCACTTCACTTACTAAACTCCACCCAGGGGGAAAGCTGCAATCCCATTCATACAAGGACCTGGTGCTTTTACCTTCCCAACAGCTGATGAGTTGATTCCTGGCATTGGATTTTTGCCTGTCCCAGGGTCGAGGGAGGGACCAAACACCTTAACAAGGTCAAGAGGGCATCAGTAAGATGCAGGCTCTCCATACTGAGCAGCAAGGGTCCCAGGCGGTGGGCAGCTGCTGGGGAGAAGCCGGCCTCTCCAAGTGAGCGATCAAGATAACTGAGGCCAACTCCTCCGACTTCCTTACCCTGTGCCTCCCCCTACTTCCTGCTGCGTGACAGGGACTGCTGGAATCCAGAGGGGACTGTAAGCAAGGGCAGATGGGATCCTGTTGTTCAGGTCATCCATGTACCACTAGGCTCAAAATACCTACTGCCTAGCTCTCAGGTGCCGGGATGCCATCACATTGGTAAACTCTTAGAGTTTAAACAAAATCTCCACCTGTCCTGCGGAGGCTGGTGAGGCTGGTGTAGGACGGCGCCCCTGCCTCTGGCCTCCCTCTCCGCCAACCGCTGTCACCTCCCTGCCTACTCTCCAGGTGCTGTCCACACGCCTCAGCCTGAGACTCCAGGCTTCTCTGCAAGCTCACCCCTCGGCTCCAACTGCCACACACAGCCCAGCAGTTCCAAAGGATACACTGCTCCTTGAACATGCCATTTCTAGCCTCTGCCTGCAACATTCTCCCTACCTACTTCCTTCCGGAAACAGTGCACTCCGAATGTGAGACTGTTTGGAAACCAACCACCGTGTGCAGCCTCTGGGCCCTTGCAGAAGCTCCTCTTCCACCACCACACAGGCAGGCCCAACGTCTCCCTCTTCTCTGCACTCCTTTGCCTGGGGCACTTCTGTAACCAAAGGCAGCCCAGGACAGATGGTCATTTGCAATCATGGCCACCTCATCTGACTTTTCTACAGCGAAAGCAGCAACCGCTCATCTTTGCAGCTCTGGTGTCTGCACACAGCTAGTACTCAAAACAGGCTAAGTGAATGAAGACTCATGAGCCCGTCCGGCAGCAGAAAAGGTAAAGAGCTTGAAGTGTGCCTCAGGATCATGTTCAGAGTTGGGTGAGAAGAGAATTAAAAGCTGGCCGTGGAAAAAAAGGACAGATGACAAGCCCTGACTTTCTAAGCATTCTGGGAGAATGCTTGGAGAGCTGCAAGAAACTGATGATTTGGGTCAATACAGCACTGCCCAAGGCAGCTGGGTGGGGGTACCAACAAGACTATAAAATCTTACATTAGTCTCAGAGAGCAGAAACATCTGCTAAAGCCACAGCGGGCAGGCTGGCCAAGTTCAGCAGCAGGTTAGCCAGGACAGCCCTGTGACCAATGGGAAGGGCCACAGAGGGAAGAATCAATCACCCACACAAAGAGAAACAGGAAGGATGAGCAGTGACACCGGGGAGGCCCATGGCCACGGGGGTCTCGCCTCTGTCCTTCCCAGCTCCGGCCTGGACTGGCTCTTTGCCCAAACCCCTCACGCCCTCAGTGCCACCAGCCCGGCTCTGCGGCCTCGAGACCTGCTGAATCCTTCTCCTTTTCTCTGAGAACATCACGGTTCCACACCATGTTACCTCAGCTAGCTCCCTACTTACACACTGAAACGACTTGAAGGCGCTAGATGATTCGTCTGCCAGCCAACAGCTCTCTTTAAAGAGTTTGCTTTTCCGTATCAACACTTCCATGAATTCAGAATTTGATCAATTCTTTGCCACACAGTTTGACAGTAACAAAACACGGACACGCTGACAACCTGCTGGTGTCAGAAAGGAACATCTTAAAACTCCTTGGACTCTACATGGAGACAGGCTTCCAATCCCAATCTTTGATCTCCATTATAAAGCGGTACCAATAAAATATTGTAGAGATTTATGGGCGAACTTTCACTCGAGCTGTTTCACACCTAAAATAACATGAGTGGTTGGGCCAGTAGGCAGAAAATTTAGCTTTAGGTTTCAACTGTTTAGGTTTCCTTTTACTTTTATAACCTAATTCACTTATTGAAAAAAAATCCCTGAAAACTTAAAATTACATTGTATTTCTCTCTGAGAGAAGACAGCAGGGAGGCATTAACTGGGTAAATGTCATGTCCTTCCCAAAGGGACAGCCCAAGTTTGGGTAGACAGCTGTCCCCTGTCCTAACAGAGTCATCCTTTGTCAAAGGCAATGTTTTTCCATGGGATTTAAATCAAACTTTCTGCCTGAGTACATCCAATTGTTAGTAAGAGTTACCAAATACTTATTACTGTGACTAAAATCTTAACAAAAAGAATTTTATTTAAAAGCCAGTGTGATGGGATTTGGACCCAAGACCAGTTTCACTGTGTTTTGTCCTACTCTTTGGGGTAATTCCCGAGCCCAGCTCACACTGTAATTCCGACCATCAGTCACTTATAGCTTAGCATCTAAATGAAAAGAAATCAGAGCTACAGTCCCTATAGATGGGAAATCAACCGGAACCCCCAGCCCTCCTTCCCCCAAGTGATGAAGTTGGGGAAAATGATTTTGCCAAAAAGGAGAAAGCTGGGAATCTGAAGGGGGAGAGGCAGCTCACCCAGCTTTTAAGAAGACCTTTATAGGCAGAGTGAAGTGAAAACAGCAGAAGAGTTCCTGGACACAGTCCTTTAAGAAACAAAAACGAGCAGGAAGAAAGGTCAGAGCAGCGGTTCAAAGGCATCAGAATGCATGGCTGCTGCTGTCCAAGGTTGCGGGCTGGAGCCTGTGCTCCTGCCAAACAGGCGGCAGGGTGAGCGGCACAGGCACTGGGCCATGTCCCCACGCTGCCTGCAGGGCTCGAGGGGCTCAAAGCGACACCGAGAATGGTGACAATAGCCAAAGCCAAGTAAGAAGCACAAAAGCAACGTGCTCAGCTATTTAGCCCAAGTTTACTTTCGCACTTTCTCATTTCGAAATGTAGTTCTTGGTTATCAGTGGAGAATGCAGCGGCTGGACAAGAGGAAGCTGCCTGCTTCTGAGCACTCTAATTGTGTCCACGATTCTTCAATATTCCAACCTGAAGAACAGAGTTAAACTTTTCTACATAAGGAGAATGTTTCACATTTATTCACTTGATGTGGTCTTTAAGAGATGTTTAAGGATTTGTGTCTATTTCTCTCGCTGTCATAACATCATAGTTTTATATATACAAGGGATTTTGGAGTCTCATCTTCCTTCTTGAAGAGGCCTGGGCCACGTGAAGGCTAGGTTCGGACCACAGCACTTCCAGGCAGGCAGGACCAACCTGAGGTTCTTTGCAGCGGGGCCTACGTGCAGAATCGGAGCCGTGTTCGCAGGAAGGCTGAGGCACTTGGACCTGATGTGGCTTCTTTGTCTCAGAGCCAAAGTGAAGTGGAGGTGACCCCCAAAAAGCTTTAAGAAATTTGAGTATAACATACATATTACAGAGACAAATGCTCAAGTCATAAATAAAATGCTGATGTAGCTGTACAAACAGAACACTCAAATATAATCAGCTCCTACACCGGGTCTCACCGCAAGTCCCTGCCATCTCAGGCCTCCTCCCCTCCAAGGCGACCACTACTCTGGCTTTCAGTGGCACAGACTGGCTTGGCCTGATTTTGATCGCATTTAAATGGAGACATCCAGTGTGCATTTGGGTGCCTGGTTTCCTTCACCCTTATGACTGTGGAGCTGCCTACTATTCAGCCTCCGCCTGGGTGAATGGGCCAGGATTTATTTGCCGGTTGTACAGGTGATGGGTGCTGATTAGTTTCCAGGTTTTTTGCTTTTGTTTTCGGCTATTTTAAATACTGTTCCAATGAACATTCTTTCATAATACACACAGTATGCATTTCTATTGAGTATATATCTAGAACTGCTGAGCCACACGATGTGGACACCACATTCAACTCTAAAAGATTTATCAGTTTGTTTCGAAAGTAGTTGTAGCAGTTTGCCTCTCCCTAGCGCTGAGAGTCCATTATTACTCCACAGGCTGTGGAGTCATGGTTTTTTTCTTTTTCTTTTAGCCCTGCTGGTGGGTGCTGCACATCTTTGGGGGTGAGAACTGGCTCTCCGTCTTTCTCACATTTTTCCCAGTAAAGCAAATGCCAGCAAATCATGGCACTGCCAGGTGTCCTGAACTAGACACTCTGATGTTCTTCTCAAGCTTTGCAGACAAATGTTGGCAGGTTGGATGTGTGGAGGTGTCATAGGGGGTGAATTGGCAGGCTATGGATTCGGTGACCTTGGAAACTTCCAGAACCTAAGGGACTGGTCCTTCAGTTCTTGCTCTAGCGGATGGTGTGGGAACCCAGAGGAACGTGACACCAAATCCTTCACGTGGACGCGTTCCGTGAAACTCCACTCATATGATGTAGTCCTCACTCCTGTCCTTGGCCTGCCAGAATCTGATCCAGGGTCCTCCAAGGTAAATCATGGCCCTGTAAGTACTGACTGGTTCCCCCATGCTGGAGAAAGTGAAGCTACAGTCACTGTGGGTGAGGACATTTAGTAAAGAATGAAGCAAGCTGTGGACAAGGACTTTGTCAGCATGGAGGCCACGGAGGCCAGAGAGGACTGTGGTTCAGCTGACTCAGTGGAGTCCAGCAGAGAGCCTCTGAGCTCAGCCTAGGGCACAGCTAGTTGTTCTCTCAGGGGTCCTGGCAGGTTATGGGTCTCAGAGGTAGCTGTGCAGAAAGGTCACCTATACCTGTGGCCTGCTCTGTTTCTTGAAGCTGGCTTTGATGAGCGCACAGCTTCTGGCTCAGAATGTCACAGTTCTAGTCCACAGAGACCCCCTCTGACAAGACTGTCGCCCACCCTCTAGAGCCAACGTTGAAAATAGCTTATCAGAAGGCCCACAGTAAACAGTAAGTCATCACTCTACTCCTCTGCTGGCTTGTGAAATAACCCCTGGCAGTGGGTATGGCTGGGTCCTAATCAACGGCATGGAAACTGGTGACTGGCATGGGCTGAATGTGCTGGGCCCTGCTCTGGGACATTCCTTTGAAAGCAGGCATCCTCCCCTACTTCCTTCTGATGCTTAATGCCTATCGTGAGCTACAGAGCTGCTCTGAAAAGAGCCTTAGGTGAAAACCCATCTTCCCAGCATCTTTTAGGAGGGCACACAACCAAAGAAGTGCTCTTCCAGTGGCAGGTGCTGTTTCCCAAAGATCTTACTAGATATGAGAGAAGACATTCAGCTAAAACTGTTTTTCCTCCAAAAAAAAAAAAAAATTTTTTTTTTTTTTTTTATTTTGAGAAAAGGGAGACAAATAAGCCTGTTTTAAAATCTAAGAAACTAGAAAATCTTTTACCTTTTGGACCAGGTAGACACTGGTGGCTCTTTCGGCAGCTACCTTATCCAGCTGTGAACCCTCAGGAACAAAGTAGCTCACATCGGCGATGTGGACGCCCACTTGGAAGGTGCCTGTGAATGCAAAGAAGGACCATCAGCCTCGCTGACACGACCAGGGCGCTCCTGGCCAGGAGTGCTTTTCAAGAGTGTGGTCACTTGTGGACAGCACAGGCCTCGACTGGGGCCACCACCCAGCCTTGCCAGGCACTTGCCCCAGACCTACTGCCTCCTTAAGATGACAGTGAATGGCCTGTGATGACTGAACAAACAAGACAGACTGGGATGGAACTTGGGACCTTGCACTTGCAAGGCAGGCATGGTGCCACTGAGCTAAATCCCGGCCCCCATTTTCCATTTCTAAAGGCTTGTCTTTAAACAAGCAGACAACTCATTCAGCATGGTAAATAAGCTCTTTCTGGTCACAGGAGGGAGTTCCGGAAGCCCTGCCCCTCCCGCCACCCCCGACAGCCACAGCCTCTGGCCAGCCCACTCTGCCTGCCCACCTGGCCTCTAAGATGTTCTCACCAGCCCTCCAGACTTCCACTGCCACCGTTCAACGTGCTCCTCGGTTTGCTCCACACATCTTGGCAAGGTCTCGCCCCTGTCTACCCCGTCAGAGTGTGGCCCCATCTTCCACAGGCTCACTACACCACAGCTATGAGGACCCCTTCCCACCCCTGGAACACATCTTACCACACCCAACTCAGATGTCTGTGCACCTGGCCCATGTGTCTTCCCGTGCTCAGGGTAATTCCAGCAGGGGCTGCCTACCAACACCCGTCCTTCCTCGTAAGGGTCAACCAAGACTCCCGAGCAAGAAGAGGTTCCTCTGCCCGCTGCTTCCTCCACCTGCACCGCCTAAACCCAACTGCATGTCCGCTGATGCTGACTGAGGTCTGTCCCAGGGCCATCCTCCCCACCAGACACCACGGCACTTCTCCACTGGTTCACATGCCCTGTGAACTTGGGTCTTGCTGTGGTGCTCATGCCCAGGGCTTAGAAGAGTGCTCAGCATGCATGCAGTGGGTGCTCACAAAATACTTGCTGAATGAAGGAATCAAGAGTTGGTTTGTTTGCCTGCTGTTTTTCCCTCCTACATCATTTTTCTCTTTCCTTTCCCTGCAGAGCTGTCTCTGGCCATGTTCTGCCTTCCGTACCAGTTCTGCCAGAGAAGTGGCCCAGTCACCTGGCTGGTGAAATTGTACCTGACAGGTGGAGAGATGATAGGCTACAAACCTAAGGGTTACTCTTGAACATGCTGTAAACTGTCTATCAAATATACATATATGTACATACATACACTCATGTGCTTACATGTACATGAAAATGCATACAGTGGGGAGGTGACAGGGCTGGGCACAGATAGCCATGCGATCCAAGCTGATTTATCCTGAGCCCTTCCTCAGGGACCAATATGGATTTAGGGAAGGAGCTCTTTCTCCTGGCATCATCTTTGCCACATCTTCTGACCCATATAGAGAAGAACAGGTCTAAGGAGGAAAAGGAGCATGGCGATGATCTCATGTGAACCCCAACCCAGCTGATACTGAGCCCAGTCTGCTTGTGGACAGGGCCATGGCTGAGCTAATCCATCCACTTTCCCTTCCGACACACCAGGCAAACTTGAAGGGCTTCGTAACCATCATCAGTTACTCCTCCGGTCACCTGCATGGCCAGACATTTTATCTGGTGTCAGACATTTTATCTGCAAAGTCTGTAGCGTTATATTATAGCTCCCACACTGCTGCAGCTTCTTTGGGGATACCCGTTCCTCAGGTTTTAAGCATAGGGTGCTACAAATAAGGGGCTCAGGCAAGGGTAAGAATTTGATTCCTCCTCTTCATCTGCTCTGACACTCAGAGATCCCTCTGCAGGGCATTCTTTGGGTTTTCCTGCCCAATCCTGTAACCCAACACCTCAGGGAACCTCGAAGTTCTCCGAGACGGAGACCGGAGGCTCTGGGGAAGACAAGGGAGCCGTCTCTGAGCGGAAGGGCTGCGTATAGCACTGGGGGAAACCAGCCACCTTTGAGCCCAGCGGCCTCCCCTGACCACACGCAGCTGGGTCACTCGGTCAGCAGAAGCAGCGAGCCTGCCTGCCGTGATGGAGGAGCCCGACCCCAAATCTCAGACGCTCAGCTGAGAGTCCTGATATTTCAAGTATCTAAAACTAACACTTGGAGAAGGTAAAAGAAAGTGTCTTCTTTTGAAGTCAGGATCATAATATACCGGCCTCATAGGTAAATATTGACTAAAGGAAAAAAGGGGATTATTCTACTGTGATATCAACCATAAGTTTAAATGTGGACTCTGTGTTGTTACTGCACATGAACTTTCTGTCCTTTGTGAAAATTGACAAACTGACAAAGAGTTCATTACTGGAGATAAAACACAATGGGGGCCAAACAAAACACATTCGAGAGGCTTAAATTTCACTCAAAATTCCCAGCAGAGCCTTTAAAACCAGCAAAGAGATACTCTCTTATTCTCTGGACATTTTTATGGAAACCCTAAGTAAATATTTTATTACATATATTTACATAATGTGAACTTGCAGAAATCTTGAGGTAGTGGCACTGAGGATTTTATTCTATGAAAGAGGATAATACACCTCCAAAAGGCAGTGTATGCTGCCAGAACATTGAGGACCAACATGATTGTTTAAAAAAATATTCCCTCTTAATTTCTATTAAAGGAATTGAAAAGTATTCCTTTAAACATATTTTAATTTGAATAAATTCATTTACTGGGGCTAAGAGGAGTCCTGTGAGTTTTCTTTTCTTTTTTTTTTTTTTTTTTTAGGTGTGTGTAGGAATTAAATCTATGGCCTTTACACTGAGCTACAGCCCCTTAGCCCTTTTTAAATTTTTTGAAATTTTAAGACAGAGTCTTTCTCACCAAGTTGCCCAGGCTGGGCTTGAACTTGTGATCCTTCTGTCTCAGTTCCCAGAGTTCTGAAGAGCAGCGGAAGCAGAGAGAGGAGGGTTTCCCCTAGGCCATGCCCGAATCCATCAGCGTGGAGGAAGACAAACGCTCCTTTGAGCGGATGAGCCTGAGAGGTTATCAGAACTGCTCCACTCAGCTCCAGTGCTGATATTAAGAATCAGAAGCCAGGGCTTCAGAAGCAGCCCTGTGAAGCCAGCCTCTGAGCCCACCCCATCCCTCGCAGCCACTTCCCAACCATGACCCTGACAGGTGGCTGGACACTGACTGGAAGCTGGCTGCTCTATTTCTGAAGGGCTTTGGTTGGCAGAAAGTGCATCTCTGCACAGGTCCACGATCCATGGGATGCAGCCCCTGCTTTACACCAGCACGGGCATCCAGAAGCGGTGGCCCCTCCCTTGGGAGCACGCAGCCCACTCCACCCACCTGATGACAACAGGACAGGGCAGAGAAAGGTGACAGACACGCACAGGAGCAAGTGAACTGTAGTGAGAATGCGCGAGAATGTTGCATAATCTATGACAACTGCACCCACAGGACATTGGCAAAGACGATCAGAAACACAATAATTGGGGTGGCAGCGTGGCCATTTTTAAATGGGTGCCACATGAACTCTGACAGCAGCTACACAAACTACATCGCAGGAACGAATACCCTGAGGCTCGCAGGAGTTCTGGGTCCCTCATCCCAAGCAACCTGTCGGTCCGAGATAAGCCCCAGATTCAAAACCAAGCTGGAAGGGAGCTTAGCTCCCCACATACACAGTCAGGTCTAGCACAAGATGTCTAGATTTTTGGTCTCCATGGGCCAATTCCCTCCCTCTCTCTCATGACTCAATGGAAGCCGCATTCTTAGCTTTGGATTCAGAAGTCCTTTCCCAGCCTTTTTCAGAGCCACACCCTGTCCCTGAAGGATCTTTTGGTTCCCACTGCCAACCTCCTCTGCCACTGGTAGCAGGGCCTCAGTGCAGAACATCCACTACACCCTTAACTCCAGTTCTCTTTAACTACAAGAATAAGTCCTTAAAATCCCAGCAGTTCCTTTCTAAATTCCTAGCTTACAGTCACCTCGTGGAATGATGGTCTTTACTGCTCAAAGGACGGTGCCAGGAGTGAGTACTCCTGGAGGACAGAGGTGGGGACAGCAGGCTTTCCTAACCAGGGGAACAGGACCTTTCAGACTTGGCTCACCTGATCTCACCTCCACCCACTGCTGAGACAGGACAGTGTGACAGGCTCTTCTGAGGACACTCCTCGCAGACCACCATGTCACATGCTGCAACATACTGGATGCCTGTGCCTCCCAGGGTTCACGCACTGCAAGCTAATCCCCACAGCAAGACGGCACTTGGAGCTGGGCCTTGGGGAGGTGACAGTGCTCCCTGATGTGACCAGTGCCCTTACAGAGACAGAGAGCTCCTTGTCTCTTATGCCACGTGCAGACCCAGGAAGTCACCATCTAGGAACAAGAGTGGGCCCTCGCCTGACTCTAGAACTGCCAGGGCTTTGACCTTGGATTTCCAGCCATCTAGAACCACGGACTGAGTGGTTCATGAAACATGAGCCAAGTGAAATCTCTCCCCCGTTAAGTGGTGGGGTCAGGTACTGTGTCCAGCAGTGGGAGAGCTGACCGAAACAAGTCTACTGATGTAGTCTCTGGTCACTGTACGGAAAGCCTGACAAAGGCCATAGTCTCTCAGGAATGGGGTCAATGGGCAAACCAACAAACTGGTGAAGCAGTATCACAGGCCGGTGATGAGACAAGTACCATCTGCCCCGCTGCTTACGACGTGCCGGATTCCAGGGGCTTCCTTCCGGTCTATGACGGGAATGTGAGGCTCTTGTGTGGGTCACTGTCTTGACTCTTTGGCCAGTCTTTCCAGCAAAACGAGCCTCAGGGGACAGAAAGCAATGTCTGAGAGGGCAACCCAAAGGAGAGGACTGAGAGAAAGGCCCTCCTGCTGCTGGAACAGTGCCACTGAAAAGGCTTCCCCTAGGGCGGCCCACCTAGCGGGAATGTGGGCCCTGGCTTCAGCTGGTCCCCCTGACTTCCAGAGACAGACTCAAAAGCCGAGGAACAACTGGGCTTGGATCACCTTGCGGCCACGCAATAGCCTCCCTCTTTTACTTGGGTAAGCAAATTCCGCTGCCTTTGGTGGAAATACTGACTGGGTTGCTAGGTAAGAAGGACAATTCAAACTCTGACGTCTTCCAGTTCTGTGTGGTATTTCGTTATGCAATCTCACACCAGCGCTGCCCACCAGGACGACACGTCATGGCACTGCTCCACGGCTGTGACGCGGCGAGGGTTTGAGGGTATTTCATAAATTTAAAAGGAATCAAAGTTAAAAAACAAAACAAAACAAACACCCTGGACATGTAAACCTGGGTGTTCTGCAAGGTCTCTGTGTGAGGAGGGGTCAGGCGGGATGACGTCGCGGTCCCCTTCCATGCCGGGATTTGAAGGCTCTATGCATTTACTTTCTATTTTTCCTTTCTGCCGCCCAGTGATGGGTTAAGGAGGACCTTTAGCTGCAGGCTCCTTCAGGGGGTGAGCTCACCTTCTGGAAGCGAGCGCTCAGAGAACCTTTCCCTTCATTATTACAAAGCCCTCTATCAATCTGTGAGTACTCAGCGAAACTGCCCACACAGCAATTTTTGTCATGTTCAATCTAATTCTCAGGAATCTCAGTTTGAATTTATATGAACAGCATGGAAGAGGAACACCCAGGTAGTAAATTCCACTTTTCCCCTTCCAGATGATTTGAGCAATGGCCTCCTTCATTAGCAGGAATGAGAATGAGGAGCTGAACATGTGAGGCTGGCACACCCAGCGTCTGGGAATTTCCAGGCACTGCGGGAGTGAGTGAGGAAAGCCCAGGTCAGCCGGTCAGGCCTGGGACAGAGCACAGCACACAGGCACTTGGACCTTGCCCCGGGCCAAGGACAGTGCAGCTGCAGGGCTGGAGGACCTCTGAAGGTGGCCAGAGTCAGCAGGTCGAGGCCACAGGGGTGGGGCATGGGGTGGGGCTGACTGGCAAGGTCTGAGGGCTGCAAGGGCTGGGTGATGGGAACAAGGGTCTTCATTATTTGATTCCACCTGCTTTTGTACATGTTCAAAACTCTCCATCCAAAAATAAAATAAAAAAAAAAAAAAGCAGGGCTGAAGCCAAGGAAAGAAAAGAAAAAAAATTTGAAAAGGATAAATCCAGTTAAGTAAAACTAGGTAAGAGTTTTAAAGAAAGACCAGCCAAAAGAGACAGAAGGAGAGAGTTATGTCTTGAAGGGAGTAGAATAAAAATGTCCCTCATGGTGACCTCTGCAGTTTGGAGATACAGGATTGCTCCTTGCACAATGCGTACATCTGTACTGGTTATCAGTTTTCAAAGGCTGGGAAAAGCCATAAAGATTAAAAAGTGTAAAAGAAAATATGTGAATCTGGCTTAAAAGAAATACATGAAGATGGTAACAACAGTTTTCTTTTAGAGAGAGGATTGTGAATTTCTTTGGTATATATGTAAATTGCAGTTGTTCTACGATAAATGTGTTTCTTGGTTCAGTCTCAGACTAAAACTGAAGCCTACTAACGAGGTGCTGTGCCCACCCCAGTCACCTCCACCTCCCCTGCATCCCCGCACACACCAAGCAGCAGTCCCCGGCCAGCCTGGCAAGGAGGCGTCACAGTGGGTGCCAGCACCGGTGACCATTTTTGTTGGCTGGTGGTGCCCACAGCACTTTGCAAGCAGAGTCTAGAAAGGTGAGCACCAACAATGGAGCAGGCGCTAGCACAGCCCTTCTCGAGAGGAAACGACTGCCCCAGAAAGGAGACCCCTGTTTGTAGCAGCCAGTGTGTGAGGTATCTTGTCAGCATTTACAGCCTCTGGTGGGCACAGTGAGCCTGGCCAACCCCGCCTTTCTCATGCCTGTGGCACTGCTGGGAATGCTGTGCAATCCTGGCAGGACTCACTTCTAGGTTTGACAACAGACTTTCAGCATGTTTTCACACTTTCTTGCACATTTTCCTATTTCATAAAGCCTCTCTATTAACAAGCCATAATTACTAGTCTCTAAAAGCCAAACGTGAGAGATGCATAATTTTCAACATTTCAAAGAAATATAAACATCTACATATCTTTAAATATCTACTCACTGAAGGTTAACTGCACAGTTTAATTCAATCCTGGCCTTCCTTTCATCAGAAGTTAAAACATTCATATTCACTTCAGCTTCAGAGAGGTAATGCTCGTTGCTTTATATAGCCTAATGACAAAAACCAGTACTGTAATGGCTTTTCTCTCACTCTGAAAATACCTTTTTGGGTTATTTTCTCACCATGCCCAATTAGCTCCTTTGGACCTAATTACTCGATTTTACTCATTAATTAACTTCTTTGCATGATGGAGAAAATATTTTCTGATTTCCCAGGACTTTACAAGAGTAAAAATCATACCCACAATTTATGCATGCTCAGAACAGGAATCTGCCACAGTAATGGCATAGTGACGACGTGTGTGTGTGTGTGTGTGTGTGTGTGTGTGTGTGTGTGTGTGTGTGTGTG
>NW_022900928.1:129696901-129714399 GCF_012274545.1 Fukomys damarensis | reverse complement strand
GGTGTGTGTGTGTGTGTGTGTGTGTGTGTGTGTGTGTGTGTGTGTGTGTGTGTGTAGGACACTGGGTATCAAACTCAGGGCCCTGCACATGCTAGGCAAGTGCTCTACCACTAGGCAACATCCCCAGCTGGTGAGTGCCTGCTTTTTAAAACACTGCACTAATGTATTTAATCTTCCAGTGCCATGAGAGACATTTTCTGCAGAGGAAGAAGCTGAATCCCAGGGAGGTCAGACACCTTACAGAAAGGTCTGGTTCCACAGCTCTTACCCAATACTTTATGGAGAGTCATCTCTTAGTATCAGATATTTGATGAACTTATACTTGCTTCTTTCTTCTTGTAGTAACAAGTGCTCCCAATTTTTAAAAATTTAAAAGATTATACACGTATTTTTCAGAGCATACTTTTTATTTATTTATTTTGAAATAATCTTACTATGCAGATCAGCCTGGCCTGAAACTTGAAATCCTCCAGCCTCAGTCTCCTGAGTGCTGTGATTATAGGTATGTGCTTTGTACTCAGCAGAACATACATTTTAAGACAAATAAGTAGAATGCTGCATGATTTTCAACATGATGGAAAGTGACTTATCGGGACAATAAATATTTTTTGAAATAAAAACCATGGGCTGGTGATTTAGCTCAGTGCACCTCACCTGCCTTGTAAGTGCAAGGTCCTGAATTCGAACCCCGGGTACAGGAAAACAAAACAAAACAAAACAAAAACCCTTGCTATGCATTCACTCTTGTAGTTACTGGTCACTTTCTATTTCTGAATTGACTATGTGTCAGTTACACTGTGACTCAATTTTCCAGTTTTTATAAACTAAGTTTTCATATTGAGTGTTCGGAATGACCAAATTTTCTAGGTAGCTGAAAGCCAACACTTTAATCATCAACCCTTATGGTTTTAGTACTTCTGGATGGAAATCCTCTATTAATGTATTGTGTACTTCCTTCTCTAATAGCAGATCATAATTCAACGTCAGCTCCGAGGGTCATACTAAGAGCAGCATTTTGTATTCTGGAACACACCGATGTGGCAGCTGCGGGGAGGCATCCCGTCCTCGTGGCCCACCCTTCCATTCGCTGCTGCCTCTCACTCCAGGAGGCAATCAATCTCCCGGAGGGTTCTGCCAACGGGTGTCATTCAGGGTACCTGGCACATGCAGGACACTCACACACTTCCTGACGGAAAGCCACTCTTCACACCAGTTACATGACATGGGTTCCATTTTTACAAAGACATTCGGGCTTGGCGAGGTTAGGGACTTCCCTGCTGTCTGCCTCCCGCTCTGGCAGTCTTCACTGTCACAGAGGACCGTGTGGCCCCCGGCTCTTCCCAAGATGTTATTATCATTACCGCACCTGTCAAGATCCCCTGACTTTCTCATGCTTTGCAAGTCTTTTGCCAAGTGTGCAACTGAATGGCTTTTAGTTAGCCACGGAGTTGTGCAATCACCACCACAGTCAAATTTAGAATAGTTTCCTCACCCTCAAAAGAAACCTCATGTCTATTTTCAGTCCCTCTCTGATTCCCCCAGTCCTGCCAGCCCCATGCAACCAAATCAGCTACCTCTACACGCGTGTCCACAGTAGACACCTCACAGAAATGAAACCACACAATGTCTGAGGCCATCTGCTTTCACCTTGCGTGTTCTTGGAACCCACTGTGTCACTGCATGCATCAGCACTTTATTTCTTTTTATGGGTGAATAATTTCCCACTCTATAGATATATCACATCCACCTAACCATTCACTCATCAGCTGTTTCCACTTCCTGTGTACCCTTTCCCTTTTTAAAATAAAGTTTTTATTGAGGCACAAAACAGATAATATACAAACTTTACACGCACAGCTCAGTGAATCTGTACAGAGTGAAAACTCTTCGGTAACCACCACCCAGAACATAAATACAACACGAACAGAATTCTAGAAGCTGTTCTCCTGCCTCCACTTTTTTTTTTTTTTTTTTGGTACCAGGGATTGATCCTCCCTGTTTTTATACCCACTAAAGAAAACCACAAACTATTTTTCTGGCCTGTATGTAATCTATAGTCACAGTTCAATTTTACTTTTCTTTGCACTTTACATAAAAGATTCATACAGTATATGTTGTTATTTTGTTTTGATGCTGCAGGTCAAATCTAGAGACACCCATGCTAGGTGAGCACTGTACCACTGAGTTACACCCCAGACTCTTTTAGTTCTTATTTTGAGACAGGATCTCACTAAGTTGCCCAGGCTGCCCTTGAACTTGTGATCCTCCTGCATCAGCCTCCTGAGTGCTGGGATTATATGTGCATAGTATGTATTAGTTTTGATGGAGGAGTGGTCTGGGTTCTTTTGAGATTCATCCATGTTGTGTTAGAATATGCTCCATGCTACTGCTCTATGATAATTAAAAGAATCATCATTATTCATTTTAATTGTTGATAGGTACTTGGGTTGTTTTTGGTTTTTGCTGTAACAATGTTGCTATGAACATTTTTATATGTATCACTCATTTCTTCTGCCTACCTAAGGCTGAAACTGCTGGTTCGTGGTGCTTTATTCCATACATTACAACGGTTTCCAAAGTGGCTGCACCAACACATGCTCCTACTAGCAGTGTGTGAGAGTTCTAACTGCTCCACACCCCCACTAGCACTAGATATTGTCAGCTTTAAAAATATTCATTATTCCAGTAGGAACACAGTACTATCTTATGAGGTTTTAACATCCACCGTCCCCATAGAATAATGATGTTGAATACTTTTTCTTTTTTTTTGGTTTTGTGAGACAGGGTGTCACTGTGTAGTTGAGACTGACCTGGAATTCACTATGTAGCCCATGCTGGTCTTGAACTCACAGCGATCCTCCTGCCTCAGCCTCCTAAGTGCTGGGATTACAAGCGTGTGCCACCTTGCCCAGCTTGATGTTGAATACTTTTTCGTGTTTTTGATCATGGGCTGCCTTCTTTTATGCAGTGCCTGTTCTTCACAGGAATCGTTTTCTGGCTATATTCATTACAAATATCCTCTCCTACTCTATGGCTTGCCTTTTCAACAATCTTAATGGGGTCTTCTCATAAACAGAAGTTCTCAACTTTTTGCGGGCGGTTTGAGACAGGGTCTCCCTATGTAGTTGAGACTGACCTGGAACTCACTATGTATGTAGACCAGGCTGGTCTCAAACTCAAAGTGATCCTCTTGCCTCAGCCTCCTGAGTGCTAGGATTACAGGCATGCGCCACCACACCCAGCTCAGAAGTTCTCAATTGTAATAAAAATCTACTTTATCTGTCTTTACTTAAAGGTTCATGTTTTTTGGTGCGCCAAGTAAGAAATCTTTTCCTGAGGCATCAGTATTTTACCTTTCACACTGAGACTTACAAGTTCCATGGGATTGCTTTTATATATGTTGTAAAGTTGGGATCTAAACCCATTTTCGCCCATACAGATATCCAACTGATTCAGTACCATTCACTGAAAAAGCACTTTCCTCGATATGCTGCAGCAACATCTCAGCTGGAAACCAAGTGACTATACACACGTGGGTCTGATTCGAGACCCACTCTGGTCTGCTGCCATCTTGGCTTCTGAACAGCAACTAAACATTTATCACTTCAGCGTAACCCTTGCCACAGTGCCAGGCCAATTTAATCTTTCCAATTTATGTTAATAGCTTTCACTGAACATGTCCTGTTCAGCAGGCACTGTTCCAAGTGCCAGGGATCATCTCACTGAATCTTGCCAGTAAGTCTAAATTAGGTATTACTATTCTCATTTTATAAACCAGGGAATGTGAGGCATGACAAAGTCCATCTCTTCCTCCGGAATATGGGCAGTCCCTCCTCATTCTGTTGTCATGTTGTCTACTTTTATGGAAAAGCGTCATTATTATTGCTACTATGCTAGTTGTGTTTTTGCAACAACAGGCATAAAAGGAGCTTAGCTCTTTTAGTTCTTCATATACTTGGCAATTTGGAGCTGGGAGACACGAGAAAATGTCCAGTTCAAAGCACTATTTTACAGCTGAGGAAAGAGATGTTCAGAGAAATCACAGATATGTGCAGCAGGGGCAAAGACAAGGCAGGAAGCCCGCTCCCCTGCTCCCGCCCCATGCTCTCGGGTCCTGCACTGCTGTCTTGTGCCATGCAGTGGGCGTGCTGGGTCACGGAGGCTTCTCGGCTGCTTCCAGCTTTACCTTGCTGCCAGATGCTTAAGGATGCCTGGATGGTAGGTGCCAGATTATCTTGGCTTTAATGAGCAAGGAAACTGGAACCAATCAGTGGAGCTGGAAGCAGATGAACCGGCCAGAATCCAAATTTGGTTTAACAAGGTGCACTGAGACATCCATGAAGAAAGAGAATTTCCAAAGCCCAGACCCCACAGAAATCAGGCTAGCAGGATTTGAATGGAACATAGGAATAAGACTTAGAGAGGTGGCGCCGTCTCCCTACTTAATCTTTCCACTTAGGTCCTCTGTCCTCAAAACAGGAACTCACTGGCAAGCATTCCAGAAGCCCACTTCCATGCCAGAGTCCTCACATGTCTATTCAGTTGTTTGCACGTTTTGAGTCAAGGTACAATCCAGTAAAAAAAACCATCAGACTTCAAGGACACTTGAAATTGTTCACTCACTGAGCCCTGATGAATGGAGAGGACATGCACTTCCTTTGGGCCGATGGATCTATAAAATTTTCCATTTTGCTTCCTATTTGGAGGCCCTGCTATGAACGTAAGTTTTGTCTGAGATCAAGTACTAGGTTGCCTGGGATGTGCCTGAGGTCAAAATGCCCTCTGACATAAGAGACTATAAGAGGCAAAAAAAATCAGTGTTTCAAAACTAGGATTAGAAATGACTTCACAAGGAAGAGGAACGTAGAAGGAACAGCACTCGAAGCACTGGGCATCATGAAGATGTCAGAGACAAAACCCAGATATGCATTCAAGTGGAAAATCACCCTGAAGTGGAATTTTTCTTTTTCAAAATCTACTGAAGAATGATCAAGGTTCCTTTCACAAAGAGCAGATTTTAAACATAGTTTTTCATTAAATGGTGTGTGATCTCATTTTTAAGCTACATATGGCATATGCTTCTAACAGCTGACAGTTAGACTTTCCTAATTAAGTCCGAGTTGCCTCTCAGAATATGGAGATCCATTTTTAGATGTTTGTGCTTTTTTTTTTTTTTTTTTTTGGCACTGGGGGTCGAACTTGGGTCCTTGTGGTTGTGAGGCAGGCAGTGGAACCACTGAGCTAAATCCCGGGCCCTTGGAGATCCATTTTAGGAAGGGCATTCCTTTGAAAAATGGCACTTTGGGATCCAGCTCCTGGATGTGGATGAAGCAGGGAGAATAAGCAACTACCTCCAGGCTCAGTGAATCCGGAGGCCTCGATGCAGGGTTCAAACCAATGTGTGCTGTCTGAGACACGAATCCCAAAAGGCGAGGGAGGGCTGGACAGGAGAATTATTGCAAGATCAGTAGCTGGCAGGCTGAGGAAAAGACAAGTTAAGGTAAGAACGGCTGAGAGAAGTGGTCTGTACTAAGGCAGCAAGCATGGGCCAGGCTGCTGTGGCAACCTTAGATCACGATGTCCCTGGGCGTAATCTGGGACGGCTTCCAGGACGTCAGCCACCAGGGCCCACAGGTACTCGAGTCCCTGGGCAGAACAGTGTCGTCTGCGTGGAGTGGTGACACCCTTCACGCTGCACAGGAACACACAGAGCAGGTCTCCTGCGAGGTGGTCTTCCACTGCTCGTGCTGACAGGATAACTGGTCTGCTGTGGCCTGCAGCCTGGGACCCGAGTCCTCCTCTCCAAAAGGAGCGAGCCTCCCGCTGGGACAGGAAGCGGGAACTGCAGAAAGCCACACGCAGGACGGGACCTCGCTCTAGGACCTCAGGTCTGGACTCCGCAGGTGGGTGCCTGTGACGTGCACTGTGAGGGGTGGGTCCCAGGTGGGCTGGGATCTGGGAGCAAGGGGCAATGCATGATCATGCTTTCTATTTCTTCCTGTTTTCTTTTCCTCTAATCTTGAGTAACTCCTCTCTAAAAGTTACTATCCGTTGTCAATGTGCTTGAGGTGCTAAGTAAAGGATTATGGGACTGAAGGGCTGGAAGTGCCATCAGCTGCTCCAGCACACGAGCACAGGCGATGCTGTCTATGCCCCACAGGGATCCTCGCACGGAGAAGCCAGCTGCCTTTGTGACGACAGCCCAGACAGGAATGGCTTCCGAGCAATCTGGCTCCCGCGGGCCGCAGATAGGTCAGCACGAGGCAGAGGGCAGAGGGTGTGAGGAGAGCAGCAGGGCTGGCGCCCGAAGCCTAAGGCAACATCTTGAATCCCAAGTCGAAGGCAATGATGATGTAAACACAGCCACAAGGAGGTGGGCAATTCACGCACCCTTCCAGGTAACAGGAGGCACAGGTTCTTTCCGATTTAGGGTGTTCAACTGGCCACGGACCCTCTAGTAGAGGTGGGGAAGAGAAGGCCATCTGATATTGCTAGACTCTAACTTTGTTTTTGTGGCAGCCATGTAATGCAAAGTATATTTAAAATTTCCAAATGAGTTGAATTTTTCTTAAAACTTCTTTGTAATTACTTTTTTTTTTTGTCTTTTTCTTTCTTTTTTTTGAGATAGGGTCCATTACGTAGTTCAGGCTGGCCTCGAACTCACAGCAATCCTGCCTCAGCCTCCTGAATGCTGGGATTGTAGGCCTACGCCCAGCTTTGCAATTATTTCTTATATAATTACACTGTGATCTAAAAATATGATCTATGTGATGCCAGTGTTTTGTTTTGTTTGTTTTTTAAGGTTTTTTGAGACAGGGTCTCTCACTTTGTAATTCAGGCTAGCTTTAAACTCACTATGTAGCCCAGGCTGGCCTGGACGACTTGGATTCCTCCTGCCTCAGCCTCCCCAGTACTGGGATTACAGGCATGCACCGCCCCGCCTGGCCAATGATTTTTAAATTATGCTTAATGACTTTAATACAAAGTCAGTATTTATAAACATTTTTCTGTGTGCTTTAGAACAATGAATATGCTTCCATTTGTGAGTACTGTATTCTAGGTATGATCACCAGAGCAAATATTACCTGTGCTATTCAAATTTTCTGCAGTTTTATTGAATTTGTTTCTTCTATAATTTCCTGAAAAGATAAACTGAAAATTATGAATTTATAATTTTTTGTCTTTGTGATTTTTGTCAAGTGTTGTTTTATATATTTTGAAGCTAATTAATTATTTGTAAACATGTTTAGAAGTATATTTTCCCAATGAATTGACCATTCTAATAACGTTAATGATACTCTTTGAATTTGGTAATGTTTTCTATCTTAAAATCTGCTTGTCAGACATCAACAAAAATACACTGGTTGCTTTGTACACTAGTAGATTTCTTTCCATCTTTTTCTACTTCATCTCTGTGTCTTCATGTTTTAAGTGTGTCTGTTATAACAGCACCAGCCAGGGCTGTCCAATATGACAATCTTTACTTTTCAACTGTGGGGTTAAATTTGCCCGGACCATGATTTTTTTTGTTTTGTTTTAGCACTTTTACATTATATGTGGTTCTTATTTGTTTTGTTTTGTTTTGTTTTTTTGGTACCGGGGGTTGAACTCAGGTCTTTGCGCTTGCAAGGCAGGCTACCAAACCGCTGAGCTAAATCCCCAGCCCCTGTGGTTCTTATTTGTAATGCAGTTTTCCAAATATGTATTTTTTGGTCATCCTTCTTTCAGACTGAAGTGTTTTCATGTATTTTTTTTTCATTTCATTTGCCTCCCCTAGTTTAAAAATTATGTACACTTATTATATAAGATATTTGAAATGTTTGTGGAACAAGAATACTGCAAATATAACATGCATAAAGTAGAGAAAAAAATATAGAAGCTAAATATCGAATTGCATATGTACATGTTCATGTGTTTCAAAATTTGTTCCCAAGTTAAATTCTACCATGCCAGAATACTTTTTAAGCATTAATGAATTTTGGGAAAAAATTTAATTTGACAAGGAATAGTACCTGATACTAGAAATATGAAAGTGAAATCTAATAGCTTTGATATTTTGTGTTTACTTTTTAAGGTTTCCATTTTGGCAAGGCCAAGGAGAAAACAAGAATTTTTGTTAATCAAATAAATGAGCTGTTTTCACTCTGACATGCAGGGAAAGCATAGCAGAGTCTGTGTGGTCATTTGTCTACTTGTTGGATGTATTCTGGGGAAGTAAGAGGGGCATCTATCATCACAGTTATTAAAGATGTCCCCGTGTTTTGGTTCGCCCTGCATACCCACTGCATCTGTGCAGACAGTTAATCATCTTATACTTACCCTCTCTGTAAGCATCTGTAAAGCTGATCTTTATATGCTTGTTTTTTATCTGGTAGATCAATAAGAATAAGAAAAATAAAAAAGTTTTCTTTTACCTTTACTTAACCCTTCAGTGCTCTTTATTTCTTTATGAAGATCTGAGTTTCTGACCTGTGTCAGTTTTCTTTTCTCTATAGAACTTCTTTTTAGTATTTCTTGCAAGGCAGGTAGGTGCACTGGAAACAAATTTTTATTTGTCCGAGGAAGTCTTTATTTTCCATTTACTTTTGAAGGATGATTTTTCAGGGTATAAAACTTCAGGCTGGCAGATTTTTCTCAGTGCTGAATATTGTACTCCACTCTTCCTGAGGTGGGGGTCACCTTGGGTATTGCTGTGAGAACATCATCGTGTTCCTGGAGATAAAATCCACAGGAGCGTGGCAACTCCCGCAGCCTCTGACAGACAAGCCCACGTAGGCCCAGCTACGTGTTCTTTACACTTGGGCTTCCCTACCCCAGCCCTGGCTTCTCTGGTAGGGTCTGCTCCAGAACCTTTGCTCTGCTAAGTGGGGCTCCGATCTGGGGGACAGCCCCGTATCTTCCTCCCTCTCAGACCCAAGAAGAGCTGCGGATACTTCAGTCTTTGTGGCCTTTTGCTTACTGTCAGGATGGAGTGGCAACTTCTACGCTCATTACACGTGGAAGTGAAAACTGGGAGTCTAGACTGGTTCTTTGAAACTTTCTCCTTTTCTGATATCAATATTTAAAGCTGCGTTTTCTCCTCCAAGTATTTCTTTAGCTGAATCTTGCACATTTTAATGTTACATTCTCATTTTCATTCCAGCCGAACTATTTTCCAATTTTTCTTGTGATTTCTTCTTTGAGCTATCACTTACTTAAACATATTCTGATCAACTGCTAAGTATATGAAGATTTTCCAGATGAATCAATAATAAAAGTATCTTGTAGAATGAATGAATGATGATATTAGCACCAAAATATGAAAAGAAAATGAAAGCAGTGACACAGGGTTCTTATAATGTATATAAAATGATACATTATTACTTGAAGGCAGACCGTGATAAATTAAAGATGAATATTGCAAACTAGAACCCAGAGCAATCTTGTTCAAGTTGGGGCAATCGTGCACCCAGGAGGACACCTGGCAGTGTCTGGCGACACTGTTGGTTGTGACATCTGGAACAGAGTGCCAGTGGCATCTAGTGAAAGGTGGGGACCATGAGGGCTGCTAAATTCCCTTCCATCCTTAGGGTGGTCCTCACAACACGAATTATCTGGCCTAACCCAAATGTCAGTATTGCCCAGGATGAGAAAGCTGTCTGCAGCATCCACTGATGAAATAAACTGAAGAGACAGAACTAATGTGTGTGCAAGTAGGCAACAGAGTAAGTGATCATTACACCAGAGGAAAATACTCAACTCCAAAGGAGAACAACAAGGAAAACAGAACAAGATGAAATAATAAATGACACAGTAAGGTAACAGACCGTGCCCAACTATCCCTAAAATTAAGTGTGAATAAGCCCGAAAATTCAAAGTACAGTGGACCCTTGACTTACGAATTCCATTAGTTTCCGAGATCTGTCTATAACTCAAGTTGGCCAACTGAAGGCTCAGGCTCCTCTCCACAGCCTTCAGAGCTTCTCTCCTGTACACAGGCAGAGCTCAGGGTCCTTAGAGACACTGGCCCAGGATTTCTCAATGAACCCCTCACAGGGAAGGATGCTGTCATGTTCCTTCTAGAACTTGTTAAGCCCAAGAGGCTGGCATTTAAGTTATAACTCAAGACTTTGTAAGTTAAAACTAAAATTATGGTTGTAACCCAAGTTGTTCATATGTCAGGCTAGTCATAACTCAAGGGAACACTGTAAAAGGGAAAGACAGACTGGATAAAGATGTCTATAAGGAACACACTTCAAGCCAAGCATGGTGGCACATGTCTGTAATCCTAGCTACTTGGGAGGCTGAGGCAGGAGGATCCCAAGTTTGTGGCCAGCTCAGGAAACTTAGCAAGAGCCTGACTCAAGACTTTAAAACATGGTTGTGTGTAGTTCAGTGGTAGAACACCTGCCTAGCATGTGTGAGGTCCTGGGTTTGATTCCAGTGCTACAAAAACAAAACCAACAAATCACACAATTTACAGATTAAGGAACAGGTTAAAAGTGAAAGGACAGCTCATAGGTGCATATAATATCCTAACCTGCCTTGTCCACAATTACCCTTTAAAATTCAGTACTTTTTTTTTTTTTTATAAAAAAACAAGTTGCCAGGTGAATCAATGAAGTCCACCATCCCAGCTGGAGAGGCCAGCACGCCATGCCTGGCTGATGGACAGAGCACGCAAACACCCTCCTGGGGAAGGCACAGAGCATCGGGCCAAAGCCTGGCAGCAGCTGCCTGATGACACTGCACTCAGCAAGAAACAGACTTTCTCTTCAAGGATGTGTTGTATTTCCCACAGAAAAGCCATTCTAAGCCACGAAACAAGCTCCAGTGCATTTAAAAGGAATGAAGCAGTATATTCTCTGATCATAATGGAATTAATCAACACATTCAATTTGGAAATGACAAGGATACGGACAGGAGAAAAATGACAAGATAAACTCAAGGCAGGTGGTGGCACACGCCTATAATCCCAGAGGCAGGAGTTTGAGGCCAGACTGGCCTACACAGTGACTTCAAGGCAGCCTGGAATACACAGTGAGACCCTGTCTCAAAAAAACCTAAAGGAAGGAAATAAATCATGGCACCAGTTACAGAGGGAGGCTACAGGCATGAAGAAAGGGAAGCAGTGTGAGCCGGACAGGCGACTCCGAAGCATTTGCTGGGGAGGAAGTGGGCCACTCCACTGACCTGGAGGAATAGACGGGGGGTGGGGGCATGCGGGATCCTACAGGGATCACTGACACACGACGTGTGGATGGAAAGACGAATGAAGCAAGGTAGGGAGGGATGCAGGGAAGTGGGAGGGCGGCGAGGCACAGTGAGCAGAAGGAAAGGAACAAGCAGAGGTCTGGAGGCAGCAAACACTGCCAGGCACAGAGGGGCCGGGAGTGTGTAAGTGTGTGTGGGTAGCCGATGGTGCTGAGAATAAGAGAAGAAGCTGAGGACTTGAGTCTCAAAAGGCTTTGGCAACAAAGCTTTGCTGAAAGAAACACTGGCCTGATCCTAGGTGCAGGCAGATTTTCCAGCAGAAGAATGTCGCACTTGGCCCTGTGTGTACAGGAGGGGAAAGGAAAGACGCCTGCGAAGCATCACAGGAGGAAGGGATGACTGCAAGGACCATGGCAACAGGCCTGAGAGGAAAAGGAATCAAATGCAGGTCCAGGATCACTGTTTAAAAAGTTTTGGTGGGTGATACTTTTATGGAAGCAGGGGACAGACAAGAAACACACTCAGAGGGACCCTGTCCCGTGGCCCTTCCTGGTCTTTCTGTAGCAAACCCACAACTGGACCTGGCTGGGTGTAGCGCAGGAGGCTCAGGACAGGATGATTTCACATCACTGACTCAGGGACTCCAGCCCAGCATGGCTGAGCAGTGTGCAGGGCTGCACTGATGTTGGGGACCCAAGGTGAGGGCCACCAGGCACACAGGGCTTTCTGACTCTTCTCTCTGGGATCTCAGGGAGCAAAGTACAGGTCCTGAGCATGGCAGAGCTGGGGAAGGCAGGCTCTGCGGAACAAAAGACACACATCTGCACACTGAGAGCAGGAAGCAGGGCACAGGAAAGGCCAAGCACTGGGGTGACTGGCATGGGAGTGGCCTTCCTGGAGGGGAGAGCAGAGCCCCGCAGGAAGTCTGTCCTGGTCCCGGGGCTGTGCCCAGCACTCTTGGGGAGAAGCTCCAGGACCTCACGCTCTCCTTTCCTACCCTTTAGCAGGTCCTGGCCACCCCTCCATCCCCTCCCTGTCTCACCAGCCCCTCAGCAGCAGCTCAGCTTCCTCGTCACTGAGAAGCAGACAGTCCGCGTGAGCACATGGGACGGTGGCCCACTCCTTGTGTCTTGCAACTGTATCCTAAAGGATCATACATTTGTCCTCTCTCCACTTAGGATCTAGATTCACCCCTCACCTTCGAGGCCAACTTGCAAAACAACCAACTTCTCTCCTATATTTTCTCTGTCATTTCCTATCTCTTAAGAAAGAAATGTGTCAAATCTCTTGTATCTTCAAGAAAATATCCACCTTTGCCCTGTGCTCCTTGCCTCTCCTACTTCCATAGCCTCCTGGGAACGGAGCCTGCACTCATGGCTTCAACTCCCTGACGTGGTCCCCTCACCCGACACTTGCCGCCTGGTCCACTGCAGCCTTAGGTGACATCCCAGCTGCCAGGGCCAGGGCTCTCTGCCATGATGTGCCTGGGGCTGCTGGCACGGGCCCTCTGTGCTCTCCTGCGCCCCAGGCTGACCTCCAGCCCTCCTCCCATCTCCACCGTGGGGCAGCTCTCCAGTCTCTGGCCAGGCTTCCTCGGAGTCTGCCTTCTCCCTCACCTCTCTCCCAGGCCTCACCAGTGACTCATGATCCCCGCAGCCGGCGCCGACCTTCACTTGTCCCCTTCTTACTTCTTCCCGAATGGCTCTCAGGCATTGCAAAGTCGACATGCCCTTAGCTGAGCTGCTGTCTTTCCCACCAAACCAATGTTTCCTCTTGCATGGCATTACTTTCCAGCAGTGTCCAGGCCAGAAACCTACGGGTCATTTTACATTCTTCTCTGCCTCCCAATATCCAAATTTTAGGAATTAATGCATTTCGCTGGGCCAGTCACCTATGTGACACCCAGAGCTCTGAGCACAGAGGGTCCAAGAGTGCACAGAACGATGTCCCTTCCTATAACGGCAGGGGTGGGTGGGGTTCGAGGTAGAATGGCTGGGAGAATCGCCTAGAAAGCCACCAAGCAAACCATATAGCAAGAGACCAGCTGCCTCCAGGCTGAGGGAGAAGAGAGTAAAGGGCAGAGCAGGAAACGGGCTACCACAGGAAGGACAGGAAGGAAGAGTTCTGGAGAGACGCAGAACACAGGGAGGATCCAGGAGCAAGCAGGGCCCTTGGCATCAGAAGAAGAGGGAAATCAAGGAGGAGGAACACATGAGAACCAAAGGCTGCACTGATGTTGGGGGCCTAAGGTGAGGGCCGCCAGGCACACAGGGCTTTCTGACTCTTCTCTCAGGGATCTCAGGGAGCAAAGTACAGGTCCTGAGCATGGCAGGGCTGGGGAACAAAGGACACACATCTGCACACTGAGAGCAGGAAGCAGGGCACAGGAAAAGCCAAGCACTGGGGTGACTGGCATGGGAGTGGCCTTCCTGGAGGGGAGAGCAGAGCCCCGCAGGAAGTCTGTCCTGGTCCCGGGGCTGTGTCCAGCACTCTTGGGGAGAAGCTCTAGGACCTCACGCTCTCCTTCCTGCCCTTTAGCAGGTTGGAGATTCCAGCTCTGCCCCTTCCTCTGTAAAACAGCCATTCTACGCGTCCACTGGCACACGGGGATTAAGGTCCCTCCAGGTCCCACTTCCTCCCTCCTCCAAAGGTGATCCGCCATGGCAAGATCCTCTCGGCAGGTGGAGTTCACCCTCCAAGGGGAAGCTACAGAGCCACAGAGTCTAGGAAACCCTCGAGGGCAAAGCTGTGAGACCCTGGCCCGATTCCCTTGCTGTTGCTGGCCCCCAGCACAGAGCTTCCTGTCAGCCACTCAAGGAAGGAAAGCCCGGCAGCTGGGGAGGTGACAGGGTGGCCCATAGGGGAAACTGGTGGCCATGTGAGCAGAGTATGAACCAACTCCTGAGGCCCTCAGGTGGGCACTGTCTTCTACCCAGGAAAGGATGGTGAGGACAGGGTGCGGGCAGGTGCTGGGCAGAGGCTACGCCCCCTTGGCTAGGATCTCATGGATCAGAGATGAAAGCAGCCAAGAGGAAAGACAGAGGGATGTGACTGTGGGTGTCCACTCAGGCATTCATCAAGACTCCTGCTACACTGTGCACAAGGTGTAAATTCCAATTGCCAGGAGGCCTTGTGGATCAGTGGGTTTGGCTTTGTTTATTTCTCCCTGTTCACTCATCGTTCATTCAACCACCCACCCAACCATTCATTCCCCTTCCGGAGCATTTAGTATATTCACAAGATTGTGCAGCTATCAACTGTTAATTCAGAATACTTTCTTTACCCCACGCAGAAACCAAACCTGCGAGCAGCTACTCTCCCGCCCCTTTCATCCATCCTTAAGTCCCGACTAGCAAAGCCTTGACGTGTTCCGTAGCAGCCCACACACGAGAGAGAGGAAGAGAGAAGCGAGGCACTGTAGATGTGGACTCCAGTTTCCACAGGGCTGCTGGGAGTCTGCGTCAACTAAAAGCGGAAGGAAGGTCGGGACTGGTCTGGCTGACAACTTCTGCTTTGAGGCTAGGGCTAAGCAGTCGTGTTTGTTCACCTGAATAGAACGGGCAGCTCTGCCTTGTAGGGAGGGACTGGGAAGCTGAGATGTGGGTGCTGCCACCATCTCCTTACTCTAACACCATCCTTGTTACTAAACATTTTCCTGAGCAAAATGGAAAGACTCCCCGGAGAGACTCCCTCCTGTCCAGTGTGTTCAGGGAGCATCGGGTCAGGTGACTGGGGGAATGGCTTCCCAAGCCGAGCAGCCGGGACAGCCCTCACCGCCAACTCTGATGGACTGGTGAGCAGCCGGTCACTGCGTCTCACAGACTTGATGGTCCACACCTCGCACCTGACAGGGGCAACGGCGAAGACCTGGGAGCACAGGGTCTCTACAGAAAGGGGGTGAGAGGATGAGGTGTGCTCTGTCAGTCAGGGGAGTTTATCTGTCATAGTCGTTCGGGTGACTTCAAAGGGACCGAGGTATAATTTTACACAGCATTTTCTGAATAAACGGCTACAGATGTAGGTATGCCCAGAAAACACCATTTGCCTTTGAAACATTAAACATTTTTTCCCCTAAGCAAGAATTGACACAAACTGGTAACTAACCGAACTTGAGCTTAGCCAGCCTCACCCCAGTCCAAAGTGGAATTGCTTTTTCACTTTTCATCTGCCTGGATAAATGGCCCTGGCAGAAACTTCTGTCACCAAGGCCAACTGTAGAAGTGCCACCATAAAAACGCTTGACCAACCACCTCGGCCCTTTTCTGAGTCTGCCCTGGCTCTCTTCCCCTGTCCTTTGGCTTCAGCCCTACCAAGAGAACAGATGTCAGCTGCCCCTCGAGAATGAAGGAAAAACCGAGCAGATGGAAGGTGTCTGGTCACCTGGTGCTGTGGGCTACTGGGCAGCCCATGATTTGTGGCACCTCATAATTTTTTTATTACAAATTTTTTTCATTATAAAGCTATTACTGCTACATTATAAAAATTTTGAACACAGAGGAAAAATCATTTACAATCCCATCTTCCTAATAAAATCACTGCTGGAATAATCCTAGCACTCAGAAGGCTGAGGCAGGGGGATTGCCATTCACTCACAGCCTGTCTGGGCCACAAAGCAAGTTCAAGACCAGCCTGAGCTACACAGCAAGAACCTACCTCAAAAAACTCAAAAAATGAATGAATGAATATAATCACTGCTTGCAGTTGGCAAGCTCTTCCTCAGAGATCCCTGGCATATAGTTACATGACCACATCTATTTAGCTCATTTATTTCCCACCTCCTTGTTAGACTGGCAGCACTCTTATAAATACAATCACAGACACATACGCTCTTCCCCGTGCAGCCACCTGCCCTCCCGGTCTCTAAGCCATTGGGCTCCGTCTCCTGCCCTCCAGGCTGAAACCTGGCAGCATCTCAGGCTTCTCTCCCTCTGCTCCAACATCGCTCTCTCACACCTCTACACCCTCCGCTGTGGACCCTTCCCACCTCTCCAGGCTAGGTCCCTGGGCCTAATGAGTCCAATGTTTCTCTGACTCATTCCCTGCTAAGTAATATTTCGTATTTTTAGAAAAGGTCTTGCTAAATTACCCAGGCTGGGCTCCAACTTGCAAGCCTCCTGCCTCAGCTTCCGAGGGTCTGGGATTACAGGCCTTGAAACCACACTCACACTTTTCTTTTGAGAGTCAGGCCACTGCTCCCCCTTCTTCCTCCTACAATTGTCCAATACCACTGGCCTCAATTTTGCTTTTTTCTACCTAGTAATGACCCAAAAGCACAGCTGAAGAGCCACAGAGCCTGCCTTTCGCAATGTGCTGGGACAAGCACTGCTGGGAGCCGGAACAGGCACCTCCTGCTGGCCAGGGTCGAGCCAGTCTTGCAGGAGAACTGGCCGCGCGAAGCCTCGGGACTTCTGCATTTCCACCTCCGTCGTTCCTTCCACCTGAAGGGCCAAAGCCTGGGAGGAGCACCTCTGTCCTCACCTCAGCCTCTTCCACAGCCCAACAGAAGTTGCACTGAGCAGACAGCCAAAGTCGCCACAGGAACATGACCTCAAGTTCACACAGCTGTGCAGGAGCAGAGGCCACCACGAACTGAGGAACAGGATGAACCCACCCTGCACGTCACACTGCCTGGAGACACAGAAAGGTTCACCTACCGTCAGCGAGCGGCCGGCAGGAGAGGGCGTCATCGAGGTCCCGGGCAGTCAATGGGTCAATGGTGAATACACATTCTTTTCTAGGAAAGATGGGAGAGGTCATTAGCAGAGGTGTGGACAGTAGCCACCCATGTCACACAGGGCAGCATGCAAGCCCGGCCTGGGCGTACACTCTGTGAGCAGAGTGAAGAGGAGAGAGCGAGGGGGAAGGAAGTTGAGGCTGGGAGACATGCGGGGGGGGGGCTTCCCTCCTCCAGGAACTGAGTGAGATCTGTGAGCAGCTGGGAAGCGACCCAGGAGGGTGCTGGGCAAGGGGTCGAGTTCCTCCTATCCCCTTCCCAGGGATGGGAGCCTGACGGAGGCAGCTCATGGGCTCCTTCTCCTACCCCGGAAACACGGGACGCACTCTTGGTGACACAGCAGAAACCTTTGGGCCCTATACCTGTAGTTAACTGCAACGCAATCCTACTTGGACATAGCAGGAAGCACAGTGTGTCCGTGGAATAATCGCACACGTTAACCCAGCCAAAGCTCGAGCCCAGCCGTGCCCACCCCTCCCCACCCAGCGGCCTTACGTACACTCATGTCCACCTCACCTAGCCCAGGTCAGGGACCCAGAGAGGCCAGCACTGCTGCCCTCGGCGCCCTGCG
>NW_022900928.1:129573969-129696862 GCF_012274545.1 Fukomys damarensis | reverse complement strand
CAGCAGGGCTCCCCGCCCCCTCCCGCCCCCTCCGCATCAATCCGGGTGTTGACCAGTCAGGCTTGTTCGCAAATGCTTCTCCTGGCTTCTCTCCTGGGCGTGCCAGGCTGCTCAGAACTCCCCAAGTCCCTGAGCTGCCTCGCTCCTGGGCCTTTTCTAAGGAAGCCCAGCTGTGCCCCGCCCTCACTCCCCAGCCCCTCCTGGGCCTGCTCAGCTCCACTGACACCCGCACCACCACCAACCCTGACCAGGACAGCATTCATTATAAAGCGCACAACCACATCCACAGGGCTCTTCTGGAAAAGCTAAAAACACACAGTGCTTGCTGGGTGAGGCGGTGCACACTTGCGACCCCAGCTCTTGGGGAGGCTGAGGCAGGTGGGTTACAAGTTCAATCCCAGCCTGGGCAATTCAGTGACTTAGTGAAACCCTGCCTCAAAATAAAAAATAATAAATGGGCTGGGGATGTAGCTCAGTGCAAAGGCCCTGGGTTCAATCCTCAGTACCAAAAAAAAAAAAAAGAAAAAAAAGTAATGTACCTTAGGATTCTAGAAATGTCAAAGTTTTGTTTTTTTTAAAAGGAATTTTATTTATTTATTTTGGTTTTTTTGAGACAGGGTCTCACTATGTAGTTGAGACTGACCTGGAATTCACTATGTAGCCCAGGCTGGTCTCAAACTCCGGGTGATTCTCCTGCCTCAGCGTCCTGAGTGCTGGAATTACAGGAGTGCACCACCATGCCCGCCTTTTTAAAGGAATTTTAAATGGCGAGTGTATAACCAAACTGTGGTACAGTCCCACAACAGTGCAAAGGGACACACTGCTTACACACCACAGCCTGGGCGTGTCTCACAGGCACTAGGCTGAGTGAAAGGCGCCACTCATGAACACGCACGTCCCATGTGACTCCATGGATGACATTCTCGAAAGGACGAAACTGCAGTGACACAGTGGGGCCCTGTGCAGGGGAAAGAACTGTAGCTCCCAAGATCTACACGGGCCCCAAGACACAGGAACCTCCGCACACCAGACAAAGGCCAACTTCACTGTCCATTAAAGAGTGGACATGGGTTTGATTACAGAAACTAAAAAAGTGTTCTCTAAATAATGAACAAAAAGGAATAAGATAAGACTACAAGAGCAAGAAGCAATTTAAATACATTCAGGGACCATTTTCATCTCCAGAATTAAGGAGTATTTTAATCTTACATCATTGCCTTTTCTCTTTTACTTTCCTTTTTAGTTTTATTTTAGGATTCCCTATTTTTAATGTTCATACAGAGATTTCTTTAACTGAAATACCGAATAGTTTCTCTGGTGTGAAACACTGTAATAGTACACCAGATCCTAATGAGATAATTAATAATGTGAAATAGGAGGTAAAGGGCTAAAGGTGTAGGGAGAGTGGGAAGGGTGGGGGAAAGGTAGTAAGGGAGAGGAAAAAAATATGAGAAATTGAAAAAATAGAAATAAAGTGTTTGTAAATGGGGAGGGGAGGAGGGGGTGAAGGGAGGGCAGGGACAAGGGGAAAAATGAGAATCAAGACCTATTATGTAAAGGTACAGAATCCCAATGATGAATGTAACTGTATTTGTATACCTAGGTTGTACCAATAAACTCAATAAAAAGAAAAGAAAAAAACCCGAGGGGAAATAACTTTAAAATGTGAACTTTGAATTGAGGAAAGTAAAAACTGTGTTAAATATCCACAGGGTTGAATCATGGGCACTATAATTATGGAGTTTTTCCTTTATGCTTTTTCATATTTAAAAATCTTTTTTTCACTTTGGTTGAGCATTCCTTTTGTAAATGGAAAAAGTTAACATTGTACAGAATCCTCCCTAATCAAAAAACAATTGCCCATCCAATAGATATGCTGTGGCCAGGGTGCTCAGCCTCTTACAACATTTGTTTAGACTCCTCCTGCTTGACAGCTTTATAATTGTGGTACCATAAGGCACCTACCAGTAAGTAAAGAAGCTGCGAAAAGTGGGCGCCATACAGGCAGAGAAACAAATGCCTTAGAGAGCAGCCTGGGGGAGGTGGGTCCTCAGGGGACTGTGTGCAGACTAAATATTCCTTTGCTTTGGGTTTTTTTGAGACAGGGTCACATGTAGCTCAGGCTGAACTCAAACTCACGGCAATCTTCCTGCATCAGCCTCCCAAGTGCTGCGGTTACCAAGGTGCTGCGCCACCATGTCTGGCAAACTAAGTATCTCGAGGAGAGTCACACACAAAGTGGCGAATGCAAAGGCTGAAATATCAGGGCACCCAGCAGTAATCCCTGCTCCACCATATAAAAGGATAGAAGCAAGAATGCTGGAGGAAGAGTGAAACACCAAGGCCCTGGGAAGCAGACTCCCAGGCCACATTTCGCAGAGATGAAGCGGGAAACCCTGGGAGATGAAATCCACAGCAGCGGATTCCAAGTTGGTGGAAACCTTGAACTTGATTCACATGGTAAAGAAGGACCTGTGTGCTCCTCGCTCCTTCCGGCACCCCCGCAACCTGGACAGACAGTTTATGTCCCTGAGTACTCGACAGACTCCTTGGGAGCTGAACCCGATGTCAGATGGGGTGGCAGGAAAGTCAGGGTCCTCCTTTTAGCACACTGACATCATAAAAAGCTGGAGAATGCTTCTCTGAGTCAAAATCAAAGGGAACACTTTTAGCCTGGTGGGATGGAAGTCGGTTTCCTGGTTTCTGTGGAGGGTTAACTAGGAGCCTCCCGGATCCCTGCGACTCTCATTTCTATGGATACAGTGAGTAAATGACGCGAAGAAATGAATGAATGATGCCCACGAGGTATCTCCAGCCTGTGACAACCCAGCCACGTGCAAGGTAGTCCAGCTTCCTTGAAGGACCTGCAGTTGTTTTCTGAGGAAACTCCAAGGCCAGAAATTCTCTACTCTTCTCTTTCTGTTACCTGCTCTTCAACCAGAAGCATGCGAGCCTCACAGTCTGAACTCTTAACGTGTAGCATGCAGGAAGCCTAGCTTGCTGTGAAGACGGATTCTTGAACAGGGTCGGCAAACTCTAGCTCATACACGGCCATGTGAGTCTGAATGGCCTGCAACCTAATGTCAGCTTTTGCATTTGCTTAATGGTTGAAAGAAAATTATTAAAAAGAAAACTATTTCACAACAGACAAAATTGCATGAAATCCACATTTCACTAGCCATAAGGAAAGCTCGCCTGGGACCCGGCCGCACCTTTCTGATACGATGACAGAGTGACTAGCTGTGACAGAGACACTGTGCCTAAAACGTGTCCCGGGCAGGGGCCAGGAGACAGCTCAGCAGAAGAGCAAGTACTAAGTACAATCAGAGCTCTGGGCCAACCCTCAGCTGCAGAGAAAAAGTTTATGTGGCTCACAACAGAAAGTTTGCTGACCATATTAGATCAGTGTTTCCTAATGTGCTCAGTGCTTTAATTTTTTTTTAAGGTCTTATTGGTCACATAAATGCAGCAAATGCTGGGCTGGCTCCATCACTGTAGGACTTCTCACAGCCTTTCCACACCAGCTGGAACCAACAGTTGCTGTGGCAGAGCCTCTCCCCACAGTGAGGCTCCTGGGGCAGGGCCTGCCCTGGAACACCCCGCACGGCCTCCAGCAGGACCCTTGGCCTACAAGGGGCTTTGCCAGCAGGTTGACCCCAAGGGGACACTGCAAGAAACCACTGAATGGCTGTGCTATTGCTGCAGGAAACAGATGACAGCAAGAGCTCATGTGACCCTGTGGTGCTCTTCTAAGCGCACTGATGAGGGGAGTTGCACAGTGCAAACAAATAGCCTTGTCCCTGATTAAATTGCTCTTTTTGCCTTGGCTGCTAGGAAACTCAGAAGACAGCATTTTTGTACCTTGCCTCTAGAACACTTTACTTGTTGTTTGAATTTTGTGAACTAAATTTTGTTCTGGTTATACCTAATTTTCCCACTCAAAGATGCCTTTTGCTCCGTTTCCTGACTTTAAGAAAAATCACTGCATTGTATTTACTACTTAATTAGCTGTCTGAAGTCATTTTTGGAAAAAATGTAGGCTATAAACAAATACATATGTACACTGAGGAGTTACAATTTTTCAGAATCAAGTGTTGAAGGGCTGCTGGAACAGAAAGCCAGTATGGCCCCACTCTAAGAGTCGACAGACAGTGAGAGCCAGAGGGCTCCAAACTTGCTCTCACACCAGAGGAAGCTGGGATAATTGAGGAAATGAATGCCAGTCATCAGTGCTGAGAGCCAGCAGTTTAATCTGCTGTCCTCATGGCCATGTGGAGCAGGAGGGCTCCTCCTGGTCCCGGCAGAGGCTGGGCCCTGCTGGCCTCAGTACTTGGGGCCCAGGTGGCACCAGCTGGCTACTGCATGCTGTTAAGGCACTTGGGATGTCGCTGGCTCTTTTCTGGAAGGCTCTGGACTCACAACCTGCATGGCGCAGCCTCACCTGCCAGCTCTAAGAACCCGTAAGACCAAATATGTGAAGTCTTTCACAACAATGGTGAGAAAGAAGCTAACTCTGACCCACAGAAAACAAAGTGCCAGGTGGGAGAGGGAGCGGATGACACCCCAGTCTGTGAACCTGCAGAATTCCCATCCAGAGCAGCACTATGTAACCCAGGCTCTGACGGCACACGGCTGAAGGGCTTAGCAGAACTTTTTAAAGCAACAGCAGACTTTTCAGATCATGTGCTTTATGCGAAGCCACTGGTCCAGGCAAAGGACACATGAAGGATAACAAAGAGCCTCTTAAAATCCCTTACACTTGGCCCACAGCCCTAGAAAGTAACAGAAGCATGGAAAGAATTTCAGTCCCTGGGTCGCTCACACGGTTCCCCTGAGCCTGCATCCTCTGCCTCCTGCAGGCGCCCACATCCTCACCTCTTGCGAGCTGGAAGCAGCTGCCCAGGCTCCCGAGCAGCATTGGTCACAGCTCTGTCCCAACTTACTATCTGGATTTCGGCCCCACACAAGGACTGTTCTCCCCAGCCTGACCGTCGCAGAGCACATGAAGGGTCAAAGCCTTCATCGACTCAAAACTGAGCAAAACAGAAATGAGCTCAGGAGTTCAAAGCCTCTGTGAGCTCTGCTGGTGAGACCACACTCTCAGAATGTGCCCTGCCTGGGTGCCCAAATTTTCTCCATCACCTCCGGTTTCCGACACGGTGCTGTGCCTGGACAGAGGTCTCTCCACCAATCTCCAAGGTCAAAGACCCAGCTAGTTGGTTCTTAAATGCCTGGCTGCAGTGCCGCCTTCTCCCAGGAACCCCTCGCGGCTCACAGATGGAAGCTGCCTCTTCCCGCTTGGCCTGCTCATGCTCGTGACCCACCCCTCTCCAGCGGCACAAGCCACTGTCCCTGTGTGCTGCCGGTCACTCGTGGTGGCTCTGACACAAGCCCATCTTTGCGCTAGCAGAGCAAAGAAGGCGCACATGCAGTGGAGGGCTGCTGGGGAGATGAATGGAAGAATGGCCAAGGGCTTCCTCCTGCGCTTTTCCATTCAGCTCTACTGCTGTGCCTTGGGAAATCCATTTAGGATTAGAACTCATGACTCCTGGCGTCTGGTCCTGTGGTCATACCACAGTGTTATTGTTTCCAAGGGTGTCCTTTTCTGTCTTCATCCCATCTTCTTTTCTCATAAAATGGTGTTTCACAAACTGTGGTCTGGGGACCACTTCCAGATTAACAAAATTTATAGAGGCCTCCTCTGTCCGTGACTCTGGGTTTGTCTCCTTGCTGCAAGCAATTCCAGTGGACAGGATCTGGGTCAATGGTGGTCAACGGTGGAAAAAAAATCTAAGAAATAACTGTAAGAGGATAAAGAGTAAAATTTTTACTCTAACACTTTCTTACATTAGATGGTATCATGGTCTGCATAGAAAGAAGCAAACCATGTAAACCAGAGCAGGAAGAACAGCCGGAGAGTTGAAGAACTCGTCTATGGCACTGCCTCCAAGAGCCTGGCCAGGTGCTGGGGCAGTCAGGGGGTCAGATGCTGACTTCACAAGCGGATTCTGCACTCACACTAGCTCTGTCTCCCTCCATCGCCCCGAAGGCAGCTGTTGGTATCATAATCCCCCAAAAACACACCCACCCACCACCCTCTTTTGGTGATACACAGACACTAAGGAGTCTAACATAAAGCAGATTTTTCAGAAGAGAAAAAAGCCAAGGCCTACTAAGACCAGAAAGCTACCTTGGTCCATTTGCTCCCAGCCCATGCTCCTGCCCTCCATCCTGTGACAAGGTGACATGTGAGACTCTACACAGTAGGCAGAAGAACTGACACGGGCCTGGACAGCCCTTTCACCTGGTCTGGGGCGTTTAACGATGGGTCCCCAGCTGGGCCACCTCCAGTTCTGGAAAAGTTCAAGACCAAGTACATGGGGACATGGGGACATCAGGTTCTTTTACTTTTTTGGGTAACAGGGATGGATTTCAGGACCTCATGCCTGCCAGGCAGGTGAGGTGCCACTTGGCTAAATCCCCAGCCCATCTTTTACATTCTAATGGACAGTGGCAGTATGAGACTCAAACAGGGCCAATGGCAATGATCTCTGGTTACATCCACCTTCTACTGCTCTGTGCAGGAGCCAAGGCCAAGGCCAAAACCGGCCTGGTCCTGTGAAAGCCGGGAGCTGGGATTAAACACAGTGAGTATGCTCAAGTTCACTTGCTGCCCCTAGATTTCCATTATGAAAAATGTCTAGCTTTCAGGGAAGTCGGAAGGCTAGTAAACAGATATATACCCCCCTTTGTCAAGATTCACTAGAGGCCGACACTGCTGCATTTGCTCTACCCTTTTCCTCCCTCCAGCCCGCCCCCTTCCTTCTTTTCCTATCAGAACCACTGATGAGAAAGAGAGATCAGGAGACTTTATCCCTCCAGATTTCAGCACGCCCTCTTCTGCAGCACCAGAATCTGGTTCCCACAGCCAAGGGGGTTCAGAATTCACATCACCCAGGGTGGACATTTGTTCCTAAAATGTCTCCAGCTGTCCTGCTGAGTCCCTTCAACATTGCACCTTCCTCCTGATCCAGGATCAAATCAGGATGGAGTCAGTCCGCACATGGCATTTGGTAGTTACAATCTGCTAATCTGTTAGCATCCACCCGTCTCTTGACAGAGCATAGCTGCTTTGGAAGTGGCCGCCAGCTGTCTTGCAGATGGTCCCACGTTCTGGTTTACTGGAGTACTTCCTTGTGGAAGGTCAGGAAGAAAAGAAAGGACAGAGATAAACCTAATGTGGTCAAATCAACCTCCTCTGGAAGTTCAGCTGAGCGGCTTGACTGGATTTAGGTGAGCCTTTTGCCTGCCTGCTTCCTGGCGAGGCACACACACCCCATCAGAAGGCACACTGTCGGGCTACCCTCCAGATCGGTCTACCTGAAAGCCCCCCATTATCCTCTACACAGCAGTCATCTATGGAGTGAGACTTTGAGAACATGTGAATAGTCAGTCCTTAGAAACAACCTTTCAGGGCTGAGGATGTAGCTCAGCGGCACCACGCCTGCCTGGCAAGTGCAAGGTCCTGAGTTCGATCCCCGGTACAAAAAAAAAAAAATCTTTCAACCAGTGATTTCAGCAACCACTGATGATTTCTGCCTGAATCAATCATAAGTCTATAAATTGTAAACTGGTGCTTTTAAAATCCTGTATATCTTCTGCACTTATTTGCTGCCTTCCTTTGTATATGCCTACAGTCCTAACACCTGTGGAGCTGAGGCAAATGGTCACTGTGAGTTGTGGCCAGCCAGGAAGTTCAAGGCCAGCCTGAAGTACATAGCAAGACTGTCTCAACAAACAACAACAAAAAAGAGCTTTTTATTAGAAAATATGACCTGTTACAAAGAACAAGAAATTCTACACAATGATGGTCACATTCCTCTGCCATCGGGTTGGTTTTATACCTGTGAAGGAAGAATAACCTTCAATCACATTCCTGCCTATCTGTCTGAGACTCGTTGCTGCCTGAGTCGTCTGGCCACAGTTCTGCCACATCGAACAGATCTGTTAAGACAAAAGAGAACTAGACACTGGTCATAATATACTAGCCCTGGATGTGACGGTGATGTGGGCCTATTGACAGATGCCGAAGTAACATCTATAAGAGCATCAGTACTTGCCCCACCTGCTACAGGAATTCATGCAAGAAAGGCGTTATGAAAACTAGCGTGCAAAGTAGTAAAAGCCCTGAATGTGACCTCATCTGCCCTAGCACTGATTAACCAAGAGCTACGAGAACAATGCCAGGCCATTTCAGATAATAGAGCGGCAATAGACTATCTACTTCTGCTGCACCATCAAGGGTACAAAAAGTAAAAAATATGTGCTGTTTTAATCTGACAGATAACAGTTCGGGAATTCAAGAAAAAATAAAAAGGCTATAAGAGTTATCACAAAAGGTACATGATGGAGACATAGGCAGAGACATATTTAGCTGGCTGGCCCAATGGCTGCCAGACATACATTGGTTAAAACAACTCTTTGTTACAATCTTAGTATCTATCTCATGCCTATTGATATTTTGTACAGTTGCCCCTGCTTACTCTGATTCCTTCAAAATCAGATTCAAAAAATTTCTTATCAAACTGTCAACCAGCTTATTTTACAGGAACACGTTCACTCATCTTTCCCTTAAGATATGTCGTGGATCAGACTGTGGTTCCAGCTCTTCACTACCAGCTACAACAAGATCTTCACTGGCTTTACCCCTTAGAAGAGTCTCCAGTTGGAGTGATAGAGTGGATTACAGACCATTTTTACCAGGGAACCTTCCACGATTTCAACTCCCCAGAGCTAACTCTATACACATTTCTCCTCCTCTGCTGGCTCATACCCTCTTCCCCACAACCGCTGATAGAAATACCAGATTAGGACCATCCCAGACTACAAGGCTAGATCAATAGTTTTTTTTGTGTCTCTCTTCCAACAATATTTATCCCCAACACAAAGAGATTTAATCTGTTGCCTATCCTTTAAGCCACAGAATTACCCCTACTGTGCTGAATATATGAGCTCCTCCTCAAATTCAACATGGCAGAGACAAGATAATTTAGTTCTGCTTCCAAGATACTGCAGTTCCCATAAAAAAAGTTTGTGGTCCCTAACTGGCACCTGGGAAATTCAAATCATGCCTGGTTCCTATCCAACTTTCACACTAGATTTTTGGTCCATCTGTTATGCCACCCAGCCACCTTCCCAGTTACACATGCTCCCCGATTACGAGGAAGAAATTATGCATTTAACTCCTTGGCAGTACTATTATTTTTTGTATTACTATACATGCCTAGATCAGCCCCCACCACTCCATGATCTCACTGTCACTGTCCTCCTCGAAGCTCCTGAACAAGCGGCCCTCCAACAGCTCTGTCGCCCCCACAAGGGTAAGAGATGATAGAATAAAATCCCTCCCTCAGCTTCTCATCACCCCACACCTGCCCCTTTTCAGCGATAAGTAGCTACAGAAGAGAGATTCTTCGCCCCTCTTCCCAAGGCCGTAACAAACAAAAAAGGGAAGAATGTAAGATAAGTGCCTTGGAACGGCTACCGCCATTCTGATGAATAACCTCCTTCTTCACCTTAGTTTCCACTTCCTACCTCACGCGTCACCAGTCATGAGACCGGCGCGTGAACAAGGCTTGTCTGCATAGAAAAATAAATGTCCAAGAGTGGCCCGAGTGGCTGCCCATGCAGCCTACGCAATCCCCACCCAGCCGATATATAACCAAGTCACCCGATGTATAACCAAGCCCCTTCCTGTTTCCTCTCTCTTTCTCCTTTTGTTCCCTTTCCGCCAAGCGGGCCACTGTGCCTCCTTGGCTCTTTAATAGATTTCTCATATGAGGAATCCCAGTCAGGGATGGTGGTCTACCCCTGTAATCCCAGCATTCAGGAGGCTCAGACAGGAGGACTTGAAAGTTTGGCCCACATAGCAAATTCATAGCTCAGGCTGGCCTGAATTACCAAATTACCAAGTGAGATCCTTGTCTCAAAAAAAAAAAAAAAGCTTTTTCCTGCCCTGTCTGTCCCCAACTTGTTTTTTGTTATACCCTTGTATTATTAGAGTCACAGGTCACTGATTTTTTTTTTTATTCAATGTCTTATAATTCATTGCCACTTTTTTTTTTTTTTTTGCCATGCTGGGGGTTGAATCCAGAGTCTCACACATGCTAGGCAAGTGCCCTATCACCAAGTTACAATGCCCTTTTAAATTTTTATTTTATTTATATTTATTTTATTTTGAGACAGGGTCTCACTACGTTGCCCAGCTGGCCTCAAACTTACAGTTTGAGATGCTCCTACCTCAGCCTCTTGAGTAACTGGGATTACAGGCATGTGCTATCAACCACTATATTTTATATGTAAACTATCCCAAATTCAGCTGGTGGGAGCCTTCTGGATGCCTCTGGACTCCTGCGGTATGTCCCTGTGTATCTTTGAGCCCTCCAGTGCCTTCTGGCACAGCTCACCTGGTATAATCCCCACCCGACATCTAACAATCTACTTTCCTAAGGAGCCACTTTCCTCTTCGTCAAGAATGGCACTTAGAAATCAAGATGGAAGGCCGGGGATTTGGCTCAGTGGTTCTGCCACCTGCCTCGCAAGCACAAGGACCTGAGTTTGATCCCCGGTACCCAAAGAAAAAGAAATCAAGATGGGGTACTGGACCTAAATATTCATTACTCCTGGGGTGTCAAATCTTCTAGGTCCTTGCAAAGAGGAGAGTTAGAAAATATGGGTTTTAATTAAAAGAAATTGCTGATATTTGACTACCTTGGCCTAAAAACTGACACTTTCTTGTGGGTCAACCCAACAAATGGTTTAAAAGACATGAGTTCATACGGACAGCTCTAAATCTAGCACCATGGGCTGGGCTGCCCCCATCTTCTAATTTCGTATTCATACCTTCTTCTCCCAGGGTCAACTATGGCTCCCTCGGGCCTCAATATCCAAAACAGTTTCAGAATTACAACGCCAATAAATTACACCAGTAACAATGGGCTTCTGCAATGTAAGATTTCTTTAGGATTTCATCCTTAGAACGTTTCATCCTACGGGTATTTAGAGGGCTCAAAGTAACATGAATTAATTCTTTATGTGCAGATACTTTTGACAAACATTGGTCCATCTGTTTATTTCAATTTTGGTAATTTTATTTCTTTTTAGTTTTACTGAATATTTAAAACTCAAATGGCTTAAAAGTTAAAGCATACTCAGAGAAGTCACAGTTTCTTCTAATCTGCTCTTCACCATGCCCTGAAAAAAAATGTATCATCATTTTCTGGCTTACCCTTTCTATCTTTTGGTTTTTTTTTTTCTTTTTGATGTATTATTTTCTTATTTTCCTTTCTTCTTACAAATATTTTAAATTCTCTTTTCACCTTGCTTCTTCGCCTGACATTAAATCCCTACTATCAGCTCAGAGACCACAATCTTAGAATGGTCACGAGTTTGAAGATTGCTCCAGTCCTAAACTTATCCCCAAATGCACCAAACCAAAGCCACTGAGTCCGAGCAATCCACATCTTGAATAGATGGGGCAGCAGGCATATGGGAGAGGAGTTCACAGGCACACATTCAATATTTGGTAGCTCTAACTATTAGGAAGCACTATCACCGGCTCAACTGCACTGTAAGCCTGAAAAATTATAATTTAGCCCTTGTAGCCACTAAAAAGTTAAATGACTCTCTTATAGCATGAAGTTCTTCAAACATTACTTCCCCCAGGAAATATGCCCATCCCCTTCTTTTCTACATGGTTTATAACTGGGAATAGCTGTAGCCCTTTTCATGAATTTCACTTCTTTTATGTCAAGAACAAATCCAAGTAGTATGAATCCATGGACCACCACATGAAGAAAGTATCAGAGGTCAAGAGAAAGGAGGCCAGAATTCCTTCATCCAACAGAGAGTTAGTGGGAATCTACTTCTCTAGTATTCGGTATCCATTGAGGACAAAGATTCCTACCCATGCACATTCTAGTCGGGGAGGAGACAGAAAGTAAATAGCACTGAAATGAACTGCTATGGAGAAAAAGAAAAGAACAACAGAACAAGGTAAGAAGACTGCAAGTGCTGAGTACAGTAATGGCCTGAGAATAGCCAAGGAGGCTTCCGCACGAAGACACCATGTAGAGAAGGCCAGAAGCAGGTGAGGAAGTGGACACAGAGGTGCAGGCATGAGGAGGAGCCAGGGCAAAGCCCACATTTTGTCGAGTGGGTTCACCATAAGGCTCCGACTACGCATCCAAGAGGGTTTGCATGTAGGACAGAGACGGCCTGGCTTCCGAAGTTGTTTTCTACTTCCTGTCCAGAAAATTTAAATCGGGCAGTGCTGGTGTGCAGAATGCAGCCTTGCATGCCTATGGGAACAAGGAAGGCAGCCGAATCTCACCAGGTGCAGGAAGTTTTGTTCTTCAAAGCGCTCTCCAAATACCTCTCTTTTTCCTCTCTTACTCTGGCAGTAGAGTTTTCCTATAATCCAGATCTAAAGGATCGGATTTGGGTTGCTTTAAAACAAGCTATGAGAACACTGACCGATACAAACTAAGTTTTTAAATGGTACAAAATGGCTATGAGCTTCCAGGAAATGATCCCCTGGAAGGGTCAAATATCCAAGCCTCATTATGGAGTGTTTTAAAGTGTTAAGAGTTTAAGCATAAAAAGCAAGATACAAGGCAGAAAATCTTCACAGAGCATAAATGTAGCAGAGGCTTTCAGTATATGGAAAATCTCGCTCTCATTAAAACTATTTTTTCCTCTATTTCCTAGAAATGGCCCCATAATAGAGTTATGGGCCGGGGATTTAGCTCAGTGGTTCTGCCGCCTGCCTCACAAGTGCAAGGACCCAAGTTTGATCCCCGGTACCAAAACAAGAACAAAGAAAATAGAGTTATGATGGCAGCTATTATTTTTCCCCTCACCTTGTAGATGGGGAAACTGAGGCTCAGAGAGATCATTAAATAGCTGAAGTCACAGAATTGCAGAGCTATATGACTATGTTGGGACTCAGAAAATAATACCCCAAACAAAGGCCTCAAAACCAAAAGTTGTTCTTTACTCTTCCCTTGCCTCCTGTTTCTCGAAAAAGACAAGTGAGAGAAGCTAGAACTCCTCTTCCCCAAGGAAGGTCATGGAAACCAAAATCCCTTTTCCCCAAAACCAGCCAGAAAACCTAAATATCACTCCAGTGTTCTGCTTTTCTGTGTACCAGCATCATCATTTTCTCACTTATTGTGCTTAATTATATCATTAAGACCCCCAATTCCAGAAAGGGTCAAGATGTGAAGAGAGAGGCCTTGCAGGGGGTTTCCTGCTATGGCCATCAGATCACATGCTTTTTGACCAGTCTCAGCAGCTGTCCAGGCTCCATCAAACCTAAGCCTAGAAAGGACAGCTCACCCTGCGCCTTTCTGTTATCAGACTGAAGGCTCCCGCCCACTATACA
The DNA here is from genome assembly GCF_012274545.1 of Fukomys damarensis. Classification (NCBI taxonomy): domain Eukaryota; kingdom Metazoa; phylum Chordata; class Mammalia; order Rodentia; family Bathyergidae; genus Fukomys; species Fukomys damarensis. Next base: position 129,683,418 of record NW_022900928.1, on the reverse strand, counting down.
ACTACGGTCAAATTACTTTGTCGTTCTTTACTCTCATCACAGGGGTGCCAGCCCTGGCCCTTTAAGGGAGTCAGGTATGGGATCACCCTCCTTCTCTGCCCCTACAACTCAATACGACAGGAATCTCCCCTAAAAGGAAAGGTGATAAAATAAGTCAGTTAGACCAAGAAGATCCATGTCATTGTAAGCTGAGATCTTCTTTACTTCTACCCTGCTACCCTTCCATACTTTCTCTTCAAATTTAAACACTTTGAAAGCATTATGGCTAAAGTAAAAAAAAAAAAATATTCCAAATGTCTTTAAGAAAAAGTTCCTCTACGGTTGTCTAAGTTGACAATGACTTCATTTTATGTGCCACATCCAAATCTGACAACTTCTTACCCTCAACCTGAAAATCCACACACAGAGTTCTGATATCAAGTTTCTTCAAATTGGATATTCTTGGTATGTCTGAGAGAAGCCAATGCCCAAGTGCTTTCTGTTTGAAAGGGTATACAAAAGCAGGAAAAAAGCTGCCAAAAAGAATATATGTGGATACACTTTCACTTAAATATACTACCCTTTTAAACCTGTCTCACAGTTTCCAGAGGTAACAGAGCTAATATTGTAAAAATAAAGCAGAAATTGTAACCAAATCTTAATATGACTTTTTCTGAGACTAAACACAATAGGGTAAAGGCCAGAATTTAACGGATTTAAATTCTAGTGGACAGAATTAATAGTCACAAAGTCAAGGAATTAACTATGTCTAGACACTTCTCCTAGATTGCTATTTGAGGAATATATATTTTTTTTATATGTTATTTTTTTCCTCCCCCTCATCCTTTGAATTCACAAGCCAGGAATTCAGAACCTGCTGTTGAAAGGATCATCACCCTTAATTCTCAATCCATTTATCAGTCTAAAATGCAAATGCAAGTGTCCAGTGCATTTCAGCAGCCCAGGAGCTCCGAAAGCCTCCTTGGAGCACATGCTGAGCTAACTGGGGAAGGGTTAAGCCACCCCTATTCTTCAGGTCTGAAAACAGTTGTTCTGATATGAGAAGAATCGTCACAATGGTGCCAGCTCCCGTCTATAAAAGCCACACACATTTTTTGCACAACTGTATGATTGTTATGGCAACCATAAAAATGGAACTATCATTCTTCAAATTACACACTACCCACACCGGAATACCTACATACCTTTGTTTTTCCACAGTACCCATAACTTCTTTTCAGAAAATGCCCTGTCTGTCTTACACATGTTCAGGAGCAAGATAAAGTGGTCTCTTTCAAAGGGGGATTCCACAACAATGACTCTTTCAAAGGCCTTGCTCTTCAAGAATTCCAGGGCTTTCCTGTCAATTCTTTCTATCCTATGGTCGCTGGGAGGCCTCAAAACATTCCCCCCAGGAGGCAAAGGAACTGCCTGGAAATGTATTCTTGAAATGAATGTTTTTATTAAGTGAATGATGTGGAAAGATGATGTTCACGCGCTGTGAATGGGCTTACGAGGCCTGGCACAGTTCTGGAAACCGTTTACCAGAGTCGCAGTGCTGTGGGGCCAGAGGCTTGCGTCAGGGACACAGCCAGTATTTGAACAAAACTCTATCTCAAAAGAAACAACAACAACATGAGTATAGTTTTTAAAAACACCTGAATAAATCTCAGCTATTTTTCAGGATGACCAGGGACTCTATTTTGGCTGAAGTGAGTAGGACTCCATAACTCTGAGCAGGAAAAAAGTATGAATTCTTTCCTCTCACTAATGGGGAGAGCCAAGTCTGGTCTTATATGTCTTTAAATATTCACTGTGGGCCAAAATTCTGTTTCCTTATTCAGAGCTGGTTGTATAATTAAAAAAAAAAAAAAAAAAAGGCAGGCTGATAATGACTTCTTGGCTGATTTTAAAGTTAAAAACTCAGATGCTGAGAGGAAAAAGGATCATAATTATTGTCTGCTCCAGAGAGTTTCCAAATAAAGTACTGGGCCACAGTGAAGAAGACAGAGGTGGGAGTCCAAGTGATCCCAAGCCTGGCCTCCTGAGCTCAGGTGCTCCCCTACTTGTCACCTCAGTCCAGTCCCCAGCCCTGGATCCGCAACCTCCTGCATTCCAGGTTCCTTGCCGTCCACACCCTTTAGCATTTGGCCAGGATGAAGTAAGTCCTGAAGGCCTGCCATTAAGTAATCCTGCCTTTCTCAAATGCCTCCACTGGTTCCAGCAGTCTCTACACTACGGTCGTCGGGTTGGTATCCTCCAGCTCTGGCTTCGAGCTGTGCCTTCATCCCTGCTTGCCTTCATTAACGTGGACCTTGGTAAACCAGTTCTGCCCAAACCCCTGGATCAATCACTTGTGTGGACACGTCGTCTTTTCTCCGAGGCGTGACTCTCTTTGAAGGAGCTCTTTCCCTCGATGATCAACTGTGAAGACTTAGAGACTGCCTTTGTAAAGAGCCACTGGCTTTTCACTTGGGCCTGCAGATGCCCAGCCCAGTGAGTACCAAAAAGCAGGATAAAAGCTTGCCATCTCTGAATCATTCTCTTCCTGTAGTCACCTGGGATTCCAGGAACCACGTGGCTGATGGATAAACATCTGTGACAAGAGTCCAAACTGCCCCCTTGGCAGCAGTAACTTTCTGTCTGTGACAGGTCCCACCCAACCTACGTGGAGATAAATATGAACCTGGCCCTGATCATGACCACCAGCTAGCTATCCATGTACCTGGCCCTTGCCATGTAACACCAAGACTGTTGTTAGCACCTCAAAGAGTCAGTTTTTCAGTCACTAGACTACTGTTTTCCTCCCTGGCATGGTCATATTGAGAATAAATATCCTTCCTGTCCCCACCGCCATTCCTCTCTTCGACTGGACTTCTGGGACACGTGGCTGCCCTGGTTCACTGGGACCTCCAGAGTGGGACCTATGGAGCCTAGGCCTCCCATTACATATCTACTCAGTTTCTTGATAGTAAATACTTACTGAATTAAACCTTCAATTGGGCTCTTTGAATTCCAGCCTGTGGAACAAAGTCCGGGAGAGCCATGAATGGTTTTCACCCAATATAACAAACAGTCCATTTACCCGAAGTAATGTTATGTGGAAAGTGGAATCCACTTTGGCGATGCTTGGGACTTTCAACTACGGCCCAAGAGCACTGTCCTAGAGAACTGCTTTAGAACCAAAGTCCTCTGGGTTACAAATATACTGCTACCCACAGGTAGATGAAAAGGGGACCAAAAACTAGGAGGAGGGAGTGTCATTCAAGGGCTAAAGACAGTTTGAAATTTTTACTCCTCTCACATGACTTAAGCATCTTTTTGGCATGGTAATGTGCCTTAATGATCAGAAGAAGGAAGGGGCACTATTTTATCAGTGATAATGAGTGCCTGATCCCATGTTAAGTATTATCTGTATTCTTACACTGAGCCCTGCCACAAACTCATAAGAAAGACGTCTGTGTTTCTCTTTTCATTTTAAAGGCTCAGATGACAGTGACAGAGGGAGGATTCAAACCAAATTTGCCTCTAAAAATCTACATTTTTGTACTTTACCCCTGTGATATCAGAATCATTTACAAACTTGTAGAACAGAAGAATAATGACTAACACTTTCTACACAGATAGGCAGGAGCAAAGGCAGCTGGGGTAGGCACATTGGGCCCCAAACCAGTGCAGACCCACGGGGGCCAGAGGAAGGGAGAGGGAAGGAAGGTGGAAGGGGAGGTGAAAGTCTCCCTGTGGCGAATGGGCCAACATGGCAGTGTGGAAGCTACAGTCAGCGGCCACACCCTCCCCCAGGAGCAGAAAGCAGAGGCGGTGCCTCTGTGCGACTGGGAGGAGGCGCAGAAGTGTGAAGGAACAGGAAGGCTGAGAGGAGGAGCGAGGTCTCTCCTGTCACACTGCAGCCCAACACAGTCCCTTTCTGTTTAAGTGAACTCCAGCGCTTTCTCTTCTCTCATTCGGGACAAAAATAATATGAAAGAAGGAGGAAGGAAGAGAAAGGAGGAGTAGGAAGAAGAGAAGGAGGAACAGGAAAAGAAGGAGAAAGAGAAGGAGATGTAGTCTTAATTAATGGCACAGCTGTGGAAAGCCTCCTAGAATGGCTAACTCGTCATGGCTCTTTCTGATGCTGTCTCATTAACAGAGCCATGATGGGACATTACAGTCAGTGCTTCTACCACCAGCTCCAGGGAGCAAGGTGAGCCTTCCGGGCGAAGAGACAGAGGAGGGCAGGCCTGGACCGCAGTGTCAGGCTTCACTTCAACCTATGGCCTTTGTCACTCAAATTCCACATGGTACAATGCTCTAACTCTGGTCTTTTAGCCAGCAGGGGTTTGAAGGAGAACCCGATTTCTCTTTTCTCAGTATGAGAGAAGGGAGGTGTGAAGTGATGTTTATCAAGGGCATGGGTTTAGAGGGTGGAGACACCTGAAGGAAGATACAGTAGAAGGTAAGCACTTCCTAGATTGTGGACTTGAAGTCAAACCCCGGCTCTGCCCTCTTAGCCATGTGAAACTGGACAGGTGACTGCACTTGTCTGTGACAGTTTCTTTTGTAAAATAGGGACAAGTATTTCAGAGGGTTTAAATGATTTAATGAGACAATGCACGTGTACAAAAAGGTATACAATAAGCATTCACTAAATGATAGGTATAGTATATTTGTCACATTAATAACAATGCTACCAGTACGTAAAAAACTTCACTTTTACATATATTATTTTTTTATCCTGGATATTTTTGGCCAAATATTAACAGGGATGGCCTCTTGCTCTGTCCTCAAACAGCAGGGCAAAGATAGGCAGAGGTGCTCAGGAGGCCTCTACTGTGTGCCCAGCGCTGCCTTGGGTCTTAAGAGACATTCAAGTGTGTGAGTGATTTCCCACTTTCAAAGTAACCATATTTCAAAAAGAAATGACTAAATATGACTATAGAAAAGGATAATTGAACACACATTTAAAGCATTGTTATGCTTGTGGGAACACTCCTATCCTAGGAATTCTAATTACATCTGCGAGACCACGGGAGAACTGTTTAAACAATCAGTTTGAAACCCTTGATTCTCCCACACATAAACTTTGGTAGAATTCCACTAAGGCACCTCTCAGGCAACAACTATAGGCAGCACTACATCCGAGCAAGAGGAGCGAAGAGAAGGTAGCGAGGCCAAGTCCACGGGGGACCAGCTCCCCGCTCACACTGTGCCTTCTTCCAGAGCTGAAGGGCTCCGCGCTCGCTTGCGCCCTGCTCCCAAGCTCGAGTGGTTTCTGGAATTCTTTAAGAACCACTTTCTAAGCCAATTCATGAACTTCAGAAGAAAATCAGTTGTACTACTTTATAATTATACTTTATTTTTTTGAAGCTGGATTATCCAACTTGATCACCCACCTGATTTACCACCCTTGGCTCTGAACTGACTTGGCTGTTTCCAAAAACCAAATCCACCCTCAAAAAAGGAAGATTTGCCATTGTTGAAAATGTGCCTCGCGCTCTGAAGGCAATTTCCAAAGAGGAATCCAAAAATGTGTACGTCGTCCATGGCTCCGCACCCTCCCCGGCCAGTGAGCTCAAATCTTCCCCAGTTACAGAGCCTCCTTCAGCACCCTGCTTCTCAGGCACCCTCACCTCCCTGCACCCCAAAGGCACTGAACACAGGTGTGCACACGCGGGCCCCCACTGTCCACTCCAACCTCAGCTGACTGTCATCTGGCTTTGGCGCCCTCCGGTCTCTCCATGGAAACCATTCTTCAGAGTCACACAGGACAAGCAGAACTAGCAGTTAAACCCAGGGCCAGGGTCCCAGCTTTGCCCCAGCCGGCCTCACCGCAGCAGAGCACAGGGCAGCTCAGCCTTGCTCAGAGCCTGCCCCAAGTCTTGCCTTTTCCTTTTCCTCGACTCTCTGCTGTTTGGCCCCATCCCAACTCTCCCGCGGGCACTCCTCCCTTTCAATGTGGAGTCTCCCCTTAGCCCTTCCTCTCGCTGTGAAATACGCACTTGCTGTGGCCTGTCAGTCAACTTCCTGTGACAACCTACCTGACGTGAACAACTCAGAGGAAGGAAGCTTTTCCATTCTTGCCAGCAGTTCACGATGGCTCCAGTAGCTTTGCATCTTCACTAACCCGTTACTGCTTCACTATGATTACAGCCTTCCTAGCGGGTGCACACTGGCCTCTCACTGTGCTTCTGATTTGCACTTTTGTTATGATCAGTGCTATTAAGTATTTATTCATGTGCTTATTGGCTGTTTGTGTATCTGCAAATTTTTGGTCCATTTAAAATTTTGTTTAGTACTGAACTGCACAACGCACACTTAGTAGGTTGTTTCTTCATTTAAAACAAGCAAAGCAGACTCCAGGCACAGCTCTGCCAGCCACGCCCCAGTAGGGGAGTCAGCACCACAAGCTTCCACCAGATGGGCAATGGGTCACCTGCACACCTGGCCCTGGTGACTCCACCACAGGGGGAGCACAGCTGCTTCCACTGAGAGAGGGGAAGCACAGCTCCTCAGTTGGTTCTGCTCACAGTGCCCGGGCAGGGGACTGGCAGTGCCACCAACTATTTCTGCTGTGCAGGGGATGAAAGATCAGTCGCTGGCTCAGATCTGCCAATAGCACCAGCAGTGGGAACAGGAGTGTCACTTGCACATGGGAGTCAGGATGGAACATTAGCTCACCGCTTGCTCCATGGATAACTCCAGGGGTGGGGACTGGGCGAGGACGGCAAATGTACAATGTTAACACCTGTAGGTCCTGCTCACACTGTGCACTGCCCCAGTATGTGGCCGGCACGGGTGCAGGGTATTGCCAAAAACGTCTCCTGTCGGGAGGTCATCCTTTCCTGGTCCTCTGGCTGGGGGAGCAGGTGTTTCCAGGAGGTTACCTTCTCCGTGTGTTTCAGCCATTCTGTGTTGGTGACTCCCGCAGCACCCTGTCTGGGACACATGGGTGGCACTAAGGAAACCTGGGGGAGCCACCACTGTGCTCACAAGTCCTGAGTTTCCCAGGCCGCCTGCCTTCTTTATCCATCTTGCAAAGTCTCCATGTGTTTGTTTGCTGTGTTATGTCCATGTTTCTAGTGGTAAGGAGGAGCTGTAAGGCATCTGTGGATACCATGTTGGCCAGAAATTCAGCTGTACCTTTTATTTTATATTAGTTATTTTAACGTTTTATTCTTCCAGATATCTTTTCTACCTAATTGTTCCAGTACACACTGAAGGTACCAGACTATGTTTTATCAATATTCATTTTCCTAGGAATATCAAAATAAAATGGGAATGAGTTCCAGCACTTGCTAAAAAACACGTAATATTGAATAAATTTATGTTTAGCAAACTTTTAAACAAAACCCATTTTTCCCCCCACTTTCCCTTTCTTTATCCTGCACACGCTTATTTACAGATGTAATTTATGACACGCCAAATACTGAGACCCCAGAAACGGACAGTGAGCGGCCCTGCTCTTACACAGACCCTGCTTCCCACTGGGGGGCAGGAGTCACATCACACCCAGGTAAATCAGACAGCAGTGTGGCACGTCCAAGTGCCAGGGAGAACAAGCAGGACATGACGAATGTGTCCAGAGTGAGACCAAGGCTCCCCCACACCTGGGACGGACAGGCCTAGAGAGTGGAAAGAGCCGGGCAGGCCTGAGCCAGACTCAGAACTCCGACAGAGGAACCGAGGAAAGGTGAGGGCCTGAGTACAGAGTTGCCCAGGAAGCTAAGAAATGCATTTCCCTCCCTGAACAGGGTGCACTGGCCTGTGATCCCAACACTCTGGGAGTGTTCCTGCCGAGGCAGGAAGATCACAAGTCTGAGTTCAGCCTAGGAACTTAGTGACTCAGGGAGACCCAGTTTCAAAATAAAAAATAAGAAGGGCTGGGGCTGTAACTCAGTGCAAAAGGTCCTGAGTTCAATCCCTAGTACCACCCTCCACCTGTGACACAATTTTTTAAAAATTTCTTTTTTTATATTATCAATAAAGTTGATCATTTTCCCTCTCTCTCTCTCGTACTATTATGAATGCCATGCCAGGCTAATCTTAATTTTAGGAATGATTTACCTACTTAATCACTGACTTTTCTGTGGCTCTTACTTTCCATTTCCTTTTTTCTTGTTTTTTTTGATATAAGGTCTGGCTATGTAACTCAGGCTTGCCCCAAACTCAGAATCTTCCTTTCTTAGTCACCAAGTGCTAGGATTACAGGTCTTATTTTCAAAATTCTATCTTCCTTTTGCTTTCACTGTTATCTTCCAGGAGGACCGTATTTTCCCAAAGCTTTCTGCAGGACATTGTCTTCTTTTATCTCCAGTCCAGGTATTAAAAGGGGAAGAAATCAGAACGACCCCTCTTAATTCTGATATGCAACAGGAAATCTGGCAAAACTATTAAACTCAACATTTTCAGAACTCTGGGAAACTAACCAAAGGCTTATCCCAATGTGAGGAGCAATTCTTCAAGAAAATGGCTAAATGTCAATCAGATCAGTGAGCTTTGTGCGGTCCTCGCATCTCTCCCCAGCTCTGCAAAAGCCTTAAGAAACAAGAGCCTTCTAATGGTGGGGAAGCAGCAGCAGCCTGTGTTGAGGGGCAGAACTCACGCAGAACGCCCTGAAATCGGGCCAGAAGCAGAGTCAGTATCCCACTTAGTCAGCAGTTCCCTGAAACCCCATTCACAGAACTGGCTGACTGTCCTGCGTCAGATCTTACTCTGGTCAAACAGCCTCAGAGCCCCAGGTATTCGCTGAAAACAGGGGAACAAATAATGAAGAGCTGGCCAGGAAAGGTCAAAGGAACATGTGGAGAAGGAAGTGACCATGGAGAGCTTTGAAACTACCTGACACACCCCTCGGGACCAAGATGGCCACACCTACGCATGCGCTGGGAAAGACCCACCGGCCTCAGGCTGTCACTGCTGGCTGACCGTGAAGCTCCGCACCGCCGAGGGCAAGGCCAAGGCAGCATGGTGGTCATGCCTGGGATGATGGTGTGCCCGGCACGGGCAGAGGCACAGGGCAAAGCACGGAGATTGGTTTTCAGATAGTCCAGGGAGGGTCCCTGTCACTCATTGGCTCATCGCTCCACTAGCCAAGCAGAAACTTTCGTGCCTCGCTGAGGAAGAGTAAGACCGGCTCAGTCCACCCAGGCAGCTAAAAGTGGGTGGCTTATACACCGCAAACCTCACTTATGACGGCACTGCAGCGGAGGAGGTGGAGACCAAGGTGCCAGTGGAACAGGGGGAGGGGGGTGGGGGCTACTTCCTTCGCTCGTGATGGAGATGGTACCCGCTTGCTGTGTCTTCACGTGGTAGAAGTGACAAGGGTTCACTCGGGCCTTCTATAAAGGTAGTTACCTCCTGCATGAGACCTCTGCCCTCCCTCATGACCTACAACTGCCCGAAGATGCCACCTCTCAGTATCATTACTCAAGGGTTAGTTTCAGCAGGAAAACTTACAGGGACACAAACACTTCAACAATGCCTGGATTACTGAAATGAATAGTAGATGAAACAGAATTCACAACAGAAAGTATTAATAGAGATGTGAAGGAGAACGTTTTATAATATCAGTGGGGTTAAACAAAACAATTACAAACAGGTGCCTAGCAATGGAGCAACAAAATACATGAAAGCAAAAACTGGCAGAACTAAAGGAAGAAATATAGAATTCATCTGTAATAGTTGGAGACTTTAATACATAAACTTTCAAAAACCGAGAACAATTAAATGGAATGTAAACAAGGTAATTGAAAACTAGCTCAAAAAACTAGGATCAGAAGGAAATACTTTCAACTTGATAGACGATATCTACCACTCACCACCCCCACCCCACACAGCTAGCGATATAATTAATACGAGAACACTGAACCGTTTCCCCCAAGACCAGGAACGAGAAGATAATGAGGTCAACTACCATTACTTCCTTTTAACATGTATTCAAGCTTCTTGTTTAAGCAACTAAGGAAAATAAAAAGCATGCAGATTAGCAAAGAAGTAAAACTATATTTGCAGATGACACAAACTTCTAAATACAGAAAACCCTAAGGTACCCATGAAAAACTGTTCAGAGTTTATAAATGAGTTCTGCCAGGTCTCAGTACACAAGATAATTCATAAATGTCAACGCTCTCTCTAAATGTTAGCAATGAACTACATGAGAAAAAGTTCATTAATACTAAATAAAATAGAAATACATAGGAGTAAATTTAACAAAAAAGTGCAACTTGTTTACTAAGCACTGTAGAATGTCATTAAAAGAAATTAAAGACCTAATAAATGGAAAGACATTGTGTGTTCCCAAGTTGGAAGACTTAATATTACTGAGTTGATAATACTATCCAAATTGATCTACAGATTCAACACAATCCCTACCAAGATCCCACATACCTTTCTCCCTCTCCCAGACACTGACAAGCTGATCCTAAAATTCATATGAAAATACAAGAGATCTAGAAGGGTAGGAAAATCCTGGGGGAGGACCACAGCTGAAAACACATGCTTTTTGATTTCAAAAATTATGACAAAATTGCAGTAATCTAGACAGTATGTTTCTAGCATAAAGATAGGGATACAGATAAGTAGGATAGACTTGTGTGTCCAAATATAAACCTCTATATTTATGATCCAATGTTTTTTAGCAGTGATGCTAAGACAGTTCAATGGAAAAGACATCTTTCAAACAACAGCCTTTTGTGGCACTGGAACAACTGCATCTACACATGCAAAATAACAAACACATACATGAATTAACAGTGGATCATAAACATAAATATAAGAACATTTCAAAACTAAGAAGAAAACTAGGTATAAATCTTTGTGATCTTATAGCCAATGATTATTTAGATATAACATCAAAAACAAGCAAGATGGAGCCGGGGATGTGGCTCAGTGGCACTGTGCCCCAAGGTCCTCGATTCGATCCCCAGTATAAAAACCAAACCAAAACTAAAACAATAAACAAGCAAGATGGGCATGGTGGTACACATCTGTATGCCAGCTACCACAAGACTGAGGCAGGTGGGCCCCAAGAAAAATAGATAAATCTGCATTCATCAGATTTCGGAACCCATGCTTCCAATGCCATCATGAAAGTGCAAGAAATAGGAACAGTTGTGTGGACCGTGGTCCCAGCATCCAGGGAGCCTGAAGCAGGAGGATCACAAGTTAACATCCAGCCTGGACAACTTGATGATGTAATGAGAACATCTCAAAATAAAATACACAAAAAGGGCTGGGGATATAGCTTAATCTGGAAGCACTGGGTTTAATTTCCAGGACCATTAAAAAACAAAAAGAAAAGAGTGCAAGACCACAAATAAATGGAAGAAAAAAATTTGCAAATCATGTATTTGATAAATGAATAGTATTTGAAATATATGAACTACTTCTGTAATAAAAATGAGTCCGATTTTAAAATGAGCCAATGATCTGAGTAGGCATTTCTTCAAACAAGATAAACAAATGGCAAAGAAGCACATGAAATATCACCAGCATCATCACTACCAAAACACCAATCAAAGCCCCAGTGAGATAAATACTCACCCCTCGAGTGTGTGTAAAATCACGAGTGCACATAGCAGGTGTCAGTGAGGGGTGGGACACTGGGACCTGGAACTGGCTGGTGGCAGTGCAAATGGCGTAGCCACTCTGATGGGCACTGAACACCTTAAGTACAGACTGATCATATGACCCAGAAATCCTACTCTCGGGTACCCACCTGACAGAAATGAAGGCATATGCCCAAAACAAAACCCATACACAAATATTCAGAGCAGCATCACAGACTAGTGAAGTCCAATCAACTCAAATGTCCATCAATGGATAAATAAACAAAAACTGTGGTGCATTTGTACAATGAGACATTATTCAGCCACAGAGAAATGAAGGTCCATGAAATGCCACAATATGAATGGAACGTGGAAGCACTAAGCTAAGTTAAAAAAAGAAAACTAGATACAAAACACAGAAGCCTATTTCACAATCAAGAAATCCACACAATCCGAAGATAGGGTCATGGTTGCTAGGAGCTAGGTGGGTGGTGAGAGTTGATGGGGTTTCTTTTGGGGATGAGGAAAAGGTTCTGCTACTAGATAGTGGTGATGCCTGTGTAATTTTGTGAATATGCCAGAAAACACTAGACTACATTTTTTTAAAGGGTCAATTTTATAGTATTTGAATATCTCAATACAAAAAATGGTGAAGAAGCGATGCCACCTTGCAAACTAACTATCCCTGCACCTTAATTTACTTCAAATCATAGGCCACTTCAAAATGTTCCTTCATATAATTATAGTATAATTTGCAAACATTTTATTTAGTATATGTAGAAATTAAACATCTTATCCGTACACTCACATTTCCACAATGCTATAAAAATAGTTCTAAGGAATAAATTCAAACACTGTCTTCTCTGCCAATTGGCCTCTCCCACCTGTTCAGACAAAAATCTACTCATCCCTGATTATTCATCCTCTATGAGCAGTGCTATTTAGCAACATAAATTTTACGGGCTGGCAAACTACTAAAGAAAGTGCATGCTCACAACTAAGAATGTCCACTTGTGGATCTACTTTAGGACCCATTAATCTTGTTACTATCTATGAGTTTCCTGTAAGTTCACAAACAATGAGTTGGGATTTACTTGAGAGGAATGATATTGCCAGGGGTTTCAAAATGAGAATGACAGCTTGCTTCTCCAGTTGATCCCGAACAATGTAATCTTGCTTCTCACTAGCTGTGGAAGGATGGAGTGTCCTTGGCCATGGAAGAACTAAGGTTGTATTTCCTTCATAATCGTCATGTGTTTCCCACGGCATGGTACAGCCACACTTATTTCTCAGATGAATGTGACTATCACCAATGGTTACTATTTTCTTTTGAATCTAAGATGAGATATCTATGAAGAACTTAGGACATAAACTGTTAAAAGTAGGAGGATCTGAAGTGTCTTGATGAGCAATCTGTAAAGTATATTCAGTAGAACACCAGGTCTACAAGACGATCCATGAAAAAAGCTTGAGGACATCCATTAAAACGCCTGGCCACAGAACCCCTTTGCTCCATCACACTTATTAAAGCCCACCCCCACGAACTCGTGACCTACTGACAGCTTTTGGGAAACCCCAAACTGGTCCCAAATTCCTTTTAGAAAAGATGAAACTCCTCATTCCCCCTACTCTTACCCAGAGTTCCCTGATGTGCCCCAAGTCCCCCAAGCTCATTCCTGGGGAGCTGGGGCCAATCCCTAGTTCTCTTCCCCACTGCCACACACACACACACCCTTCCCAGAGGAACTGTTTCTAAATGGCAATTTAATTGTATTGGACTTCCTGATACACAGAAAGATCATTAGTCATTTAATGTTAGTTATGTTTGAAAGCTTTCCCACAAAAGAGCTGACCTGAAAGAGGTTAGTATTAGATGCCTCTCCTTTCAAGTTGCTATTTCAAGGTTGGTTTTACCTGGAGTGAGAGGGAATTTCTACCCTGTTGGAACAGCCCCACCTTGAAGATATTTTGATATTTGTCACCACAGCACCCTTTCTGGGCTCAGTATTTTTAGCTCATTGTTTTCTATTTTGGCAGCTGAGAAGCTGCAGTTTGTAACTTTACCTCCAGCTTCATATTTCTTCTTAAAAGTGAATACAATGTCCTGTTTATAATAATAAAATCACTATTTTGGCAGGACGGCATTAAGTGGAAAAAGAGAGAGAGAGAAAGAGAGAGAGAAGGAGGGAGAGAGAGAAAGAGAGAGAGAGAGGAAGCAATTGGAAAATTGAGAGCAAGCAATTTTCAGTGCCAAGTTTCACATTTGTAATGGTCCAGTGGAGGTCACTGGGCTTCCTTTTTATTGAGAGAATAGTAAAGAAACAGATACCCACAAACTCTCTCGTAAAACGCTATAGAAACCTCTCCTCTGCTTCAGTGAAGCTCAAGGCTCTATGGCAGTGACATGACTCACACATCCACAATCACACCCACTGCAGGAAAAACAGAAGGATCAGATGGGGGCGGTCCCTCTCCAATATTTAGATTTTCATTTTCTATTTTAATTGAGCTTTAAGGTTTGGTTTCCATTCTAGTTTACCATCAAAGGAAGCAAAACAATATGAAGGAAATGAGAAGTAACTGCAGCCATGCTTAGAAGTACCCCTGGGGTTCCTGGGGCTTCGGGTACAACCCCTGGAAGCAGTTTCCTGGGACACAGTATCTTCCTGATCCAAAGGTTCGCTTATTAGTGTTGCTTTAATTTTTTTTTTTTTTAACCTCAGATGCCCTGCAAAAGAGAGTTACAGCGCTAGGCCATGCAAGCAGGGATTCTCCAGAGATAGGAGCCAAAGGTCCAGAAAAATGGTGAGCCCAATGAGAAGGGCCAGATCTCCCCTACGAGTTCACACCAACCTTCTTTCTTAAAAATTGCTAACCCACCATTTTTCTTTTCAAAATAAACACAATTTCTCTCTACTTCAGTTTGCAAAATATTACCCCAATTCCACTGGACTAAAAAACTGGAATTTTACCGACATAATTGGATTATGAGGTTTAAAGATTGATGGAACTTTTCTGTTCCAAATATAATTGTTCAAATACCAAACCTAAATGGGTATGTAGAAGTTCTTACGTAGTTAGAGCCAGAGTAACACTGCAAGCTCCAAGGCAGGATGGCCCAGGAGAGGGGCTCGGGAGGCTACCAAATGAAGCACAGGATTTTCGCGCCCTGTCAGAGAAGCTCCTGGGGGCTTGGCGAACAGGCTCTCGCTGTCCTCACTGCCTGCACTCACTCCTCTCAGATCTCAGCCTAGGCACTAAGAACCTGGGCAGTCTGTACACCTGTATTACAGAACGTGTCATCCCCAGCTGGAGCTGAGCTACGTATTACTGTGTCTCCCTGAATAACAAGGGCTGGTCTTTGTAATTCCAGTGGTTAATTCAGTACTCAGAATTACACTTATAGGCAATGTAAATCAATATTTCAGGAGACAAGAAAAGAAGAAAAGGAAAAAGACACAAATGGGTTGACTTTTAGGAGTTTAAAGAGTATGCATTAATTTATTCAATATAGCACATATTTCTCAGTATGTGTTGCGACTTGGTCTGTCATTATTTTTTTTTTTTAATTTTGTTTTGTTGTGATGGTTGTGGTTTGGTTTGGTTTGGTTTTTACACAGGGTCATGTTATGTAGCCCAGGCTGGCCTGAAATTCACTATAAAATCCAGACTGGCCATAAACTCTCTATCCTCCTGCCTCAGCCTCCTGAGTGCTGGGAGTATAGGCCTATGTACCACACCCAGTTTGCGATGGTTAATCTTGATTATCAACTTGACTGGATTGAGAAATGCCTAGGAAGTTAGTACAGAACACTTTGGGACTGAACGTGAGTTTCCAGAGATGATTGGCACGTGGGACAATAAATTAAAGGAAGAGACCTGGCACTGTCCGGCAGGGAGACAGAGGGCACGGAGGAAGCCTGCCGGCACCTGCTCCTCCTTGCTCGTCTGCTTCCTGGCTGCCCTGAGGAGGCCAGCTTTGCTCAAGCACAACCCCTCTGCCAGCTCTACCTCCGCCACCCCATAAATGAAGCCAGTGACCATGGACTGAGACCTCTGAAATCACGAGCTACATTAAACCTTTCCTCCTAAAAGCTAATGTGCAGCCCTAGCTCTTTTGTCATTTCTAGGAAAATGAAGATTGATTTTAAAAATCTCTGACATTAGGCCTCTGGGCAGAAAAAATCACACTCTATTCATGTACCAAGTACCTTTCTCATTCATTAGGATTCCATGTCTGAGTATGAATGCATTTGATTCATGTTCTTCTGCCCTGAGACAGAGACAGCCACAAGGGCAGAGCCCACATCTAGCTTTGTTATATGTGGTGTACCCAGTGTCTGGGGATGGTGTTCAGTTGACTGAAAAAATGAACAAATCTATCCCAAGGCCAGTCAAAGAAAAGGAAAGCTAATCAGACCCAAAGACTTCAACAGACTTTTCTTCACATAATTTTGGATGTAACCATGGCTGCACAAACAGGTGCATTAACCCTGGTGGCCACACGAGGTACACGGTCAGGGCTAAGTGAAGGGCCCGGATGACAGTCAGACT
Source organism: Fukomys damarensis (assembly GCF_012274545.1). NCBI lineage: Eukaryota > Metazoa > Chordata > Mammalia > Rodentia > Bathyergidae > Fukomys > Fukomys damarensis. The sequence goes on along the minus strand of NW_022900928.1, from coordinate 129,667,342 downwards.
CTAGAACAGAAGGGAGGTGCCTGGTTTGCTCACTGTTCCTATGCTTCTAGCCAAGTGTGGGTCCTACATATCGCCCATGCCTGCTTCTGTGCACTTAAGGGTATTATCCGTTTTAGCCACACTAATCCTTATAAATAGGCAAGTAGTTAAAAAAGATCCAGAGACTGAAGATAGCAAACGCTAAGCTAGTAATACCAATCCTATGAATATCACAACAATGACAAAGCTGGTATTTTTCCCTGCTTCTAATATGGATTCATCACTTGCCACGTTATGATTTCAGAACAATGGCTGCTGGTCACATGCTACCTAGTCAGCACTTAGAAAAAATAAACACATTAATCTGTCCCTTCAGGGACGACATCCTAACATCCAGAGAAAAAGTTACTGCATTTTGAAAATGACAGTTTTGCAGATAACACTTTTTTAATGGATGTGTTAAAATGCTGCCACTACTATACAATTTGGGTCCTAAAGTCATGTAAATGAATAAACTATGAACACAGCAGTCCACATGCACCCACCCAAACTTCCTAATAGAATCTTCTAGTTAGTTTCTAAGATGCCACCTGAAGAATAACTGAGGATTATGAACTCACCCCCCCAAATCTAAAACTACAGGACCTTTCAATTAGTCCATAAGAAATGACAAATGTCAGAAAATTTATTAGCTGGATTTCAGAGTAAATTGGAACATAAGTGGTGAAGAGAACTAAAAATGATTATTATGATTTAGTAAGCTCAGCTCACATCTTTTAAATGTTTACCTTTTCCATTTTCCTCCCAGTACCAGGGACTGAACCCAGGACTACCACACTAAGCTACATCCCCTACTCTTTTCATTTTTTATTTTCAGATAGGGTCTCACTAAGTTGCTAAGTCATTCAGGCTGGGCTCAAACCTACATTCCTCCTGCTCCAGCCTCCCTGCATGTGAGGAGTACAGACACGTGAATGTATTGTTTTCATTTATGATCACCTTCAAAACCAAGTATCAAAATGTATGAGACTTAAAATCAGAACTTTGAATTGCTACATCACAAGTTGTTAAAGTGAAATTTAAGAAGAATAATAATGAATAGTCAATGAAACTGCTTGTATCAAAAGTAAAATTACTGTGAACAAATAGGGTTCCTATAACTTTTGTAAATAATTTAAAATATTTAATAATTTATATAATTCCCATATATTTTTCTATTTTATTTATGTTTATAATATATTGATGAGAATGCATGATTAACAATGTTTTGAGATTGCTACTTTAGGTATCAGGAAGCAGTTAACGGATTTTAAATGCAAAAGAATAAAAATATCAAAATTGAATTTTAGAAATACAATCCTGGGGATAGCAGACAGGAGAAAAATGTTTGAAATAAAGTAGTTTAAAAAATGAACTTGTGACTACACTAACAGCGGAAAGTATCCACAGCCACCAGCGACCCTCACACTGGGCCTTTCTCAGGGCATTCGGGTGTCCGCTAGCAGAGCCTTCCTGCAGCGCAGCCCCAGGCAGCGAGGGCAGGGAAAGGCCAGGTGGAGCCCCAGGGGAACGCAGAGCAACACTGGGCCCCTGAACTCGGAATGCTTACTATTTGTTGTAGTCTAGGAGTCAGGCTAGAAAAGGCCAAGTACATCTACTTTCTGGCACTTACATTTATGATTTTTTTAAAGTTATTTTTAAAAATTTTAATAATATAGCAGTACAAAAGTAAGCTATTGATTCCCTACCTCCTTATTACTACATCAAATCCATCCCTCATGGTAATCACTTATATTTACACTTTATTTCCTTCTAAATTTTCTCCTGTACACCTATATTTTACATATATATGTGTGTATGTATATACATATATTTGTGGGGATATAGATGTATAGTTTTTGCATAATTTTCTCTATGAAAAATAGGCTCATCTTCATACTGTTCTAAAATTTGCTCTTTTCCCTTAAGGATATTTGATGGTTACCCTTCTGGGACAATCTACATGGACCTCACCCCTTTCTGCAGGGCTGGAGAGAATATTACCATACGGATATACCACAGGTTATTAAACCTTCCTTTGTGGATGACATCAGCAGGATTTCTAGTTTCACTTTCATAACAAAGCAGCAACAGACATCCATGCACACACATGTTTGTACACTTCTTTGAGGAGGGCAGATTCCTGGAAGTAAGAGCTTTGGGGAAAGAGTAGGTGCAGTTAAACTTTGATCTCTACTGCAGAATGGCTACACTAAACTGTATTTCCAACACTAAGGTTCATTTTGACTTTCTTTCCTCATATCTAATGATGATGTTTTTACAGATTCCCAAATTCAAGTGGAGATCTCAAGAGGCGAACCTTGCGATCGACATACAAGGAGAGGGAAGCTCCAGGATGCGAAGGTGAGGCGCCTGGATCTCGCAGCCCCTGAGCTCCGGCAGGCACACAGGGACATCTGCTCCTGACCTCCAGGATGGAGACTGGGTCAGCTGACCTCAAGTACAACTCCTGTCCCATCGGCCACACTGACAAGTGGGAAAGGGGCTGATTATCTCCTTTTCCTTGCCTATCGCCAGCAAGAAAAGGAATAAAGCAACAAGTTCTGGAAAGATGCAATGACAAGAAGGGAAGAGAAGGAGAATTCTCCATCTTGGGGCAAAAATGGGTGCCCAGGACGGAAGGTACCTGAGCCAGCGGCATAGAATGAGCGGCGCAGTAGAAAGACTGACACGGGCTAACCTTAGCAAACCCTTCCATGGCCTCAGTGCTTGTACGAAAAGTTTCTTGGTTCTAAATATCTCCATGTGGTGTCCAACATGAGTGCCAGGACTGAAACCCAATTCTGAAGAGAAATATCAGGAAAGAACTAACATCCCACAATGAAGAAACATCTTCAAAGAAGATGTTGTTATAAAAATACCACAAAAATACTTTCCAACAAATTCCAGACCAAAAAGTAAAGCTTTAAAATGAAGCTCCAAGTACAGAGGTCTTGAATCCTTTGCTGTGTGCCTAGAGAGGCCCAGTTAGAGGAGGCGTTTCCAACCCCCCACACTGCCTCCATTTGACCAGACCGACAGGTCCGGCCAGGAGAAGAGCAGGGGCACCCGCATCTTCCCAAGCAGGAACAACCTAGAACCAGGGCAGTGAACTTGGGAACAAGGCCAGGCTGTGACTACTTTCTACTTTGCAGGCCACCTGGTCTCTGCTGCAACTACTGGACCCTGAAGCAAGGGTGAAAAACAGCTGCAAGCAACACATGCGGGAAGGAACACGGCTCCAGCGCAACTTTATAAACAATGAAATTTCAATTTCTATGGAATCTGCACGAAATATAATTAATTTTTTCACAACCGTTGAACAATGTGAAGACCACTCTTAGCATGTGGGTTGTATATAACAGGTAGTGGGCTGGACTGTGCCATAATTTGCTGGTTTCTAATTCTCAAAGGAATCTGAATGCTGGTGGTTAGAAGGCAGAGAGGCAGAGACCGCCGTCCTTAAAAGGTCTCAGGTTTTACCTTAGATCTCTTCTCTTGCTGACCTCCTCGGGTGGAACTGTCCAGGGCAGGCTTTGAGGGAGACACTCCAGAACTTCTGAAGAGAATTCGGAGAAATCGACCCCATACTCTGTAAGGATTCCCTCTGTCTCAGGCTCGATTTCACCAGCCTGCCCAAGACTCTTAGCCAGCTGCCTGTGGACAGAACAGAGGGAACAGCTGGGTTAGTGAACAAAGGTAGTGTAGGCCCCCATCTCCACTCTAAAACGCAGGAGTTAGGAGTCTTTAAAATCTCCTGCCCCTCCACCAGGAGGAATACAATCACCTGTGTACTGGACAGGAGGCAGGCAGAAGAAACGATGATACTCCTGTCTTGGGAAATCCACGACCACAGTGGAATTTTACCTTCCCGTGGCAAGCAGGCCTTTCTTGAGACTCCTTCAATTGTTCTTCATGGAGAAGCCAACACTGACATCATGAAAGACGTGCACCAGTGCTCTGGTAAACACCTTCCAAGGGGCACCGGCCAACTCAGGCTGCCGAGAAATCATTCGCTGCAGAGCACCCCTACCTTAAGCCACGCACACCTGAACAGACCTGATCTGTGGGTCATCGACATGCGTGCACCGGGCTGTACTCTCACCTATCAAACTGTCACGCCACACACAGAGCACACATCTGACGTGTGTGGAACAGAGACAGGCAGGAGGAAATGTGATCAGAGCTGCAGCAGCTGCCCTGTGGAGGGTGAAGCCGAAGCAGGCCCCTCCTCTCTCACACAGGTCTGCGCAGCCCTCTACCAGCGGGAGCCAGAGCCCCACTCCAGCTCTTCCTGCAGGGAGCACAGCTCTGGCTTGGACCTTCTCTGGGGCCACCGATTTCTATGAAGAAAACTGCCTTCCACACAACAACTAACCCCGGGTTGCCAGAGTCCTTGGGTCCACAGTGGTACCTGGGAGCTGGCTGCCGAACAGGCAGACTTTTGAGAAACCCCAATCTTCAGCTCTGCCCCTGGAATGCAGCGCTGGCAGCAGCAGTGGGGCAGTAGGGCTGGCCCCCTCGCTCACACCTGCTGTGACGGAGTGGCCACAGCCCACGAGCACCTGCCCATCAGCCTGTTCTGGGCACCTTGGCACTGACCCACGGGCTCCTTGCACACCATGAGAGCACAGACCAGCACCTTCCTGAACACAAGTGAGACCTCCCCAAAAGCACACCAAAAGCCAAGACCGCAGAAACACAAGGGGACCCAAATAGTGAAATAAAACCTCAGATGGGTTAAGGAAAGGGTAAAAGAGAATTTGAAAATATTTTGAATTCCATAAAATAAAACATATCAATATTTATGAGAAGCAGCCAAAACAGTGCTTCAAGGGAAATTTATAGCATTAAATGTTCACATTAAAAGAGAAGAAAAGTGTCAAACCGATGATCTAAAAGAATGGGAGAGAAAGGCCACGGATTTAGCTCAGTGGTGCCACGCCTGCCTGGCAAGTGCAAGGTCCTGAGTTTGATTCCTGGTACAGAAAAAACAAAAACAGCAACAACCAAAAACAGAAAATCACAAGTTATATCCCAGGTAAGCAGAAGGAAGGAAAAGATACAAAATAAGAATCAATGGGTAGAAAATGCAGAAAGATAAAAGAGATAAATTTCTAGTCAGATTGATCTGGAAAGGCAAGTGACAAGTGTCAGGTGTGAGGGGGACAGTGCTGTACGTCCTACAGGCATCAAAAGGGAAAGTGAGCTGCAGATGACTTTAGGCTGGTGATTTCAACATCTAGGAGACAGGGACAGAGTCCTGGGAAGACACAGACTGCCTAGGCATATTCAAGAGTAAGTCTATGTCTGAACATTCCTGTATCTATTAAAGAAACTAAAGGCACAGTCCAAAGCCTTCCTACAAAGAAAACTGCAGGTCCAGAAGGTTTCACCGATGAATTCTACTAAATATTAAATTAAGAAAACATAATTCAGTGCTATATGAAAAGGATAACACATCATGACCAGATAATGCAGGATTTGTCTAACATTTAAAAATCAATCCATATAGTTGATTGTAACAATCAATAAACATATATAATCATTTCAATAGAGGAAGAAAAAGATTTGATAAAATTCACTCAAGAAAAAAGCTGTTGCGTGATTAAATTACAGAACCTTCCAAAGGCTCCAGAGTTGCCCTCGTTCATGCCCCTTTTCTGGGCATTCGAGCCTCTCACTATTTCTGTGAGCCACACAACACCTTTCCAGTAAGTTCCCTTCCCAACTAGACTGGGTTCCTCTTGCTTGCAGCCAAGTATTTAGGCAGTTTAGCACCCAGGTCCCTGGGGAAACAGAAAGCTTTCTACACTGCTGGAGATACCTCAAAGCACTACAACTAGACATTTCATTTGACCCAGGTATTTCCTTTCCAGGTGTCTCCCAGAAAGAGATAAAGACATCATACTACAGGGATCCATGCATGCTCCAGTTTATAGCAGCACAATTAACAATAGCTAAATTTTACAAGTGACCTACGTGTCACCAACAGATGACTAGATAGAGAAAGTGTAACTACTGTATACACACAGTGGAGCACAGCTCCACCAGAAGGAAGGACAAACTTGAGTCATTTATAGGAAAATGGGTGCAACCTGAGACACAGTGTCAATGAAATAAATCAGACACACAAGCTTAAATATCACATGGCTTCTCTCATATGAGAAATACAAAATATAAGTAAAGAGCAAAACAAAAGATAATAGGAAATAAGGAGATAGGTCTGTTGCAAAAGGGAAGGAGACCAAGAGACGGAGGGAAGAGAGGAGATGAACAAAAGAACGAAGATGTGTTATGTACATATACCAACTCCTCACAAAGAATGTATAATCACTATGTACTGCAAGCATATATGTGTGTGTATTGTTATAATTATTCTATTTTAGTTATTATTAATATCCTGCTGTGCCTAGTAAATTAAACTTTATCATAGGTAAGACACTTGAAGCAAAGATGCAAATGCATAAGGAATAAGTCAAAAATGGAGAGAAAAACTAGGCTTTTAGACATCAGAAGATAAAGAGAAAAGAATAAAACCAGAGACATGAGGGTTACACTGGAAATAACTAATGAAAAACTGACACTATTTGAAAATAATACAAATCATAGAGAAAAGCGAGGAAACTGAAATATGAAGTACAAAAGAGAAAAGCGATTGATGTGAATGGCCACTGAAGGAGGTCCAACGTCGGTACGGCTGGTGCTCCTGAAGGGACGTCTAGAGGCCAGGGACAGAAAGCATTTGCAAAGCCATAATGAAGACAGCTTTCTGAAGTAGAAGAAAAGTCAAGTTTACGGACAGAAAAGCTCTACCACATCTTAGGAAGAACAGAAAATCATCACTGAAACCTAGTCTGAGGAAGTTACTACATTTCAAAGGCAAAGATTTCCACATACAGGAACTCAGGGGATGGTGTTCTCACAAACCCTTTCTGGAAAACTACTTGCTGATGCTGTGGACAACCAGGAGATGCCTGGGAAGACTTCAGGTGCTGGGCCCTGTGGGTGTCTAAAGGGGTCAAGAAAGTGTGGCAGGAGGCGACAGGCCTGACCCAATATTGTCAGGACAAGTCAGGGCAGTCACTGGGTCTTTATTGGAATTAAAGAGAAAAAAAAATTTTCTGTGTTCTGGCAAAATTTTTCACTAGGTTATATTCTAAGTCCAAAGAATCTTAATTTGTTTACTGAAATTACAACATGGCTTATAAAGACAAAATTATATTTTAGTTATGGTTTCCAAATATGATCAATGACTCCAAGTTCCTATTTGTAGTAATTAACATTTATTTTACTAAGTTCTAGAGAACATTTCTCAAGTGCTTTATTAAAATAAATTTATTACAGGTTTTCACTGAGATATATTTAATAGCAGCACAGGCTGTAGAGCTTACAGGAGATAAAAATCTAACAGGTCAGCATGTTGAAAGAGCTCACGCTTTGGGGCCTGCAATGCCCCAGAAAGATTTCTGTGCTACCTGCTTACGTGTAACTCTGCTCTCTCCCTAAAAATCTGAATAAGGTAGGATCTAAACAAAACTCAAATCTGCTAAGGAACTGGTGTATCAACTGTGTATTTGTCTTACAGAAGAGTTGGCTTTTGTATTTTAAATTTCAATGTAAATTTTATTTACACTCAAGCATGAAAGTTTGCCCTTTCATGCAATATCTCAGCTTTCAAAGTAGTTTCTATGTCCTTCTATTCACAGTTAGGAAAGATGACAAAACCTGCTTTAGGATGACTACAGCTCAGTGTTGCCCAGCAATGTCTGGTAGTTCTCTTAAAAACCACAAATCAGTTTGCTCTGCATTAAAATATGTCCTTCAGAAAGAAATTTAAAACTCTCAAAGCTACATAAAATCCCAGGAGACAAGACCTTTAAATGAGAAGTGGGATCACTGAACACAAAAAAGAGCACAGATTAGTAATAGTAATAGTTTAAAAATTGGTATAAAGGATTGTTATAGCTTAAATTTAGATCTAATTGTTCCCTCAAAAGTCTCATGTACTTAGAGGTGGGTGACTGAATCACAAAAGCTCTAATTTCATTAGTGGATTAATCCACTGATGAAACCCTAAAGTGATGGCACAATTGGGATGAAATGGAAACTCAGGTAGTGGGGCCTTGTTGAAAAGAGTAAGTAGTAAGAGCCAATCCGGTCCCAGGCCTTTTTGTCTCTGGTTCTCTCTCTCTCTGCTTTCTGGCTGCCCTAAGGTGAGCAGCTTTTCCTCGACTACACCCTTCCACCATGATGTTTCTGCCTCACCACAGGCCTGAAAGCAACGGAGCCAGCAGACCATGGACTGAAACCATGAGTCAAAATAAATCTTTTCTTCCTTTAAAATGTTTATGTCCAGTATTTTGCCACAGCAACAGAAAGCTGGTAAGTATGAGTTTCTGTTACTAATGTATCAATATTAGCTCATTAATTGCAACACCATAAGAATACCATAGTAATATGTCAGTAAAAGAGGAAAGTAATTGAGGGGAGCATATTAGAACTGTACTATCTTGACCATTTTCCTTAAGTCTTAAATTGTTCTAAAAAGTAAAGTTTATTCAAAAAGATCTCACAGCTAAGAAGTGGAAGAAGTAATTTAGACTTCCATCAGTAGTAAGTAGCAAATAGTAAAATTACTGAAATAGTATTATTTCACACTTTAGAAAAACAATTTGTAGATATAGCAACATAGAAATGAGGATATAAAATGGAAAAATACATACACTGCTATGCAGTATAACATAGCTACATAAAAACATTTATGAACAGCCTGAAAAGGAATACCTAAAAATGGTTTGGATATTTTACAGAAAGGATTATGACTTTTTCCTCTATTGTCTAAGCATCCTTTAACATGCTAACTATATTTTTAAATTTTAGAATTATAGAAAAAAATCATGATAATCTAATAAAAACTATAGTGCCCAGTGTTGCTTTGCTACCTACATTCACTCTCTTCCACTCAGGAAGTTCATCACACCTTCCGCTCCAGAGGCAGAGCCTCATTTCTGTGATGTGATCTCTGCCAGGTGCCCCTGGAGGCTGTAATCAGAGGCCTGCTTGGTGGACCAGGCTTTGTGTGGGCTGTGACTGAAGAAGCTTGCAGCCTAACTGTATTGGCAGGCATCTCCTCAACCACAGAAAACCACTACTGGATCCCCAGGGACAGCAAAGAGAAACCTGATAACATCAATCCTCACTTTACGGGGCCTAGAGCTGTATGACCTTTAAACTTTCACTTGTAATAGGAGTCTCATTATTGAAGTCATTCTGGGACACAGTTTTCTATCACCTGCTGCTGAAAGCATCATAGTACAAAATGTTTTAAAATAACATCCACGAGAAGCAAATACCACAGGAAATGTGAGGTTCTTATGACCAACAAGAAAACTTCAGGATTGCTGGCATCAGAGTTTGCAGGGATTCACTACGCACTTACTGGGTACTGCTGGTCTAGGGCACAGCAGTTCCATAAACAGCCTTCCCCAGGCAATGGACTCACATTGCGAAGGCTTCCCTTACAGAGTCCATGTTGAGGTAGGCTCAGAAAGCACAAGCACTGCTTATTTCATCTTCACAGACTAAGACATCAAGGCCAGGAAGCCACCCCTGTCCCTCAGATCTCTCCTCAGCACACACACTCTCTCTCTCTCTCTCTCTATTTCAGCTGTCTCCTTTCTGGAATGAGCTACTTTGACAGCTCAGTCATAGTGTTTCAGGTCCATCTTCTCTTTGCCAGGAGATGGAAAAATGGTCATCCAAAACATTTCTTTACTTCTGTATCTCACTGAGACCTGTCTCTCTTAGGTGCCTAATATATGTTGGTTTCCATGAATACATGAATAAGCAATTCAGAGCCTACAAAAAAAGCAAAGTATTTTTTCCTTGAAATTCCAAAGGAAAACTTTTTTTAAATGTGAGTAATAAAATCAAACAAAACTAAGACATGTATTTATAAACTCTCCAGTCCCTCAATAATCAGCTGCCACATTAACAATATTATTTACATATTTAAAAATTTGGAATAAGAGAAAATGCCTACTCTGAACAACTTTTTTTTTTCTTTTCTTTTTTGTACTGCGGACTGAACTCAGGTCCTTGAGCTTGCAAGGCAGACGGGGGATTCATGAGCTAAATTCCTGGCTTTTCACAACTTTAATTAGGTGTGTGAAAAATATCTCCTTCATAATTATGAGTTTCCAGGTCAGGAAGATTAAAAAAAGGAAAGAAAGAGAGAAAAAAAAAAAAGAAGAGAGGGAGGGAGGAAGGAAAGGAAGGAAGGCAGGCAGGCAGGCAGGCTAGCTACAGAGATTAGCTAGTCACACTGGAACATGCCTGTAATCCCAGCTACCCAGGAGCTGACACAGGAGAACCCCAAGTTCAAGACCAGCCTATAAGACTTGGCAAGATCCTTTCTCAAATGAAAATAAAAAAGAAGCCAGGTGGGCTGGGGATTTAGCTCCATGGCACTGCACTAGCCTCATAAGCACAAGGTCCTGAGTTCAATCCCTGGTACAGAAAAAAAAAAAAAAAAAGAAGAAGAAGAAGAAGCCAGGTATGGTGGCACATGCCTGTAATTCCAGCACTCTGAAGGAGGAGGACTGCCAAGTTCAAGTCCAGACTGGGCGATCTAGTGATTTAGCAAGGTCCTGTCTCAAAATAAGAAATGAAAAGGGCTGAGTGTGTAGCTGAGTGTGAGGCCCTGGGTTTAGTACTTCGCTTCCTCTCTCATAAAATTATAGAAATTAGAATGGAAGAAATAAATGTCACTACTTACCAATGATGTGATTATCCACATAGAAAATGCAAAAGAAATACACCCGAAGCATTGAAATTTATAAAGGCATTTAGCAAGATGGCTAGATATAGGATTAATATATAAAAATGAACTGTAATTCCTTACACCAAGAAAAAAAATTTAGAAAACACAACTCTAAAATACCTGTACTTCAGAAGCTATCAGTAATAACATGGAAAGACAATTCATAAACTGGGGAAACTATATTTTCCATACCTGTGACTATAAAAGATTACTTTTTAGAATATTTTTAAATTTTACAAAAATCAAATGACAGTTCAATTAAAAATGTACAGAAAAAAGTACCAATGAATGCTCAAGTGGATAAAAGTTTAAGTAAAAACAGAATAATTAAATAGTGTCAAAAAAATCTTCTCTCCAATATCATAATTATAAGGGGAAGCCAGGTGTGGTGGAACACACCTGTAATCCCAGCACTCGGGAAGCTGAGGCAGGAGGATAGCTGTGAGTTCAAGACCAGCCTGGGCTACACAGTGAATTCCAGGTTAGTCTCAACTACATACTGAGACCCTGTCTCAAAAAACCAAATCCAAAACAAAACCAAACCAAAACAAAACAAATAATTATAAGGGGAAAATAGTAATTTGGGAACCCTGGCAGATACCTTCTCAGCCAAGCCACCAGCAATGCATACCAACCACTGTCCCTTGTGATCAGACGTGCCTCTGTGACACACCTCCCAGTAATCTCTAATCTCAGTCCAATTACAAGAAAACATCAGACAAGTCCAACAGAGAAATATCCCACAAAATCACTGGCCCTTCTCTGCAAAAGTGTTAAATTCATGAAAGGCAAAGACTAGGGGATTGTCACACACCGGAGAGGCAACAGTGTCAGTGCAATGTGGGCTCATGAAGCAGATTCTAGAACAACAACAAAAATACTTCAGCGGAAAAAATGATAAGATTGATGTAAGTTGCAGACTTTAATGATATTGTTCCAAAGTTAATTTCTTAGCTTTGGTAACTATTCCATGGTAATGTTAAGATGTTAACTCAGGAGAAGATGGATAAAGAGCATTAAGGAACTCTCGTATCACTTCACAATTTCTGCAAATTAAAATTAACTACACAAAAATGTTTAAAATTAGTGCAGACATGAAAACATTCTCTAGAAAACATATGACCACAAATTTATGGAAAGATGCTCCATCTCCTTCGTACTTAGGAAAAATAAACTAAAATAATAATTATAATAATTATATGCTTTTTTTTTTTTTTTTTTTTTGGTACCAGGGATCAAACTCAGGATCTTGTGCTTGTGAGGCAGGCGCGGTGCCACTGAGCTAAATCCCCGGCTCTATATGCCATTTTATATTTATTTGATAGGCAAAAACTGAAAAATCTCACACAATCAAGTGATGATAAGAATGAGGCAAAGGTAACTTTTATATGATACTTTTTAGTTCATGTTAGCAATGGACTAAAACTGGGTAGAAGCACTGTGGAAAATGGCTCAGCTACAAAACTGTAAAGTAAAATATATACATATGTATCATCCAATAACTTCACTTTTAATTAAATTCTAGAAAAAAGTACTGGAATGCTTGTAGGAGCAATGTTTATAATAGCAGAGAACTCAATTCACCTCAACTGTTCATTGCTAGAATAAGTCATATCATATTTCAGGAAATAGAAATATTACACATCAAAAAGAAGCATTTGAAAATATGTTAAATGAAAAAGTACAAGTTGTAGAAGAAAAAAAGGTTGTAAAACTATGTAACATTATTTAAGGACAAAAACATGGGCAAATTACTTTTAAATGCGTATTTTGATTAGAATATATAAGACTCTGGTTACCTCTAGGGGAAAAGTTTGGGGTTATGATAGAACACACAGTTAGCTTCAACGTTATCTGTGATATTGTATTTCTTAATCTGGGTGATGATTTTATGGGTTGGTTTTAATATTAGCCTCCAAATATTAGCTAAGTGTCATATATACTCTTTTGTCTGTGAAACATACTTTGCAATTAAATTATTTTTGAAATAATATTTTGGTTAAATTTGTATCAAATCTTTAATAGTATTTCTGGAAACAAAGTTTTAGAAAATTTTCATCATCCATAATGTACATTCAAATAATTTTAATAGCGAATACTCAGTAAGTTTATGCATCTCAAAAAATAAAAACTTTTTCCTAATTGTAATACTACAATAATAAACAGCTGCGAGGAAAAATATTTCCCTCATTACATAAATTTATAATAATCATTTTCTCACTAGAGTTCCTCCTTTAATACAGTTCCTACTCACAAGAGGACATTAGTTAGGCCTTACTATAAAATTGATTCGGACACTCAGTTTCTTACAGTTGACAAGGGCAAGTAATGGTGGTGTCTCTAAAAAAGTTCTATAGCAAATATGAATCAGACTGACAGTCCTGGGTGATAAGCTTTGTTTTTTGGTACCGGGGATCAAACTTGGGACCTTCCACTTGTGAGGCAGGTGGCAGCACCACTGAGCTAAATCCCAGCCCCCATGAGTGGTGTGGAAGTAAAAACTTTATTGAGGGAGGGGATCAGCTGTAGACAGAAGAAATGATCACAAAACAGTTCTCAAACAGCCCGTCTTAAAGCAAAAAGAAACATTTAACATCAACATTAATGGTCTCAGCCATTTATCCTCCTTCCTCTACTAAATATTCTCAAAAAGTCTTGGCCTTAGCCAGGCATTATGGTGCAGCTGGAGGCTGAGGCAGGAGGATCCCTGCATGTTCAAGGCCAGCCTGGGCTACACAGTGAGTTCAAGATTAGCTCAAATTACATAGTGAGATCCTATCTCACAAAAACAAAAAGTCTTGACCTTATAAGTACTCTATGCACAGGTCATGTTCTTGCAGTGATTACTTCCATCATTACCACTCTTAAAAGCTCCCATGACATTGGTTCATGTTGAAAGCTGCACAAATGGGTAAAACGGTATCTCAACCCTGAGACCCCAGAAGTGGGAAACAATCAAATACTTCACTAACTATCCAAAGCAAATGAGAAGCATGGCAAATGCCTGTCTTCCCTTCTTCCTGCTCTGTATTATGACACAGCAGAAAGTAGAGGACGAGGACTGCAGGAAAGGAATGGGGACCTCAGGAAGATTGTGTCCTCAGCAAAAACAGATGAAAGAACGGCAGAAGGAAGATCCAACCATGCTGCATGATTTCAGGGAGTGCCTGGAGGCTCCAGGGCGAATCAACGTTGTCTTGAAGGGACAGAGGAGGCTGAGGCACGCACAAGCGTTTGAGAAGGCTGATGGCATCAGAGGGTCTCCAACACTTCACTGCTTTTAAGAAGGTGGAGACGGAGGTGGGCAGAAACATTGGTGGCTGCAGACAGGGCTCCCTGAGAAAGGACTAATTTAGGGATGGAGGTCTCAACTGTGACTGCTTCCCCCACGCTTTTGACTTTTGCTCTGCTTTGACCAGTGTGCAAGATGTAGCTTTTTCCAAAGCCGATTCTTGTAGGCCACCAGGTGGAGCCCAATGGTCACAGAAAAGAGCCCCCTCCTCAGCCTGATTTGCTTTTGGTCTACCAGGCAGCAGAGCCCTGTCCCTGAGAAGGACTTACATGCTGTAAGCCCGGTTCTGCGAGCTCAAGGGTCTTATAACTCAGCCTCATGCACAGAAGAGTCTGTCAATAAGAAATGTGCACTGGGAAAGGTGAAATACTGCTTCTGTAAGGGGCTTGACTGGAGAAAGTTACTCATCATTTTGCTAATCTTGTAAGCAAGGCCACTATAACAACACTAATTCTCCCACTTGCTTTTTTTTTAAATCAACTTAGTCATTGGTTCTTTTTCCTGCTAAGTACAACTTAATTTAATTAATGTAATTTATGATCATCTCTTTAATTTATATCTACTCCTAAAGAAATTCATTATCAAAGCCAGGTGTGGTGGTGCATGCCTGTAATCCCAGCATTCAGGGAGGCTGAGGCAGGAGGATCAATGTGAGTTCAAGACCAGCCTGGGCTACACAGTGAGTTCCAGGTCAGTCTCAACTACATATTCATTATCAAAACTGAACAGAATAGTACAAGTATTTGCTCCCATCAGTCAACACACATCTGATTATCTAACCACTGGCCCTACAGTGACAACACCGGAGGTGAAGGAGACACCTGAGCAGACCCCACCCACCAGCTTCTTCTCCAGCACATGCCAGCAAGCAGATCCTCCCTTCCTCTGCTGTCATCTTGTACATCATTGGCTCCAGTGGACCCTGCTGCACTTTGCTTTCATTAAAATCAGCAGTATGGTGACTCACCCTCTAATCCTCATTCCAACAGCCTCCCCTTAAGCCTGGGCAATCCCAGGTTCAACTCCAAATTTCCTGTTCCTGCTATACTTACACTGACCGGTTCCTTTTCTCCCCTCCTTGGGCCCCCAATGCCACTGAAGATTGCAAAATAATATGACAAGATGTCAATTTGCTCTAGGTCAACTCAGATCATAGGCCTTTTTAGTACTGCTGAAAAACACTATTATGTTTCTCACAGTAGCTGCTATGAACTTCATTTTCTTCAAGATCTATCCTTACATAAAAAAAAATGATAAATCTAGGGGAAAGTCACCATGAAATATCCATGCTTACAACATCTTCGAAAGGAAGACTGGAATCCAGATTTAGGATAGAAGATTTCACAAAGGTCTGAGAAAATAAAGGCTTGAATGGCCACTATGAGAGTTTCAAAAAAACAATTTGAAAGGATTGGGAAGCTCTTAAAATCTGATTATATAACTGCAAATCATTCCAGTGAGGAAGCCAATATGGCTTTTAATTGGGATGAAAGTCTAATACTAAATATTAAAAATACTAAATGTGTTGTGATATAGGACAAGAAGCAACCTTAAAGGCCAGGCCGGGCTCACTAAGAACAGACTACTTTCGGGGCTTTGGTAACATGAAAAACTGAAATTCAGGAAAACGTGGTTGATGTGGTACAGAGAGAAGTGATAAAGGCTCAAGTGAGATCTCTCAGGACAAATCCAAGCGGAAGACTGACACTGAAGATCTGTGAGCTCCCTTCCATGGGGCACCGATGTACCACCGGGCCGGGGCAACCGCACAGTGCGGGGAGGCCAAGCCTTGAGGCCCTTCCCAAGCAAGTGACAGCACATGTTCCGTTAATGAATGCCTGCCAGTCAGACTCTGTATTAAACATGCGCACCTTCTACACTGGCGTTCTCCATCTGATTTATACCCTAGTCGTACACTGCTCCGCAGGGTGATTTTGAAGTCAGAGAACTCTGGTTCTCATCATTTTGTTCCAAACTGCTCCTCTGAGTTTTCTAGCTTGATTCATGGTTCATCTCCCTCATCAGCCTGGCTCAAGACCTCGGGGCCATCATTTCATTCCCATCTACTCATCTGACGAGTCAGCAAACGTTCACTGGAGATCCTTGTCCCGAAGGCGCTCGGTGCCAAGTAAAATACGTAAGCAAGCCATGCAACCCAAACACGCGAGCGCTACATTCAAGGCATCATTAGAAGGCACGGGAGCACCCACAAGGAAGGCTTGTGAGCCACTGAGTTGAGTTTAAAAGTTGAGCATTTCAACGAGCAAATACTGGAGAGAGAGGTGAAAGCCGCTGCTAGGAAAGGAAGTGTCACGTGCGCGCAAGTGTCTGGCGCCATGAAGGGACCCAGTTAGCGGGGGAATCTGCAAGCACCCAGGCGGAAGTAAACAGCACGGTGGAAGCCAAGCCTGTTCTCGGTAAATCATAGCCCTCTCACACAAGTCTGAGGCCTGGAAGTTCATCTATGATCCTAAGATTCATCCTTCTTGTTCATGCCCATTTCTAATCGGCTCTCAAATCTGGGAGAACTGACCTTAGCCTCCTTGAATCTTTTCGTGTTTGTTCTCTGCACAGCGGCCCTTTTGCTTCAGTCCTTCCACTTCCTCTGTCTTCCTGCAGTAGCCCGTGGCCTGGCCCTTCCTGTCCACTCTTCCACTGTGCACTCTCGTCTGAGAGACCTTTTGGCAAAGAGACCTCTGCTCTTCAGAAATGATCCTAGACTTCCCCCTTCACCTACCTCCTCTAAACGTCCAGAGTCTTTCTCCTAGGAAGAACTTACAACTCTCTGCTCGGTACTGTAGTTGTAGTTAAGTTAGGTGGTCCATTCCACTCATCTATTTCATTCATGCTTCCTCCCAGACAGTTGAGTCCCACGGTCCTGATTCACTAGGTAGCTCATCATAGAAGTCAGAGGATTCTGCCTCTAGTTAAAACTACTGACCCCAGAAAATACCAGTCTTAAACTGAATCGCTAGGATTTCCTACCCCAAGAATTCTGAGCAGGTGGGGGGGGTTACTGTGCAGAGAGGGAGGGAGCAGAACAACCCAGCTCACCCCAGAAGGAAGTCGAGAGAGGAGCTATGTGTGGCTGGGCTGGTCAAGAGGGGGAGAAGCTCTGATCCCTCTGCCCCCTTGTTAGTTCTGAGGTTCTCATAAACCTCCTCCATTTCCTGCCCTGGGTTTTAAGAGAACCATAGTTTCTCATAATAATCCCCAACTTGTATTTAAATTAGCTCAAGTGGGATTTCATTTCTTAGAATCCAATTATCCCTGTGACATTTATGTACAAGTCTTCCTGCATTACAGTTTCCTGGAAGGAGGAAACCATAGCTTGCTTACATTTGTATTTCTCAGATAGTACAGCATAGTATCTTACACGTAGTTGACCAAAACCTGTCTGGTGAACTGTATTTAAATACAGAAGAGGTAAATAACATTGGACTTGAATCATCGGTAGCAATTACAAAGGTGTAGGAAATTCCATACAGTACTGCTAAGAACAGAGGTGTAGGGGCAGAGAGGAAATTCAGAAGGAGGCCACCTCAGCTAAGTGGTTTTAGGCACAGTTTATGTGGAAGCTGACCCCACAAATACACACACTCACACAGCAAGCACTGCCACTGGCTCCTGGGCAGAACCTGGCAGAGGAGAGAGAGGAAAGCTAGGCAGTCACAGCACAGCATGTGCGGAGTAGAACACGGTGACCTCAGTCCCTAAGATCAGTAACTGACAGCCGGAACAAAGAGGCAAGGCGGCCACCAGCATGCTCAACAGCTGCGCACTCACCCCTCGGGTGACGATGCCATCCAAGAACTTATCATGAAAGCCTGCCACACTTTATTTCTTAAAATAAATTTTCTCTTTTTCACACAGATGTTAAAAGGAGTATTTTCATAAAAGACAATTTTCACGTCTTATATTTTTAAAAAAGCAGTTCTTCATCTACATACGCTCATCCTCAGATTTTTATTTTGAAAATGGCACAATACGCTTTCTGTGCATCCAGCACACATGCTCGTGGCTTCAAGGCCCCTCCTTCTTTGGCTGCTGCCGCCTTCACCCATGCAAGGGCTCCGAGTGAAGTAAGCTCGGCTATTCAGTCCTAAGGGAAACCCACACCTCGAAGATTTCTTCGCACTACACCCTTTCAATTTGAAAGCTACGGAAGCAGCTCAATCAAGAGAGCACAATGGGACACACAGGGAGGCAGATAAAAGACCAGGCTGGATTTCCTGCTCTGATGTGGAAAGTCTTCCCTCTCACTGCCAAATGGAGTGTGGTGGCGCAATCAACAGGGCCAGGTGGCACGGCCATCATCGGCCTTTTGATTTGCTGGTGAGAAACTGGCAAGCCTGTGAGGAGGACTATTTGGGCCCAAGAGCTGACATCACTGTTGGCTATGTTAGGTTGCAATCAGACTGCCTGGAGCAAAAGAGAAAGTGCAATGGTTCCCAGGTGGTTCTGAGATCCCATCAATGACCTCGAGGGTCACATAACTGAAAAGTGGCACCGGGTGGTGTCACTTAAGTTGTATCAGCATGACACACAGACTTGATCTGGCCCCCTTAGAGGCATAAAGGGCTGAATGTAAAATACAACTGATAAAAGCACAACACTGTGGCCCTCCGCCCAGTGCTGGCTCTCACAACCACAGAACCCCCGGGCCCTGGAGGGTGCCCTGCCCCTGTACACAGCAGATGACCGACAAGTGAGTCACTGAACTGGACAGAAAGTAAATCAGAAGAGACTCTTGTAGGTTGTATACCTTGTGTTCATTTCCTGGGGCGCAAAAACCAGACCCATCTCTAACAAAGGTCTAAAGATACAGCTAAAACACTATTTTTCTTTCCACAAGGGTATAAAGAAAATAGGCACAGCTTTTTCTTCAAAGCGAAAAGACCATCCTTGATGCTCTAAGGACTATGTTATACATAAGCGTAAGTTGAATTGCCAGCTCCCCCACAAAACATGGCACTGTTTCCTCCTCCAGTAGGAAAATTTAGCTTTCAATGCTACAGGTGAGACTTCAGCATTAATCAGATTGATTAGAAGCCCAATATCAAAAAACACCATCACTCAAACATGGCTTCACATTCATATTTTAAAGCAGAGAAGCCAGAGGTTCCCCGAATATGCCTAAAATAGGACTTTGCCTAATTTAACAGCAGTGTCTGAAAGGAAAGGTCTGGCTGAATGATACAATGAATTCTCTGCATGGAGAGAATTCAGGATATAACAGGACAGAAGCAGAGCCTCAGAATGTGCTTGTACTTCAGGCCAAAAACAAAAAACAAAAATGAAAAGGTGACTGCTTGGAAATTCAGAGAACATACAGGCAACCAGTTAAAGTGGCAGCTAGGGCAAGTTTCTGAAGAATCAGGTCCAAACTACACCATGTACTGTGGCTTTAATAAAGCACATAACAACTAAAATACACAAACAGGTCACCTGAAGGCCATCTAAACTGCATTTTTCTTTCCAGAGATCACCTACCCCAGGGCAAAATTGCTGTCCTCCTTCCAGTCCACAATGCGGCAGATGAAGAGGGTATTGGCGTAATCTTTGGGCCGGGTCAAGAAGTTCTGGGGACAATCCTTCAGAGGTACGTGGATTCTAGGCACTCGGTGGTCTGCGGGAGAAAACAGGGCGTACTTCCTAAACAGGTCACTGTTCTTCTCAGCCAAGAGTTTGAGGATGCCAGTTGCTGCGCGGGAATGTTTTTTTTCCAAGATGTAAACCACCTGCAGACACCAAAGATAAAAAGTCAGTCCCACCTGACTACAAAACTAGGTATCAGGCAAAGGCAGCAGGGTGTTATCTGACCAGCTAGCTGGGTCTGGGGGCTTTCAGAGGGCACCATGAAGTGCCCGCTGGAGATGCTCTGTGACTAAGAAACTTCTATCGACGTTGCAACGAATACCCCGTCAGCATTTACACCCAGGAAAAACTATGCAATGATACACCGGTGGGTGAGAGAAAGTGCTTTTCTAACCAGGCCCTGTGTCTTACGAAGGCAACTCATACTCTAGCAGGGAAATACTGGTCCTAGTATTTGTTCCACACTATATTTTTCTCACATGAACAATACAGGAATTGCTTTAAATGTTGTTAAATACAAATCACTGTAAGTTGTAATGTCTAGTTCTTTGCTGAGATTTCCCACTTTCTCAACTGTTTCAGAGAACTGGCTCATGGTTTGGTGAACCACCCTTCTGATGGTCACTGCACAATCCTTATCCAATAACCACAACTGTGTAGGTTCCTTGAATGTTTTTCTCAGTCTCCATCTTCCTGGTTCTTAGTCTGACGAAGAGTTTCTGGCTGTGGCTGGACAGTTGCCACTTAAATCTTTCATTTTAGAAGGAGTCACCCTATTGAGATTTTGCGTGCTGGTCCCAGCCAGCTATTGTGGCCCAAGTTCCAACAATTGTTTTCAGAGGCACCGCAGGACCCTTTGATACATTCCTTCTAAATGGTACCACTGGTCTCTGCTGGCACTGCCTGTAGGGGGAAGGTTCAACATATGAAAGGAGGAAGGGGCTTTCCATTTGGGGATCCTGCTGTGGCAGGATCTCCCTTACTCTGCTACCGGGCTGCTCTGTTTCTCTGGAGGTGAGAGGGGAGTCTCTGGTCCACAAGGACAAAGAGATTTTCTGGCTCACTCACCTGTCATGGTAGAGGCTCCCTTCTAAGGACTATGGCTACCTGGTGGCTCTGCGGGAGGACAAAAGGGCTTCCCAGTCAGAGCTGTTGCTGAGACAAGATGCTTTCTCCCGATGCCCTCAGACTGTCTGGGATTCTGGGTGGGAGAAAGGAGTCTCTGGCCCAGAAACAAAGGCTTCCTGGGCTGGCACTTCCTGTGGTGGGTGTCTCTTATAATAGCCACTTAGATGCCTACAGTCTCTTGGTGGAGAGAAGTTCTCAGCCTGAGGGAAAGGAAGAGCCTTCTCCAGGCCACCAACTATTACCACGACCCCCACACCACCCTGCCCACCCAACCCCCTGCAATGGCCCTCACTGAGAGGCATGAGTGACCTGGCCATCTCCTACTGCTCAGCTGGGAATCAGAAACGCTGGGCCTGGGTCACCTTCTCGTGTGGGGCTTTAAGGTCCCTGTGGCTTCTATGCCTGGGTCCCCACCTAGTGTGCCTTCCTCTCTTCCTCTTTCAGGGCTCTCCTTCAGTTGCCTCTTAATTTTCCAGGGTTTTCAGTTGTACTTAGTGAGAGCAGCAAAACAACATATCTACGCCATCTTGTCCGAACTGGAAGTCCAAGCCCCATGATTTCATTTCTGATAGCACAAAAATGTAAAGTGGCTCCGCATTCCCTCTGCTTCACACCATGCTGACCACCATGGCAATGACGCCAACACAGCGTAAGTTCTGCGTACAAGTGTTGCTTTACCTTGTAATTTCAGGTTGAATTCATGAAGAAACGTTATACAAAAGACAGAGGAGGAGAGGGAGAGGGCAGAGCCGAGTGAGCACAGTTGCAGGAACAGAGGGCTGCACTACTGGGGTCACTCAGGAATGTGACCCAGAACAGCCAGAGGTTAGACAAAAGAAGCTATTGCCTAGGTTTTTATGTGACCACTCCCTGCTTGTTTGTTTGTTTAATGTAAGCTGTGGTGTTTTAAATACCAAACAGGTGAACAAAACAGGCATGTGAGCCAGATCCATCCAGCCCCAGGCCATGCATTCAGTAGCATTTTCCATACCGCCTGTTCTCTGGTGTACAGAGTTCACCCTCAAAAAGCTCACTGCAGTACAGCTCTGGGTTACCGGTGGGCAATGGCATTAATGCACGGAGGGTGTTAGGGAAGTGATCATGTTAAAGTATGCTCTGATGCCGCCTCACAGGCTGCATTCTCCTGGTACATCTTGGCTCCTAAAATGACCTCATGCCCTTATCTCTGGTTTCCCTCCCCCCACCAAGGCCACAGTGGTCCAGGAAAGTTGAAACCTGTGTCTGCAGGACTGGGCCCATAAAAGCAATCTGGCCTGTGATAGGTTAAAAGTAACTCACTCCTCATAAATAAGCAATAGCCCACCCCCAAACTGATAAAAGGACCTTCCTTTCTTTGTTCTCTTCTCTCTCCTTCTGCTTCTTCTTCCTCCTCTCTCCCTCTCCCTCTCTCTCTCTCTCTCTGCCTTCCTGCCTCCTGCTCGCCTCCCTACAATAAAGATCTGCCGGACCTCTCGGTGCATGAGTGGCCTAATTGGGAAGGGGCACCCGAAAGGGCACGCGAACCCCCTTTCAGAGAGTGCAGGCTTTGTACGCGCAGGAGAGATGTTCTCCTAACCAACTGGCTGG
The DNA here is from genome assembly GCF_012274545.1 of Fukomys damarensis. NCBI lineage: Eukaryota > Metazoa > Chordata > Mammalia > Rodentia > Bathyergidae > Fukomys > Fukomys damarensis. Next base: position 129,644,894 of record NW_022900928.1, on the reverse strand, counting down.
CGAGTGCCTCGGGGACACAAAGCCTCACACTACCACGTCACACTATCGTTTGCCCTCAAGCCTTTCCTGCCACCATGAACTCTACACACAGACAGAGGCAGCGGTGTTTGATCCCACAACTGAAGATGCCACTAGCATTCTACTGAATGTCAGAGCAATGAAGTAGGCGCATAATAGGGCTTTACTCATATAACTGAATGAGTACTCGAGAAAAACTAAGAGACATTTAAATTTTTAAAATTTGGTATGGGCAGGACAATTTCAAAGAAACGAGCAAAAACTTATAGAGAGTCTAGAAGGAATCTATATTCATATTGTTTCGTCAGTGTCTAAATTTTCACTCCAATTAAATAACCAAACCTGAAAGTCATAAACACCGCGTCATGAGTAGGGCCTGAGCAAGAGAGATAATGCACAACTCCAAACATAGCCACATACAAAGAAAAGGCCATGGCCCTTTATCCAAATGCAGGCAAATGAATACATAAAGTCACAAGACATCCACTTTTCCTTATTTCCTGCTTCTACTGACATTCTGATTAACTGAACAACCGCTAAGTCCCAGCTGGATTGTCTGAGGCCAACGGGTGCTCAGGTGGCAGCCAGTGGACAAAGGGGTAACTGCAGGCAGTGACCTTGGCTGATCTCTGCAGCAACTTCTCCGTCAGAGCTCTGGGGTCTGGTGACATGGGAGTGCTCTCGTCTTTTCCTAAATTAGAAAAAGAGAAAAAGAGAGAAGAGGAGGAACCAGTTAGATGCATATCCATTAAAACACAGAGGCTTTTAAATTCAGATCAGGAAAAAATTCCCAGTGAACCGCTCACCATTCCCCTTACGAAAGAGGAAAAGCCACAGGTGCTGGGGGCGTGGTGAGGCCAATCACGCCCGTGTGTTCACACACGCTGAGTGCAGCATTTGATCTGTTAACACCATTCACATGCTAACCCTCATGGAGAGCATCAAATGATGCTGAATTAAGCTTAACTGCCCCGCATCAAAATGCCAAAAAATGAGAGGTGAAATACGGCCCCAGCCCATGACCAAAGCTAGATAGGCTAGTTTATTAAACACATCTGCTGAAATAAGACAAAATCAAGCTAAATGCTAACTTTTAAAAGTAGTTTAGTACTAGCCATAACAAACAAAATGGTGGAAAAGAGACTGTATTTATTAAATAAATACCCCAATCTCAATTTTCCTGGCTTGTCTTTGTGACATTATATGGCGAGCAAAGTCTTTCAAGTAAAAAATTCCTTAAAAATCTTATAAAGTGCACATCCACCCAAGAAACTGAAGCCACATCTCCCCAGGAAGGAGGCTGTCAGACTTTGCACTGGAAGTGTGAAAAACACTTATTAACAAAGCAGCACATATACACCTATGGACATTTAAAACTTGAAATTTTCAGCCGGGTATGGTGGCGCACGCCTGTAATCCCAGCACTCGGGAGGATGAGGCAGGAGGATCCCTGGGTGTTCGAGACCAGACTGGGCTACATAGTGAGTTCCAGGTTAGTCTCAACTACATAGTGAGACCCTGTCTCAAAAAACCAACAAAACAAAACAAAACAAAACTTGAAATTTTCATTCGCTACATTGCAAATACTCTTACTCAATTAAACTGGAGTTTCTGGACTCGAGGGGACCCTCCAGAGATCTGAGAGAAACACTAATCATCAATTAGACATCTCCACAGCCAATATAAATGTATGAACCCTTTCTAAGACGGCTGCTCCTTAGCTGCGGCCCAGCCACTGGACAGGTTCCGCCCTCCCAGGCATATGAGCAGACTCCTGGGCTTCAGAGGATCTACTGTGTGCTTTTCCATCTTCACCCCACTCTACCACAGAAGAGCCACTCAGAAAAGAATTTGCATTGCCATTCAAAAAGAAACCCACACACACTGCTGGTGTGAGTGACCGCTCCATCATAAGACAGGGACAATTATCTGCGTTCATCTTTTATTTTAGACCCATAATTCAGGATTCCAAAATCATCAGACACTTTGAAAATACTTTTTACAACCTTGGAAAGGGAGAAAAAGTACCACGTAAGTTGTTGATTTGTTTGCTCCACAACACACCTTCCCGGTGTTTTCTGCAGAATAAGGTAATTCAGGAAATAGGAAGAGGAAATTATAAGTACATGCTACTTCACCCATATTTTTTCTTTCTTTCTTTTGGTACCGGGGATTGAACTCAGGTCCTTGATGCTTGAGAGGCAGGTGGCGGAACCGCTGAGTTAAATCCCTGGCCCAACATGCTACTTCAATAGTTGACATTTCCGTTTCTGATCTCAAAGAAGCTGGTCATCAAGGTGGGGAGTGAGAGACTGGCTTTTCCACGGTAAGTGAAATGCTGGGCAAAAAGCTTCTCTGGGATGATGACTGTTTCAAAATGACTACAGCTGGGCATGGCGGTGCATGCTTCTAGCCCCAGCACCTGGGAGGCAGAGGACGGAGGACCGCTGTGAGTTCGAGGCCAGCCTGAACTACATAGCAAGCCCGTCTCAAAAAACAACAAAAAATTGGTTTTAATTTAATAAATAAAATGACTACAACTTCAGGTTCCAGCACCACAACAAACAGCAAGTCTTCTGTTGTAAAGGTTATTCCAGGTCACACAGGAAGAGAGACAGCAAGCCATGGAAGTGGGCCCACGCATGATTCTCAGATAGCACACCTGCACATGACCTCTCCAGGTTCTGTGCTCAGTTATCCTGGCAAAAGCAAGGCTTTGTTCAAAGCTACAGAGTCATAAATTACAATGAAGTTTATAGGCTCCCAAGTGAGAATCACAGGTGGTCAATGGATGTAAAGAAATACAGTGCCAAGATGGAAAGGTGAATCGCCTTAGTATGTTTCCAACACATACATATTGCCACACTGAAAAACAAAGTTGTCGATTTAATGAGAGAATCACCTGCATTGTTAATCACAAGATCGCTTACTTATTCATTCACTTATTCCATGCATATTCACTAAGCACTGAGCTTTGAAGATTCAGCTGTAATTAGAAGAGATACGAACCCAGCACTTAGGGAACATATAGGCGAATGTGGAAGTGACATCCTATAAGTAATCACTCGATAAATACAGAATTCCAAGTTGTGGTGAATACTAAGGAAGAACCATCCTAAGCAGAGGCAGAGGACGTCAGTTTAGAGGTCAGGAAGGCTTGTGAGGAAGCGCCATTTAGGCTGAGACAGGAGAATGATTTACAGAGTGATGTGGGGATGGGGTTGAAGCAGGAGGCTCTTTGCCCAATCAAGGATGAGAAAGAGACCGTCGAGACTGGAGTGAGCAAGAGTGAGCGGTGCGAGAGATCAGAGACATAGAGCTCAAGGCCGGTGGGGCTCTGTAGAAAATAAGAACCCAGAATTCCAGCCTAGATCCAAAGGGAAGCTGGCTTTCGCACATGAGTGGCACAGCCCAAGACCAGACCAGAGCAGGCTGAGTGGGTGTGGGAGACCATGAGAGCCGCTGTGCAGACCAGGCAGGAAAGGCAAGCTGCCAACGCGGGCGCTGGAGAAGGAAGAAGGCACACTCCGCGGCTGAGCTGGCAGATGGGCAGCTACTTGACTTGAGAACCGAGGGTAAGAGATGTGGAGGATTTGGGACAGGAGAAATGTAAGACAATTTCCAGCTTCCTGACACCTGCAGCCAGGCTGAGGGAAGTAAAACTCATGTAGAGCTCTGTTTCAGAGGTGGCTAGGCATGAAGGCCGCTTCCGAGACCTCGACGGGATGATGTTGTATAAGGAGGGAATACAGAGGTCTGGAATCCACACGGAGACCTGGCAGTGTCTTTGGACACAACTTACACGCGGAGTGCTTCCGTGTTTACACTGGGGCGTGGAGACTCAGAGCCATCCGTCCAGCCCTGCATCCACAACCCTCTGGACTGCTCCACACTGCCAGCCTGCTGAGGAAGGAAGGAGAGGCCTCTGAGGAAACTGAAGAATGCGCAGATGCTTCTGACAGGCACGGGCCAGGACTCGTGAGTGGCCCAGTACTGTGAGAGGGGCTGACAGGGAAAAGGCCAGGTAAGGTTTCCTGTAGTTACCAATATGCTGGATCCCACAGTGCTGGGTGGGGAGGGCAAGGAGGGGGAGGAATGAGGCTGGGTGTGGGATAGGCCAAGTTCAGGGACTCAAAAATCACCCCCAGTTACCTACTCTACTGCCTCGATTTTTAGCAGAGCAGCCTCGTTAACAGACCATATCCTTCATACACATGGTTGGAATGTCTAAGTTTTGGTCAATAAGATTCAGGGGAAAGTTTTGTTAGGGACTTTGGAGAAGAATCAAGGGCAGAGACTCAAGCTGGGCGCAGCGGCACCTGAAATCCCAGCTCTGGGGAGGCTGAGACAGAAGGATGGCAAATTTGAGCCAATTCTCAGCAACTTACTGAATCCTTGTCTCAAATGAAAATTTAAGAGAGGCTTGGAGACATAGTTCAGAGGCAGAATACCTCTCTCTGGGTTCAACCTCCAATCTCCAGTACCAAATAATAAACAAGTAAACTCACTGACTCGCTCTCTTCCTCCCTGCTAGCTGGAATACAGCCATGATAGCTGGACCTCAAGCACTCAACCTGGCTTTAGAGGCCACAGCACAAAGGTGTTTTCTACACTGAGGAGCAGCCTGACAGAACAGCTAACACTGCAGAGCTCCCAGGCAAGCGCTGGCCTGCCTACCTCCGGTCTGCTTCTGTGTGTGAGGGAAGTAAACTTCTTTCTTATTTAAGCCACCGATATTTTAGGATTTAGTGCTATTCTCGGCAGAACACCCTTCCTAACACATAGGTCCAGACAAGGAGACTGACAAGCTCAGACAGTACCCCACGAAGCATTATGAAAGCCAGCAAAGTTTTTCTCTCAAGAGTTATACACCACACGGAGATATCTTAGGGCTACGGATTTAGTAGCACCAGGGCAGAGAGAAACAATAGGAACAGAGGTCTTAGAGAGCTGGGCCACAGTCTAGAAGACACGATCAGAAGCTGAGGGGAAAGTGGCTGCTGGCACAGCACTGCAGGGTGTGGTGCAGAGAGGCAGTGACCAAGAACAAATCTGGAGGCAAGACTTACAGGCCATTTCTGAGGGGCATGCTGCCAAGAGACTCTATCACTATTAATGATTTAGCATAAAAGGTGCTTAAATTAAGAGTTTCTGATGGACTCTCAGGAATAATGCTTTGATAGAGCAATGAAATTCCTGAAGGAACTACAAAAATTGGGCAGTGTTGCCTGTGGCCCACAATGAGGCGAGAGTTGTATGTGCTCCACAGCCTTTGGTTTCACCATAGTGAAGACAGAGCTGCCAAACTCTCTTGTCCTTTCTAGGAAATAATTCTAGAAATTAGAAACTACCAAAACTCTTCATTTAAAAGAGAATATTCTGGGGCTAGGGATTTAGCTCAGTGGTGCCTCACCTGCCTCATAAGCACAAGGTCCTGAGTTAGATCCCTGGTACTGCAAAAAATAAAAGAATATTCTGAAAAACAGGTACATTACCAATATAAGCAACTGACTAGGAATAGTTGTCTTATGCCTCTTGCCAGTGAAATGAAGAGCTGGCAGCACAAGTCCCTGCAGGGCCAGGGCCATGGTCGCTGTGAATAACCACGTGCTGTAACCATGCGCTTGTAAGGCAAGAGTATGGCAGACGATGCCAGGTCACCCAGCCAGCTCCAGCGAGGCCCAACGGTGAGCAGGGACAGTCTTCAAGGTACCAATGAGTCCCCTCCTTCTCAAAGTCCCCAGTCCTAGCAGTTTCTCACCTTGAAACAAGGAATGGGAGTTTGCCCAGCACATTCGCCTGTATCACCTCATTTGATTTGTACTATAACTTTACACCATGCGCAATGTGGTACTGTAATTCCAGTTTCACCAAGGAAACGGAGAGTGAAGAGGCGGAACAGGAAGTGACCGCATGCAGGGATGCCTGCTGACCCTTGACCATGGTAACCTGTTCTCCACACACGTGTGAATCGAGCAGGGTGAAAGGGCTGCAAACCCGTGTCCGGGAACTGGTGAAGCAGCCAGAGAACTCCTTAAAATGCTCTGCCAATGAAGGTCCTGCTTACCTGTGGAAAGTCAGGCCCTGCAAGTAACCCTGTCCCCTTCTGGGAGCTCCTGTGCTTGAAAGGAAATGAAGATGCAGCAAATAACCTGGTGCTGTAGCTGCTGGCAAGCTCTGTACCCAGGGCGAGAAGACAGCACCTAAGCCCTGAGCTGAAAACGGGGAGGCTGAGTGAGGACTGGCCAGGTGCGCGGCCTTGGCGCATTCCAAGACGGGCAAAGAGTATGTGGAGGCACAGCCAAGAGCAAGAGCACAGGAGGTGGCTCCGTGTGTCTGCAGGGTCTAGGGGCCGGGCCACGAAAGGCCGTGGTGAGCTGCTGCAGACTTCGTGGTCTACACTTCAGGGACAGACGCTACTGAAATTTTGGGGAATAACACGATCAGAATTACAACTGATGAGAAGTCAACAGTCAATTTATCATTCCTTTTTCTCTCGGCTTTTAGACAGTCTCTTTGCCTTTGGTTTTATGTACTTTATATCTAAACGGATTGTTTTTAACTCTATTTACAACCATTGGTCTTAATCTGTGGTTTGACAGCACACCTGTTATGGAAAAATCTCAGCCATTAATTTTCTATTTCATCTTTGCCCATTTTCTTATCTACTTCTAGGACTCTAAGTAAACTTACTTAAACCTTATCACTCTATACACCTTTGCATTTTCTATTTGTCTCTCCACGCTAGAGTCTTACCATCTTCCAGCTCGTTACCTAACTCTTCAGCTTTACCCAATCTGGTATTAACCTATCCACTGAGTTGCCGTCTTCAAACTAAGTACTTTCCCTTGCTGTTGAGGTTCTGACTGTGTTACTCCGAAGATCTCTTTCCCGATGTGATGTGTCATGATACAGTTTCCTACAGTTTCTTGTCGCTATCTTCCGGCTTATCTTTCATTTCTGTCAACAGGAAATTCGGAAGTTTTCAGGCGGTCACGACTGTAGTACCTGATGATGGTTTTGAAGCACTGCTTCTGTGACTCACAGTCCCTTACAGCTCCTGACCTTGGGATCTGGTTTCCTTGGGAGCCTGGTTATATCTATGTACTGATCGATCACTGGTCACCTGGGCCCTAGCCTGAAGGAAGCTTCCTCTTGAAAGAATTCCCACTGTGTTGCCACTTACCCCAGAGTCATCACAGCCCTTCAACCAATTCAGGACTTGAGATTCCTTGGTGGCCTCAGACTTCCTGAACTCGGGCTGCAAGCCCATGTGACAGCCCGGCTGTTTCAGGTCTACTCTGGTGTCGCCCTATAGCATCTGAGGAATCTGGGCTTTAGTTCTATCCCTACTATGGCTGATCGAATCTACAATATTATCTGGATTCCTGATTCCGAATTTCACCTGCTGATTCCAATTTCCACATGGAGGTTTTAAGTTTTTTATTTTTTTTTTTCTTTCAGGAGGAGGGTATGGCTGAATAATGGCCATTACTACTATCAGAAAATCCCTAGAGTTTGGAATTTGGAACTGGTTTTCAGCTAGCAGGTTTGGTGAGGAACAGTGATGGGGAGGGAGCAGTGGCACCCTGCACAGGAAGCAGGAGCAGGGACAGCAGGGAAGCCATTGTGCTGGCACTCGACGCCCCATTAAAGCAGGGGCACAGGGACTGGGGAGGAGAGGCAGGTGCTCCATGATTCCCCTCAGCAACCACATGAAGAAATACTACTGTTGAGAGTGTTAGAGAAGAGCCTCGGGCAGTTCCAAGCAGTGAAGTAACTTATCCCCGCACATCCGGGCTGTGGGAATCCAGCTGACTCCAGTCCCAGTGCTTCGCACCAAGCACAGCGGAGTCTAGAAGGGAGACAGGTGGGAGCGGGTGGGTGGGTTCCACTGTGGGTGGTAGAGCTGCGGAAAATTGCATAATTCAGTCACAGACCCTGGAGGATTTTAAGTTGCAGAAGCTGCCAAATGATCAACAGTCTTCTTGATGTACATCCACTGCCACCATGCAGGCGGATGACCAAGAGCACAAGCCTTGGAGTCACAAGACGTGAATTCACATCCACGTCCTCCTACCTCAAATTGTGTGGCTATGAACCAGTTAGTTACCCTTTCCCTCTGAATTCCTCCATTTGCAAAGCAGGGACCATGTGCATGGGCTGTGTTTGCTTGTAATATACTGGCACAAAGTACATTAAGAAAAATTGTTCGATGCTATGTCGTGCGGGTGGTGGTTGTTGACATTATGAGCTTTTGCAGTTTTGAGTGAATCCAACTCTGTTAACCTGGGCACAAGTGACTGGACAAGACCAGTGTACAGGATAAAGGCAACATATAAAATAAGTCTCATTTCCTCGGTATAAAACGTAAATTGTAACCTGCTCTACAGAGTTGACTGACAGATAAATGGAATTAATTAAAAGCACTACGGTGGCATGGACACTTACAGTAAGGACTTACTTAACTGCTCTGTAACATAGTTAAACCACATTTCTGCATGTGTGATGCACAGTAAGGAGCCGGGTAGGCAGAGGCAGGCCAGCACTAAGGCGTCTAGGCTCCCTAGGGCCAGGGGAGCTCACGGGGTGGGAGGCTGGAGGCTGATATGACCTACACATAAAGAAGCTCATGCTGGTTTCGGTGTAGAAAACAGATCCAGGGAGCGAATGGAGGCAAGGGGCCCAGTCCGCAGGCCATTACGATGTATCAGGCTGGTCACACAGGGAAAGGAGGCTCCTGAAAAGACGACATAGATGCTGGAGATCTGAAGGTGCAAAGGAAAGTGAGGTAGAGCAAGGAGTGGGAAAACTCGCCTCACTTCCTCCTAACGGAAGTTCTCAAGGTGTGTTTCCCAGGAGAACAGCAGGAGATGCCACAAGCACCAGCTCCCCGCACGGCACTGACTCAGAACCTGGGGGGAGCAGCAATCCACATAAACCACCACTCAGGGGACCCCAAGGCACAGTGAAGTGTGACAGGCAGTGGAGGAGCTGGAGGAGCGATGCACCACCAAAGGAAGAGTATGTTCAAGCCATCAAGAGAGGGCGTGAGCTCAGGGTTTGCGGGGTCAGCCATTAGGGCAGGCACTTAAGAGAAAGGGCCGGACTGGAAACAGTGATGAGAGAGCAGAGAACAGAGAAAGGGCTGGGCAGGCTCCCTCGGAGATTGTTCCCAACTAGCAGGCAAGAGCCTAGGACAACTGTGGGGAACACAGACACTCAAGCAAAACAAAGCAGAAAAGTTTGCAAAGGAAACCGAGGTGGTGTGGTCAGGCTAATCGGGCTAACGTGGTGTCAGAGAGGCGAGACATGGAAGCATTTCAGTAGGAAAAGCATGGTCAGCAGGGCAGGTAACCCCGGAGAGACCATGGTGATGAAGGGGATGAAGTGAGGTCAGGACACCGTGCCTGGGAAATTGAGTGGGATGCGAAGTTGAGGATGAGGGTGTGGAGTAGGCTCAGGAAGTCTGGCTGTGAGGGAAAGGAATAATACAGGGTGGTGGCGGTACAGGGAGGGAGAAATCATGACACGGTTTTTAATATTTATTTTTTTAAGATAAGAGAGGAGGCTTGGAATAGCTAACTGCTGATGGGAAGGAATGAGGGAAGGTGTGGTTGAAGTGGCACAATTAGGAAAGGGAGGGGGTCCCTGGGAAGGAAGGGATAGGATCCAGAGCCCAAGGGAAGGGATTAACCTCAGGCAGAAGGGCACAGGCGCCAACCTCACTGTACCAAGGGCACGGACCATGGGGCGGGGATCAGATTAGACAGAGGACTGTTTTCCCTGAAACACTGAAGCCAATCCCTTCTGCTAAAAGTGTTAGGGAAGGCAGAGAAGACCCACTGCGTGCAAGCTCTGTGCTCCACAGTCTAGGGGAGGCCTGCATGACGATGGCATCCCAGAGCAGCAGCCCTGAACAGGCCAGGCACAGTAGCCTGTGCATGCACTCTAACAACCAGTCACTCATTACCACGTCCTGTCACACACCTGGCAGCATGCTAGGGACTTCCATATACTACCAGATTTAATGCTCTCCACTGGTCCAGGGAGAGAGATGGTGGGGGATTGTGCCAACTTCAGAGATAAGAGAAACAGGCTCACATGATCAAATAGCACGCTTTCCTGTGGATACCAGCTAGGAAGTAACAAGAGGCAGGATTCAGACCCAAGTCTGCTGAATGCCACATTATGTCTCCTTCCCGTGAAGCCACACTGCCTCCACGATCTGAACAGCACTGATGGAGATAAGAATGGAAAAGAAAATATGACATTTGAGAGATGTGCCTGAGTGATAGGTAACAGGAGAATCCATCAACTCTGATGGAACACATTTTGAGTCTGGAGTGACAAGGGGACATAACCATGCCAATGTCCTCGGTCCCAGCTGGAGATATGGTTCTCCAGATGGAATAAAGGTTAGGAGTATCAATTAGATGGCAATGTCATCTGGGAGTACACAGACAAAGACTGGGGACAGAAGGCTTAATGTATTAAGGCATTAGATGGACACACAAATGCAGAGAAAGCTAATACCCAAGCAGTAAGAGGGAAAAATACCTTCCCAACCCAGTTTCCCCTCATTGTCCTGATGTGCAGGCTGAGGAATGATTAAGAAAGGAGGCGCTAGGGGCCGAAGATTTAGCTCAGTGGTTCTGCCATCTGCCTAGCAAGCCCAAGGTCCTGAGTTTAATCCCTAGTAACAAAAAAAAAAAAAAAAAAAAAAAAAAAAAAAAAAAAAAAAAAAAAAAGAGGCCCTGGTCTGGTGAAAGGTGGTCATCCCTCTCCTCAGGCCAACCACGGAGATGCCTTTAGGCCCCTGAGTGGGGTGAGCCCTGGGGAGTGGGCTCTGGGGCCCCAACCTGAGTCCTTCACAAGGTCGGCTTCCCAGATGGAGATCTGCACTGATTCACACCCCCAGCTGCTAACTATGCCAACTTAACACCCTCCTGCTCTTCTCTGAGCACGCTTTGCTCCAAATCCTCCTCTTGCCCAGGAGAAACAACTTTTAAATTTCTCTCTACTAAAGCTTTAATTGGCTTTTAGCTTCATGGCTCCCAAAAGACTCCAGATGCAGGCACATACACTCATGCACTCCCATCTCTCGCTGGCTGTAACTCGCTAGTTCCACATCTTTCTCAACGGAGGTGAAGCCCTCTGTGCTTCAGCTGAGATTTTCTTAAGGGGACAAACCGTCACATCTTACTGCAATGCAATCATCTCAACACCAGAAACACAGTGTTTACTGAAACAGCCTGGTGTTTGTTCACTGCCTTCTAAGGACTAGTTGCCCATTCAAACTGCAAATGGTAAGAGCGGTGATAAGCCATCTCAGGGCTCGGCAGAGACAGGCCTCTAGCACAGGCAGCTGGCCTAGAAGAGTCACACAGTCTTGGGCCTGAAAGCCCCTAGTCCCTCAACATACAACCATACCCCGCCCGCACCCCGCTGATTATCGCCTGCAGCCAGTAATGACATACAGCCCACCACTTGGGTGGAAGGGGAAGAATCAAAATTCTGCCTCCCCAAAGGCAAGCCCTATTTTCCAGTTCATTTGTGGTGACCTGGAAACAGCAGAGCACAAAGTGATCACTGCAAAGGAAAGGAAGTCAGGTAGTTTACAGAGGAGTAAATTAGTTCATGTACATAGCATCATTTCTAAGATCCATCAAGCTCCCCAGAAAGAGAACTGTGGACCTTGCAAATACAGCTAATGCTTAAAGGTGGTATTGTTTCCATCTTTGGTGGAAAATCGTTCCTCCTTAATAAGGTAACAAGCTCTAGCTCGGAATGCAAATCAGGCTATTATGGATGGTCTGGTCAGGTCATACAGACACAGAATTGTCACTGTTTTTGCTGCCAAACTGGCAAATCTCAAGTTTTCTAATAGATGCTGTGTGGCTTCTGCAGAGAGAGAGGACTCAGGTACAGAACAGGAAGAGACTGGTTTGGCCTTTCTTCCATGTCAAAAGCAAAGAAGGAAAGTGCTTTGCAGAATAGTTGCAAACACAGAATTGTTCTGGGGACGACACCTAAATTAAAGATGAGCAAAAACTGTCAATGGGGGAAATTTTTAAAAATCCATCCATAAAAATACCAGCCATGAAATGTAAACCAGAAAAAAAGCTGTAGAGCAAAGTCATAAGAGGGAGTGATCACACATCTTGTTGGAAGAAGTAAGAGTTAGAGAGGGGATATCTGTGGCCAGCAGACTCTAGGCCCCCGACAACGCCCACCACCTTCCTGGTCTTCACATCCTTATGTAACCCTCACTGTTCACGCATCGGCAGACCTGTGACTTGCCTCTAACCAACAGGATACAGCAAAGATGTGGGGATGTCACTTCTGCAACTGGGGTACGTAGGATTGTAACCTCTGTCTTTTCTATATTTCCTTTTTGTCTTGGTGGTATTGGGGACTGAAGCCAGGACCTCATGCATATGGGGAAAGAGCTCTACCGCTGAGCTGCACTCCTGGCCCTGTAACTTCTATCTTGGTAGTTGACTCTCTCTTGATCTCATGAAGCCAGCTGCCACTCAGACAAGACAGTGTACAAAGCCCGCATGGAACTGGCCGGCCAACAGCCAGGAGCTTGGAAAGAGATCTCCACATCGAGCCTTCAGATGATAAAGGCTGCAGACTGTGAAGAGCGCAGAGAGGACAAAGATGAGCCACACTGACTCCTGAGTCGCAGACACTGAGGTAACAGATGTGTTGTTTCAAGCCACTAAGATTGCAGCACTTTGTTACACAGTGACAGAAAGCTAATGCACATCTAAAGTGACAGGTGGCATTTGAAGAACAGGCGGCAGTTTTGCAGGAGGTGCCAGGGAAGTGGGAAGCATTCGTGGCAAAAAAAAAAACAAAAAAACAAAAACAGGAAGCACAGGGCAGAAGATAGAAGGGGGCGCTTAGGACCAACATGAAGTCCAGTGTAGCGCTGAGGTCTAAGCGGTAGGTAGGTTTGAGAGCAAAGGCTGGCAAAGTAGGCAGCAGGCCCTGGTAGGCAGCAGCAGCCAGAAAGCCACTCCAACGTATCCCAAACACGATGCACTCTGAGAACCTCTGCAGGAAGGGTCCTGTGACACCAGTTACTTTCAGGGTCAACGAGCTTCAAAAAATGGTTGGAAAATGCCCAAAGGGAATGCTAGGCTTTATTCTTTTTAAGTTACTTTGCCTTCCATTACCTCATTTGATTTATGCAAGAACATGTGAAGTAGTCAAGGCAGGTATTTATTCCAAAGGTTTTTACGAATAAGGAAAACGAAGCACTAAGAGGTAAGAATGGCTGGCAAAAGCCCCAGCACAGTACTTTTTTCCTACTAAGAGTGTTGCCACATTTTGTTGGAACCTCTTCTCTGGTAAGGAGTAAACAGGGCCAGCCAGGCAGGTCTGGATCCTGGCCCCACTGCACCAGGGTGGCCCAGGGAACACCATACCTGGCACTGAGGTGCAGCATGGCCTGGGTAAACTGCAGAGGCCCCGCTGCAGCAGCCTGAGCTGAGGAGTCAAGTGCCAAAGGGGCCGAAATCAGAAGGGCCAAAAGGAGCGTCAGAGTCGGGCCTACCAAGCTCCATTCCAATCGCTGCTCTGGCTCAAGCAGAGGAGTCCGAGCTGGGGGCCCGACCATGGGAGGGCTGTTAACAGAGGGGCAGAGAGAAGGAATTCACTTGGAGCCCAGCTTCCTTTCAGGGGACTAGAGAAAGGGTGTGCAGGGTGAAAGACAGGTTCCACTTAAGAGGGCAGGGGTGACACGTTCACTTTAGTAAGGCCTTTTTCGGAGGTGGTTTTAGATTCTGGTTTGAAGCATTATCTGAAGTCCACGGACAGTTTTTCTATTGTAAAATGTTAACATCTGCGGCCTTAACAATGGACCTCCTATTATCACAGGGAGGCAGTTCTCAGTTCTCCCTCCCTGACCAGAGGCACACAGCCCAGTTTTTATCTCATGTTTTAAAAAATCTCAGCAGGTTGTAAGCATGACTCTCTGAGTCTGTTCATCAGGCAGAGATTCCCCCTGGCATGTTGCTGCATGACTTGCACCACCTTCCTATTAGTTCCCAAAGAAGAGGGTAGTTATTTCAAGTGATCCAAAGGGGAACCAGTGCCAACGGGATGAATCTGTAGGCACATGTAACTCTGCACAGTGGTGAGAACAGGGTCTCTAACAAAGGAAAAAAGACACAAAACTTTAAGGAAGGGGGTTAAGCACCAACGTACATAAAAGGCTTCATAACTCTGCTGAATAAAGCCTGTGTGATGCTGACCAGAAGAAGGAGAAGGGAAGAGCTGCTTTCTTTCATGGTGGCCCAAAGGCCTGAAATCTAACTTCACAAACAGACTCTGAAAGCAGGAAGAGAGAAGTGAGGATGCCTTTGTAGAACAGACCCCCAAGTTTCTGGACATGGTCTACACCCTGTGGGCACATTGTGTCATGTGTACAATATATACAATAAGCCCCAAACTGAACTTCTCTCTTCCATCCCATTGTTACAAAGATATAGCTGAGTACAAACGGGGTCGGTGTCTTCCCTGAATAAAGGCTGACTTTAAAGAATTATGAGAATTAGTCTTTTTAAAGGGAAGAGCCTTCAATCAACCGACAGCCACAAAAAGAGGGACATTCATTTCCTGGAAACATTAATCACTGCTTCTTCCTTCTGAATACTTGTCTTCTAGGACTTGTACAAGGCTCTCAAGCTCTACTGCGGCTGGTTCCTAATGCTTGCTTTGGCCCCTGAGCTTTCGCTGTCTACCAGCTTTCCAGGCCAGTGACCTCGGAAGGCAACTCCAGCTGTAATCCATCTACTTGAGAAGCTCACTGATTTCCCATAGCTTCAATTAATAAAGTGCAGCTGGGCAGCTCTTGCCACCCTTCTTATGGGCTGATACTTCTATTTTCAATCACGTAGTGGTGTCATGACCAGAATGTCCCCTGTGAAACTCAAGCCCAACATACAATCAGAAGCTGAATTCATAGCCCTTCTCATCCTTAGTCTTTTCTTCTTTTCATGTAAGAATCTCAGCACCCATGCAGTTGCCCCACGTTACCTTCACTCTTGAATTCTCTGCCAAGTCTCATATCTGATCTGCTACTGAACTGTCACTCCTAGCCCGGAAATGCCCACTGGCCACTCCTCCTCCTGCTCCAGCTGTCACTGCTCTCGAGTCAGAGATCCTCCTTCTGTACATCCCCTGCCCCATTCCTCCCCTCTTTCTAACAATCAGTATCCTTTTTTTTCCCTGGTAGATGTTTGCCTCCATCTTCTTTCTATAGGCACCTCAGGCTCCTCTCCACGACTAAGGCCTCCTACTGGCCACAGCTGAGTCAGCAAAGCCCCTGTGCCAGCCTCTCCCCAGCCCACCCTGCACAAGTCCCACTTCCACCCACCTTTGGCCTGCTCACACCCAGAATATTCTTCACCCTCTTCCACCTGGCAAGCCCTACGCCCCTTCAAGCCCTAGGGAACATATCACGTCCTTTTCCTCCCTCCCTCTTCCTCTTCCCTTTCTTTACCCTATCACCTTCTTCTCTGAATGATCCCTCCTTGCAAACCTGTCCTCTCTAGGACACGGTGTGGTTACCAGCACCCTATTCCTTGGTAACTTTGTTCCCTGACTCCACGCAACATTGCAGCCCTACAGAAAACATCTGCTGGCCAGTGTCCTGCCGCTGTGCTGGTTCTCCAGCAGTCAGGGGTCCACTCGTGGTTAAAAGGATCTAGGTGGCATAGTCATACCGCATCTACCACTCTACCAGGAGCAATTCCTACAAATGGGGTCTAGAGCAGGCAGGAGTGCTGCCACTGTCTCTCCTCTGAAGGAATGTGTACACCTCAAGGACAAACACCTCGATTTTGCCTAGCATTCACCTTTCTTTCCTCACAAACAAAGCCTGTCATGCATACACACTGGAGTTCTTGTTCTCAGAGGTATAAAACAGTACAGTGCCCAATTATACACAAAAACCTTGGAACCAGAAAAACGATTCATCTGTGAACTGGAACCTGGGTCACACGGCCCTTCACCAGCCAGCCCTCTACCAGATTGCAAGCTCTGTCCATGAGAATGCCCACTGGGGCTCAAAGCCCTAGCTAAAGCACGCAGCCTGTCAGAACCTTTGCATCTGCTCAGCTGCTTATGGCCAAAAGGACAGAAAAACTCAACTCCACTGGCTTACCTAAGACTGGCTCGCATCACTGAGTCCAGAGGTGGGCAGTCTTCAGCGTCAGCTAACCCATGGCTCCGTGTGGGGGCCGCAGGCTTTCCTGATGCCCCACTCTTCTGCCCACAATGCCTAGCAAGTCGCAGAGAGCTGCTGAGAGTCATTACATGTATTTCCATGTTTGCATCCATCAGGAAATGGTGTACGCCCCAGAGTCCCAAGTGGGACTCAACCTGACTGGACGGCTTAGGTCACGAGCCAGTGGGCAGAGGCAGCGGTAAGAGGTTGCAATTCTCAAACAAAGACAGCTATTCAAAGTCAAATGAGCTAAAACAAAACTTCCAGTTCCTCGGTCTGCCCAGTTCTATGTTAAGCGTTCAATGGCCACACGTGGCTGGCGCTAGGCAAGTGGGCAGCACAGAGGCGAGTGCTCCCACTGTGCCACAGGCCCCTGAGGACACCACAGCTCATGTCAGGCACTGAGACCAGCCCAGCAGCAGGATCAACTGTGTACGAAGTCCCAGGGATCTGGGGAAGGAGCAGAGAGGTGCCCAGATGGAGCTCTGGATGAAGACAAGAAGGGAAAGGGGAAACAGACTTGAGATGGGCAATGAACAATGTTAAGACATCTGCACAGAGATCAACTCATTGCTCTTTAAATAATATAACCTATTGGAGGAATTGTTGTTACTATGGATATAGGAATTTTTCTTTTATAAACTCACTACCTTCCTGTGGGGCACTGGACAAGCCATGTAACTTCTCTGAGCCTCAGTTTTCTTGCCTGTAAAACAAAAGGGTTGAACTAGATCAGTGGCTTCTAACCTTTTAAATCATAGCAGATTTTTAAAACAAATTCTTAAAATTTTGTTTCTACCTAGAAGCTCATACTTTGAAATATTTTTAATCACAATTGCATCTATAATTATTTTTCTGTGCTTTTTACAAATTAAAAAACATGTATCTGTTAACGAGCACTTCTGATCAGCAAGAACAAGCTAGGTTATCTGGTGGGCTAGTGTCATTAGCATCCAATGAGGCTGAAGTTCACCCTGGGGGCTAAGAGCAGGTTTACCATTCTCATCCAGTGTCACAAAGTCTTTGTCATAACACAAAGTGCCCCACAGAGAGCCACCAGGGGTCCAGCATTACATGTCAAGAAGAGTTCACCATCTTACAGGGACAGAATGTAAGCAGAGATGAAGCTTTCATACACACCTTGGCACTAGCACGGACTGGCCTGGCCTGGGAAGCACCAGAGGAGAAAAGTGTGGACACCAGCAAGGGAGAGCCTGAGGGTTGACTGCAGTCCAATGAGTGCAGAAGGGGAAATAAATGAGGAGAAAAGGACACTGCCACTCGGACAAGTTGTTCCTCCTTTTTCAGTGCTAGTCAGCGCAAGGAAGGAGGTTATAAAACAATCCAAGGAGCCATGGATGAAGGTGAAAGTGTGCAGCAAGAGCCTAGGGGATGGTGACTCCCAGTCTTCACTCACCTCCTGCGAGAAGAGCAGGCGCACAGGGAGTGGCAAGCTAAGGCCGTGGGCCCCTATTCCAGACAACAAGATGAACAACATTTGTGAGAAATTATTTCCTTTAGTTTCTGTTCCAATAATTTCACGCTAAACATGCTAGCAAGATGGCTGACAGGCACGTCTTCCTGCAGGTGCCGGGGATGCGGGACAGAGCATGTTCTAGCAGATGAAGATCCTGTAATGTTAAAAGAATGTCCTGTAGCCCAAGGCCCCGGGTGCAGGAGAACAGGCAAGCAGGCAGGAATGATTCCAGGATAAAAAGAAAAGAAGAAAGTAGAAAGAATAATCCTGAAAAAGAGCTCCAGCTATATTTCAATAAAGAACAGATGTAATTATTATTTCAAGATTTCTTACAACTCATCTTGATTTTCTATTTCCGTTAACTCCCTCTACCAATTATTCCCTATAAAGATTCCTTTTTAAAAACCCTCACATTCATCAAAAAGCTGAACACAGAACTTGTCTGATCCAGCATTTCCATGCATTTGTATTTAGGTATTAAAAGAACTGAAGACAGTGACTCCAATACTGGCCACTTACGTCTATTTCAGCGTGATTCGTTATTCAAATTACTCAACAGCTGAAAGGTGGCAACAGTTCAAACGTCCATGATCAGGGACACACAAAATGTAGTAGGTGCAAATGGAATGTCAGCAGCCAAAGAAAGAGATGATGTTCTGGTACCTGGCAGAATGTGACTGAACCCTGAAAACATTATGCTAAGTGAAATAAGCCAGACACAAAAGGACAAATACTGTCTGATCTCACGTATATGAAATATCTAGAACAGGCAAACTGGTGTAGACAGGAAGTAGGAAAGTGGTTATCAGGGATGGGTGGAAAGAGAAATGAAAGGTGGGTGCTTAGTTGTTAAGTTTTGTTTGGGGTGATGACAGACTCTGAAAATAGAAGAAATGGTTGTGCAACACAGGGCATGCAATCAATGCCTTTAGATTAAACATTCAAAAAGGGTTAACGTGGCAACTTTTACAATATGTAATTTTACCACAATAAAAGTTTTTTTTTTTTAACTCACAGACATTTTTATATTTCTTGCTCTAAAGAAGGCAAACCCAGGTGGCAGCAAAATAGGCAGGCATATCCTCAGAGGGTCCTGCCAGAACTCAGGGTACAGCAGTCCTTCAAGGGTTCCCAAAACTACAATTCCAGCCCACAAGTCCGTGGTGAACTCCAATCTGCATCTGCAACTGCGCTTGACCGCCTGGGGCTTACTCCAGATGAAAGAAAGTCTTCAGCAGTAAAGGCAAAAGCAGAGATCACTTACATTAAGTGTAAATAGAGGGAAAGTCACTAGCTACTGGGAAAGCTGAGGGGAAACCAAAAAGTGGATGATCACAGGTGCAGAGGAAAGCAAACATTCAACATGTGCTTTACATGCATGATCTTTTATAAAATTTAGAATATCAAAATCAATACAAGGAAAGACTAGAGAGATCAACAGTCATTAGAGGTCAAGAACGCTGCCAACCACAGGAAAAGCTCTCGCCCACGCTCCGAGCAGGATTTCTTTCCCTGGGAATACCCGATGGCTCGCAATGCTATGCTAACTGTTCCAAAGCAATGAAAACAAAAGAAAGGCTTTCTCATTCTTCCTATCAAGGCAACAGAGCCTAACGCCAAAAATACAATGAAGATAGCATAATAAAAAGATACTACATAGACTAATCTTACTTTTTATTACAAATCCAAAAATCATAAATACATTAGTGGCGAGCGTAACTGAGTTACAAGCACGTCATGTACCACAACAAATGAGGGCCACGGTCATATGGGGGATGCAAGAATTACTCAGGATTTTATGTCATCATACTACTGAGCCAAAGGCTGGGGGAGCCCCTTGGAAGAGGCTCAGAGGGCACTTTAAAAAAGATTCCACAGTCATTCACAACAAAATCTTTTAGTAAAGGAAAAGAAGCATGGTGTGGTACTGTGCTGAGGGTGTAATACTGGAGGCATTCCCACTGAGGTCCAGAACTAGGCAGTCACCACTGCTACATAACACTGTTCTTATAAAGACAGCCAATGAAATAAGGTAAAACACGACAGGTTGCAAAATTATTATTTGCAGACAAAATGAATGTCAAAACAACCAGCTACAAAATTATTAGAAATAACAGTAACAGTCATTAAGTATCCAGGGATCAAACTCAGGACCTTGCACTTGTGAGGCAGATGCAGTGTCACCAAGCTAAATCCCGAGCAACAGTTTCATTATGAACAGTAGCCTGTGGGGAAATGTTAGGAAAAAATTTCTTTCAAATAATATTACAAAGAATCAAATTTTCCCAAGGTGGGCGTGGTTGCGCACGCCTGTAATCTCAGCACTTGGGAGGCTGAGGCAGAAGGACTGCTGTGAGTTTGAGACCAGCCCGGGCTACATAGTGAGTTCTGGGTCAGTCTCAAGTATATAGTGAGAACCTGTCTCAAAAAAAAGCAAAAAAAAAAAAGAATCAAATTTTCCTAATAAAAAATGTTCAAGATAATACTATAAGCTACAAGACACATCAAGAGGACCTGAGACACTATAGTTCACAATGCAAATAGGCTTGATAAATTAAGATCTTGCAAAAGGGAAGGGGACCAAGAGATGCAGGAGGGAAGTCAGGAGACTAGGATGAAAAAAAATTAAGATGTGTTATGCACATGCGCCAGGTGCCCACGATGAACGTGAACATTATGTACTACAAATATGGATGGTTAAAAATTAAAATTAAAAAAAAATAAGATTCATAGAGACCAGACTACAAATAGCAAAACAAGGTGAACAGTCCCCTAAAAGGTTCACAACGGAACAAAAGCACTCCAAAGAATAAACAAAGGAAAAGAAATCTAATAACCATTTAAAATTAAAAAACAACAACAAAAATTGCAGCAAAGCCAGATGTGGTAGTACACACTTGTAATCCCAGCACTCTGAGAGGCTGAGGCAGAAAAATCACAAGTTCAAGCAAACAAATGAAAAAGTGATGAATTTCCAAATGGTAAAAAAATAATTAAAATATTCACTAAAATACCACCCAGCATTGGCCATCAACTGTAGCAGAGCTTCTCCAAGCTTGAGGCACTGCCATGGGCACCCAAGGCCAAGAAACTCTCTGACAACACCCGGACTTTCCCTGCCTTTCTCACCCCCGCTCCTTCCGGAGAGTAACGCGGGGCTCAGCAAACCAAGCCAATCACAGCGCGTCCAATGGTTTCCCACAAGCTCCACCAAACAGCGCCAAACAGCAGCATCACAGACCACGCCCTTTCAGAAAATCGGGGCAGCGTGCACGCGTATGTGTCCTTATCTATGCTAGAATGTTCTAGATACTCGATTTAAAGTATAACTAAGTGCATTTAGAGGTTAACAGCATTTTCACCATGGCTATACCTACTGTAACTGTATTAACCTCCCTGACACTCAACAAATCATTACTAACATCCAAAATTTTCCTTCAGTGTACACAGAAACACGAGATGTATCCTTATTTTGCAATAATATTTTAAATGTCTTAGTTCTAATTTAATTATAGAAATATCAGTAGATATTATCTATATACACAAAAGCCCATTTGTGGAAAAGAGGCTGTTTAAATTTAAAAAGCACTCCATATCACAAAATGGAATCTGAAAAGGACTCTAATTCATGAATACATTTATGCCCACAGGGATAAACAATAAAATCAAGATGTGTTCAGTACATGCACCAACTCCCCAAGATGAATGTAACCACGATGTACTGCAAACATGGACAATTAAAACATAAACAATAAGTAAATAAAACTCAAGATAAACCGAAGTCACATCTTGTGTGCAAATAATGTTTCTGACCCTCCGGTCACCCCAGCTAAAGAAGACAGAGACCAGGGTGAGGAGAGGACTGGAGGATGTAGCGGGCTGACCCTGCCCTTCTTGTGTGCCGCTCCTACGCTCTTGAGGTGCAGCAAAAGAGCATCACGGGTAGCAGTCAGGCCTGGATCTGGAGCAGCTGCACTGTGGGAGCGCCACAGCAGAGACAGATGGGTGTGACTGCTCCAGGGAAACCCACAGCAGAGCTTGTCTGACACAGAGGCAACATAGTGGGGCCCCTGTGCAGTGAGGTAAGAAGACTTCGCTGCCAAGTACTTCATATAAATTATTGCAATTGGGATTAACCTGCCCATGGCCAAACAAAGCAGCTCCGGAGTCAGCTGTGAGGAAATGGGGAAGGAAGGTGGGAGCAGCAGGCCTCTGCAGACAGGGACTGTTGAGGTTCCCAAGCAGTAAGGACAGAGGGCCTCACAACGTACCTGGCCTAGGAAGGATGGAAGGTGACAGGAGAGCAGGAATCGCTTTTGCATGAACTGGGCCCGGCAGAGCATCACAACCACGCCAGTCACTCCCTAATGCCAGTCACTCCGTAACACATGGATAAACCAGGGCCACAGGAAGCTGCAGTGGCTGTGATGGCTCTCAGAGATGGAGCTTCACCAAGGGACGATCCCCACGCCATGCACATTCACAGTTCAGCTCAGCCCATTCCACTGAACCCTTGCTACTAGTGAAAATATATTCACTCACAGAGCCTTTTAGCTGCAAGGATCTTCTGACATAATCTGCCTAACCCCCTGACTTCAGGAGCTGAGTGGGGGAACCCATCCTTGGCCACCTCCCCACAAGTCCACTGCTCTTCCCACCGCCCAGAGTGATGTAACTGAACGCCTGCTCCCTGCCAGTCAGAGACAGAACAAGACACCTGCAGGTGATTTACAGAGAAGGTGGATCATGACATAAGGGTGGGGACCAAATTTTGTGGATTAGAGTGGGAAAGATCAATTTATTTTACGTGGAACAGACTTTGGTTATTAGTGCAAGCATGTACTACTTAGAACAGATGAAGAAGGTTTCTGCCTAATTATTGACAAAATTATGTGATAACAATGATATAACAGCCTCATTCTGTTCGACTTTTGCAATGTGTTCATAAAAACAATTGCTGTTGCCAAAATATGTGAAGACTTCATTCATTTCCCAAGGTTCTCTTAATCTATGGTTATGTGAATAATTTCAAAATCTTTCTCTAGTGTTTTCTTTACTTATACCTTATATGATACACTGAGAAATAATTTTAATGGGAAATAAAATTGCAATTCATTGAATAAAAGTAATTACTAGAAATGATGCCCAACTAAAAACAGCAACCCCAACAGTGCTAGTTTTGAACAAAAGACAGTGACAATTCTATACTCAGAGTGGGGAGGAGCGAAGGCAGCTCCTGGAATCCACACTTACTCTGAAGAACACAATGTTTCTCACTCGGTAACCTACGAAACTGTTCTTCACTCAACTTTTTTCATTTTGATGGAGCTTTTTTTTATTGAATTTATTGGTATATTTTAGGTGTACAGTACAGTTACATTCATTATTGGGGTCTTGTACCTTTATATGACAAGTCTTGGTTCTCATTTTTTCCCCTTGTCCCTGCCCTCCCTTCACCCCCTCCTCCCTTCCCCATTTACAAACACTTTATTTCCATTTTTTCATTTTCTCATATTTCTTTCTTTTCCCTTTCCCCTACCCTTCCCACTTTCCCTACACCTTTAGCCCTTTTCTTCCTATTTCACACTATTAATTATCCCATTAGGATCTTGTGTACTATTATAGTTTTTCACACCAGAGAGACTATTTGGTATTCACACATGTGTGACTTATTTATTTCACTTAAGAGTATATCCTCAATATGTATCCATTTTCCTATGAATGACTCTAATGTCTCATTATTTATGGCTGAGTAGTATTCCATTTTATAGAAAAACCACATCTTCTATATCCAGTTTCCAACAGATGGACAAATGGGCTGTTTCCAAGTTTTAGCTATTACAAACTGTGCCACTATAAAAATTGGTGCACATATATCACTGTGGTATGTTGAACTTTTTTCATTTTGAATATTTTAAAATATACTGAAAAACTGCCAGGCCTGGTGGCACACTCCTGTAATCCCAGCACTTAGGAGGCTGAGGCAGGAGGATCGCTGTGAGTTCAAGACCAGCCTGGGCTACATAGTGAGTTCCAGGTCAGTCTCAACTACACAGTGAGACCCTGTCTCAAAAACCCAAAAAAGCCAGGGATTTAGCTCAGCAGTTCAGTGGCCTGCCTTGCAAGCGCAAGGACCAAAGTTCAATCCCCGGTAACAAAAAAAAAAAAAACTGAAAAACTGAAAGCTGTTATAAGTACACATAGATTCACCAATATTAATGTTTTGCTACCTTTGTTAGCAATCTCCATCCACTTGTATGCATACACACATGTACAGATGAAGACACACCTTACAAGAGTTGTTTATCCTTTTTCTGAACTAAAACATTTAAAGGTAAGTTAGACATTAGCATACTTTACCCCCAAAACTTCACAAGAATCTCCCAAGAATAAGGACATTTCCACCTAAAAATATTAGCAGGAGTTTCAAAATATTAATTAATATCCAGTCTAAATTTAAATGTGTTATATTTTTCCCAGTCCAGGATCTTATCAGGGTTAATACACTATTTTTTATTATATCTCTTTGCAGGGGGTACCAGGGATCGAACTGAGGACCTTGCACTTGTGAGGCAGGCAGCAGAGCCTATTATCTGTTTTGGTGTTTTTTTAAACTAGAATAGCTCCCCCTGCCCTTTTTTTTTTTTTTTCTCATTATATTTACCTTATTTTTCCTCCCTTGGTGTCTTAAACTTGTTTCAACATCCCTTATATTTCTAGTATACCAGATGTTAGGGCTAGATGATTTTTTTTTTTTTTTTAGAGACAAGGTGTCACTATATAGCCCAGGCTGTTCTCAAATTCTCAGCAATCCTCCTGCCTTGGCCTCTCAAGTGCTGGGATTACAGGTGTGTGCCACCACACCCAGCTGCACGAATCCTTATAGATGATGCTCTATTGTACCACGATGCATCCTACCATAAGATGCAGTTTCAGGTCATCCCACTAATAGTGATGCTAAGCTTGCCCATTTTGTTAAAAGTGGTGGCCACAAGATCTGTCCCCTATAAAAGGAATTTTTCCCAGTGTAATAAAGTAGTAAGTCAGCTGTGGCACGATTCTGTGAGTCCGTGTGAATATCTTATTGCTGGTGACCTTCATACCAATGGCTTTATCTAGTATACACTGCTGATCTTAGATGCTTCAACCACTACTCTGAGCTGAGCCCATGAAATGTCTAGCCTGCTCTGTGCACACTGCTATGTACTGGGAGAGGCAGATCTCAGCGAGAAGGGGACAGCTGGGTCTGGTCCCAGAGCAGTCTGATCTGGCTACACAGCAGAATCCTGGGATTTCTGGGGAGATTTTCCAAAGCACCAATGCCAAGCCTCACTCTAGATCAACTATAATAGAATCTCTGGGATGGTATCCAGTCATTGTTGTTTTCTAAGAAGCTATCTGGGGATTTTAAAGTGTATTCACCAGTTGCGTGCCTTTTCTGAAACTTTGGAATAAAAACTACAGTCTCACTCAGTTGCCCAGACAGGCCTCAAACTTGCAATCCCTCCTTCCTCAGATGAGAGGCAAGCACCACCATGTCTGGTTGATCTAGGTATTTTCTAAGTACACACATGCACATCAATGGCACAAGATCAAAGTGTACCTAGCTAGCACTGACACGACAACAGGAAACAAGACTTCACAAAGATTTTTAAAGAAACTGTCAGACTAATTTTGTCACAAACTGAAAGATTAATGACACAAAATAATAAATGCTTATGGAAGGAAGAACAATTCTATATCAAGTTTTTTAATACATACACATCTTTCTTTCAAAGTATATATGAATATTTAGAAATGTTGACCATGTAATAGACTACAAAGCAAGGGTCAATAAATTAAAAGAAATATATATATAACATATATATCTTCTGTTCTCTGACTATAATACCATAAAACCTAAACAAAAGTAGCAAAAAAAAAAAAGCTAAAGAGCCTTAACAAACAACTGATCTACATATGGAAGAAGCCATAAAGGATATTAAATATTTGGATTTAGAATAATAAAAACACAGCATATCAAAACCTGTGGAATATAAATTCAAAAAATTTTATAATGACACAGCTTTAAAATGTTACAAGCAAAATAGGAAAGATTAAATATAGTTAAGATAAGTATTCAACTCAATAAGTTGGGAAAAGAACAAAAACCCAAAAGCCCCAAACTAAGGAATGAAATAATGAACAGCAACTATCAGTGATATACAGAAAAACATATCAGCAATAAAGAGAAATAACACAATCAAAAAGTTTGTTCTTTGTAAAAATTAGTAACATTGAACTTTGGCAAGAAAAAGAGAGGAGAAACAAATAATTAAAATACAGAATGAGAAGGAATGACAAAGTACAGACACAAAGGAGACTTGGAAAATAATAAAAGAATATTAAACACTAATAATAATAATATCAATGTGCTAGTAAACTTATGACCTATAGATAATAGATAAATTCTCATTAAGTTATACCAAAACTGGTAGAAGAAGAAATGGAAAACCTGAACAGGCCAATCAGTGAGAAAGAGATTAAAACAGCAAAGAGCTCAGCTCCTGAAAAACAGCAGGTGCAGAAAATTTTACAATGTGTCCTACCAATGCTAAGGGACAGTTAATTCCCATTCTATACAAGCTGTTCCAGAAAAATAGGGGTGTCAAAAACCAATGAGAACATTCTGAAACTATTAAGATACTAACTCTAAATATCTGATGGCAAGAAAGCCTTAGATTCATCTTAACATGATACAAAAATTCTACACTACACAGTATCAAAAAAAAAAAAAACTCCAATAATGTATTTCAGTAATACTAACACATCAGAATTAATTAAGATTTATCTTAGGAATTCAAGGATGGTTCAACATCTATCTTTGAACTGTAAATTTAATAAAAGAAAAGATCTTGAGCCCTGCCAAGAGGGAAAATTTTTTAAAACTAGTACCTGACTCATATCATTTTATCACATTAAAATTAAAGCTTCTGTTCAGTGACAGACACCACAGACAAAGTTCACAAACACTTTGATAGAATTGGAGAAGATATTTGTAATGAGTCTGTTAAAAAGGGCTTGTTACAGAGAGAAGATAAAATGCTAAAAAAAAAAAACCCCAAGAGAACAGGAACTCCCACAGAACAATTTGCAAAGGAAAAGACAAGGCAACTAATCTGGATTGCAGATTGGAAAGCTGGGTAACCCTAACTATTGGCAGGGATGAGAAAGGTATATGAAGCCTCAGGCACTGCTAGTGGGGTACAGCCCTGAAAGCATTCTGGCTTGGATAAAGCTGTAGTTAATAAAGAACTGTTCCTCTCTCATGTGTTGTTACCTGTGCATGTATTTCTTTTTCATACTTCACAGGATGAATGAGTAGTGTGACTCAGGATTAGGTCTTGGGATATTGTAAATTCTGACTTCTAGCTCTCTCTGATTTGACTGCATTGTCCACTCAGTGTAAAAGATAGGGGAGCAAATATTCTCACTGCATCCTTCTGTTAATGTAAGACTGGGCAAGGCTTTACTTTCATCAGATCTGTAATGATTGGTATAAAACACTGTCCTAAATGTGTACTTGACAGGAAATTGCTACTTCATTTTTAACTTTTCTAAAGCAATAAAACATTACTAAAAATAGATAAATAGAGCAAACATTATTGTCCTCCAGTTGTACTAATTATCATTACACAGGGTAGAAAGCTGGCAAAAGAGGAAATTTAACTTTGAGAAAGAAGAATTGTTGTTGGACAATCTGGAGAGGGGATTCTGGCTTCAGTAACCCAAGGTTTCACACACAAATAGTCACAAGGGCTGGCTTCTCTCAGCCAAAGGGGAGGAAGGACAGAGAACCTGAGGAAACTTAGGCTCTGAAAGGGCCTGCCTTGACAGGAGATCAGTCTCAAGGGGGGAAAAAAGCAGCCTTCCTGACTCCCAGTGTTGATGCCGGCAGGCCCTAAAAGAGCACTAATAACCTGACCTGATCTCAGGAGGGATTAGGGCTCCACATGGAGTCTCCTCTTCAGAAAACTGAAGTTGGCTGGAGGACAGAAGTGAAAGGTCGCTGACTCTATATTCGAAGCCACGCTCACTCATCTGGTACTGGCTAAGGCTCCTCTCCAGACTACACACCTGCAAAGGATCTCTCCAGACCCTACTGGGACAGAGGGCAGGAGACATTCCTCACAGCCAGTGGAGGTCATGACCGCCAGATTCAGAGGCCAATCTCTGCTTACCATTCCCAGTGATGAGGAGTACAGAGCTGCTGTACCACTCGGCCATGATGATTTTCATCCTTGCTGACCAGGCAACCCTGACCCCTGACGCATCTGGTACCAGGGAAATTGAACTGAGCTGTCTCCCACTCTCTACAAAGACAGCAGACTTGTACACTAACAGCAAACCCACTGCTTACAGAGTGGCAACTCAGGCTGAGGCTGCGTGACTGCACCTTCGAGAGGGGCCCGGGTCTTAGCTCACTCTCTTTCAGAGGCTGAGGATGATACACACCCATGCCATCTCCCTGGAAGAAACTACTGGTGGGTCCAAGACGCAGAGAACTTTTTTCTTAATGTGATTATTGGTGAGTCTTGAAGACCACTAGGGCTGAGTGCTCACTTACCAGAAAACTGATGCTTAGCACAAAGGTATGAATATTTCCTGAGCAAATAGGGAGAAACCGTGTATACGCGTGTAATATGTAGTATTTGTTTAGGATAAAGAAACATGGTATTAAACAAAAAAAACTTTCAACACAGCATGAACTAGGATTAATAATACATTTGCAAGTATAATACAAAGCAAAGAATCTTTCTAGAAGTGTTAGGAAAAATTTATGGTGCTCTTAAGGTTATGGTTTGTTTCAGTAATAAATTTCAAAACCTTAAATGGTGCAAAAACTACCAACATCTTAACTGCAAC
The DNA here is from genome assembly GCF_012274545.1 of Fukomys damarensis. Taxonomy (NCBI): domain Eukaryota; kingdom Metazoa; phylum Chordata; class Mammalia; order Rodentia; family Bathyergidae; genus Fukomys; species Fukomys damarensis. Next base: position 129,616,251 of record NW_022900928.1, on the reverse strand, counting down.
CAGATTTTATATTATCCTGAGTAAGAGAAGCTAGTTGAAATACCCTTTAAAATGCTGTGATTTTTTTTTTAAAGAGGAAATTGTGATTTTCCTAAATATCAAGAGGGCAAGAAAAGAAAAGCAGCCATGTGGTTTCCCAAACTCTCTATTTAAAGGTGAGCAGGAGAGAGATCTGTACCAGACACTAAGGGAGGGATCAGGGCTGCTCTCTCGGTCAGGGCTACTATGGAAGCAGCATTGTGGCTAGGAAAAACACGCAGATGTGGACTTGTAGAAGAGAGGGAGAGGAGTTCTGACAGACGGCACACGGCAACACGGCTGCCCCCGGAGCTTCCAAAGGGCCAAGGGCAGCACACATCCGACCCGGCTGTCAGTTCTGCTGCCACATCTCTCAGTACGTCCTCGCCCTTGCATCTGCATCAGGTAGAGCGAGATCAAGGTGTCTCACCCACTCGGCACGCGGCCCCAGGGAAAGAAGGCCACTGGGATCCGCCGAGCCTGACCACCAGGGCTGGGTTTCCACAAAGCAGCTCCAGCCAAGTGCTCCATACACTTAAAAGAGTCCTGTTGGCTGGCTTTGTCCTATGAACAGCTCTTGCCTGGAGGAGCTTGCTGATGAAGAATTTGGCTGTTAAGGTCTTGATTATTTCCCTCCCTTCCGGTACTGATGCTGTTATGAAACACATATGCACTTTAAGAAGAGTCACAATATTCAACCATTTTTAAAGAAAGAAAAAAGAAATATCAGAAGAATGAAATTTCAAGGAATCGCATCCAAATGAAATAGGCCGAGCCTTGAACTGTGAAACCACTAGCTATCTAAGCATGCTACAAAATAAGAAAAACTTGGGTGCCTTCAGGTCAGTATGGGTGGGGGCACAGCAGTGACAGAGGGAGCAGCGGCCTCTTCATTCAAAGAATTCATTCTGAAGGACAGTATCTGCCACCAAAAAGCAGCACATGCTTTCAGAACATGCTCTCCGGCACAGGTCCCAAGAGCGAGGGAGGAAATCAGGTACTCCTGCTGCAGTGACTTCCTGAAATCACCTCAGCCTTCGGGACGCAGGGAGCTGTGCTTGCCAGACCCTATCTCAGGCCATCTGCTGAACGTCCTCCTGCAGTACTCCAGGGAGTCTTCTAACCTTTCACGGGGACGGGGCCGAAACTTCTTCCTGATAACAAAGCTTGCAATCTAGTCCGCCGGGCCAGGTCAGTGTTGCTCAAGCTTCTCTGTTCCAGAGCACACATAAAAATCTGTTGGACTGCAAAATATACTCCCTCTTCTTAGCCCTCTTAGAAACTGGCAGGTTGAAGCACTCTACTAGTAAACGTTCCTTGCCCTTAAGTTCCTTAGAGTGCGGTCAGGTAGGGCCTTGGGCACAGCTCCTCACCCATGTGTTTGTAATTACTTTTCTTCTGCAGAGGACCCACAGCTTAGATGTCAGTCACAGAAAACTGGACAGGCTTTTTCAAAGGCTTGGAATCAAAATCCTTCCCAAAGATAATCTGCCTATAAAACTTAGGGTGATCTATATGAACAATGACAGAATTTTTTTAAATACTGAATTAAAGCAAAACCAAGGGTAAACTTAAGTACTTTTGCGTAAGGGACTTTAAAGACCGATTTATTTCTGTTCCTATCACCCACACAGTGAGACCAGGAACCCACTGAAAATGTCAAGGCTAACTATGAACAGAACTTGAAGCCTATGAGGAACGTAGTAACAGCAAGCACTGCCGACACGAACCACTGGACAGTACTTCCGCGCCCTGTCTCAGAACCAGCAGTGCAAGCCCAACAGTGATCCCCATTGCTGGAAGCTGCCACAGGTCAGACACAGGGAAGACACCAACTGTGCTGTGTGACTTACTCTTTCACAAAGAGAGACTACTGCTTAATTATTCACTAAAACAAAAAGCCACGCAGCAGTGCACACTCACCTTTATCACGGGCACAGACCGAGAGTCTCCGAACTCCATCAGCCAGCGCATTTTGTGCATTGCCGGGTCCATCTTCTGAGTCGCTGTCATCATACTGAGCCTCTATGATGACATCGGGACTGGCACTGCAGCCTTTTGAGGGCTGTTGCGGGAGGTGGTGTCCACGGGGCTCCTCCGGGAGATCGGATTCATAGGCAGCTTCTGTCTCTTTGTCACTGCTCTCTGGTTTAATTACCTGAGGAGAAGACAGAAAATTTCTGCTAGATCACTGGGGGGTGGGAGGAGAGGAAAGAGTGGATTGTGCTTTTCTAAGGAAAACAATGCATTCTGAAGTGGACGGCACTAGGTAGTCACCATGTTGTTTTAAAAAAGGGCCTTTACTTTCCCGATGCAAAGGCTGTCTTGAGATAGCCCAGCAATGCCTGGCTGCCACTCTGCTCTTCATGATGCCCCAAGTGAGTTCGAGACCAGCCTGGGCTACAAAGTGAGTTCCAGGTCAGTCTCAACTACATAGTGAGACCCTGTTTCAAAAAACAAAAAACAAAAACAAACAAACAAAAAAATAAGCCGGGCATGGTGGCACATGCCTGTAATCCCAGCACTCAGGAGGCTGAGGCAGAAGGATCGCTATGAGTTCGAGGCCAGCCTAGGCTACAAAGTGAGTTCCAGAACAGTCTCAACTACATAGTGAGACCCTGTTTCAAAAAACAAAAAACGGAAAAACAAAAGATGCCCCAAGTTAATGTTGTATGCACATCCCATGTTTCTGAACACCAGAAGGGCCGTCCTGCTTCAGAAGAGTCGACTGCAGAAGAGCAAGTAGTACATTAGTCAATGATAAAACAACCCAATCAGCAGGAGACTCTGCTCCCAAGTGAAACCTCTAGAATAGAAGATGAAATGGAGAAGACAAAAGCCAGTGAAAACAAGAGTTTTTAAATGTTGTCATAAAATATACAGCCTTAATTATCATTTTAAGGAATAAAATCAGTAAGAACAATACAAACAGAAAGGAATCCAGGCACTAAGCCATTGATTTAACTGCGTGTGTCACGTGATGGCCGCCTATTAGCACTCTGACATCTCTGGGCTGTGATAAAGTAAAATCAGGTGCTGCTGAATCACTGGGGAAAAAACCCAACTTTGAGTCTGTGTGCAAATCTTCCAACCACATTAGCAGTAGCAGACTTTAAAGATTCCAGATATTACTTGGAACATCACATCCTTAAGAATCTTATTTCAGAATGAGAAACCTGTACATAATTTAAACATAAAATGAAAATGATCACATGTGTGCATATGAATATAAAAAACAAATCTGGTCAGTACGTTCAGTGGATTCCTTTCATTCTTTCAAACAAGTGTTGGAAGCATAGCTCATGCCAGGGCCGCTCAGGAGGCTTCCATCCTACGGGGGTGACTGATGTGGACACTTTTCCTATGGGGCACCTAGCCAGGTGCCTGGCACCAAGGGCCCCGCAGTGAACCCAAATGACAGGCTACTAGTGACGAGTGCAAGTAAAAATGTCAAGTGAATGAAACAGCTAGCTAAGAAGATGAGAGAATAACAGGAGGGGCTGGTGCCATCACCAGAGGCCGGTGCAGAGGAGCGGGTGGGAGAGGCAACCATGAGCAGAGGCCAGGATGAAGTAGTGGCTTCTCTCACGGTTCCTCCTCCTGTTTATATCTGCCAGTGCTGGGACTCTTCCAGTTTCACCTAGAAGCTTCAGAATAAATACCTACCTTCAGCAAACCAGACCAATGGTCTAATTAGATCACTTAAAGAGCACGCTTAATGAAAGATCCACTTTTTATACAAGGCAGAAAACGGCAATAAATCTTCCCTCTAAATTTTAAGGACATCGGTTTTGATTAACATAACCACTCCTAGGTAATTAATATTATAATGCCTACTTAGAAAACCAATGTAAAGAATTGCAAAGAAATCCTCAATCTGAATGAAGACTAAGAGTATATCCTCAAAGTTCTGAAAATGTTTTTTTCCATCCTCATTTTCTACATTGTTTTCCTTCACAAATCACATTCCTAGCCTACAGACCATCTTGATATTCCTAGAACATTTCAAATCCTCCATGCTGCGGTTTTGCATCTGCTGCCCCTCTCTACCCAGCGAGCTTTCCGCCTGGCTGCTAACAAGGATAGCTCCCCATTCCTGTGCAGGTCTCTGCTCTGCTGTCTTGTCCCTGAGCACATTCAGGAAACAGCTGACCTCACAGCACCAGTACTCTCCCCTGATCTTGCTTTATTTTTCACCAGTGCATTTCCACTGTCTGAAAATATATTGTCTGCTTACTTACTTGCCTCCCCAACTAGAATCTAGGCTCAAGAGCTCGGAGGCTGTGCTCATCAGCTCTAGCATCACCAGGACAAAGACCCCACATAGGAAACTCAAAGGAAGAGGACGTGGTTGGCTGGAGCCAAGGAAGAAGCTGCACAGTGGAAGAGCCCAGCACAAGGAAGCTGTTCACCTCAGGGCAGCCAGGAAGCAGAGCGTGGCCCCCGGTGACCCACCTCCTCCAGCTGGACCCCACCTCCTAGAAGCACATTCAGCCAGAAAACATCATCGGACTCACGCCCTGATGGGTATAGCACCTGCTGAAAACTCCATCTCTGAACAAGTGATGCTTTGGGGGGACATTTTAGACCTAAACCCTAAGAGAGGCTATTTCACCCACTGCTATATTCTGAGCCTTGAGAACAGCATTTAGCAGCCACTCAAATACATGCTGAAGGAATAAATGAATACGGCAGTGAGTAAGAACTGACTTGTTCAGAGTCTGTCTTCCCTGGTAAGGTGTAACCTCTGTGAAATGGCCATGACTGGGCCTGGCGCTCCACAGATGCTCAGTCTCCTTACAATAAATAACCAGAGAGAGTAAGCTGCAGCTGTATCCAAAATCTATCTGTCTCTCAAGACGTGGCCCCAATGCTTGGGTTTTCTGCAATGTATCACATACTCTTCCTGCTCCTTACTACGCCCCCACACCCCGTGCAGTCACTTCTCCCATGTGTAAAGACCCAAAGCAATGCATCTGTGCCCCCTACCGCAATGTTAGTGAAGTAATCAGACACACGGGCTTTAATATTGCATGATTTCTCCTGTATGATAAAACCCAAAATATAAACAAGTTGAAGAGCAAAACAAAAGATAGTTATCAGGGAAGAGAAGGGAAGAGCACCAAGAAGTGGAGGGAGTGGACGGGAAGGGGAGAGGAAGGGGATGAACAAAAGAACTGAGATGTGTTGTGTTCGTGCATCCGCTCCCGTGATGAATGCAGTCACTGTGTCCTGCAAACATGGACGAATAAAAAATGTCTGTGTCTTTTATGGCATACCTCGATTTCTTTACTACATAGTGTTGTCTATGTATATGAGTTACCTCATCTGTTAAGACTATCAGTTCACATTTTATATTTTATACATCTTTGTATATACCGTAGCAACCCACATAATCAACCTAGGTGCCCAATAATTGATGAAAAAATGTATTGATCATTGAGTAGAAGAACCAAAAAGGTGAATACAAAAAATTAATTTAAGCCAGGCCTGGTGATACAGGCCTATAATCTCAGAGAACATACTGAAGTCCTGCCTGGGAAACTTAGTGAATTAGCGAGAGCCTGTCTCAAAACGAAAAGGGCTGGAGATATAGCTCAGTGTGAAGGCCATGGGGTCAATCCCCAGTATGGCAAAAAAAATAATTTAAAAACGAACATAGCCTATTTTGCTGTCATTTCTCTCTCCCCTTTTCCTGTTATATCTGTCACTGCTACCTGGAAATATATTACCCACTTACTGTCTGTCTTTAGAAAACTTCTAGGCACTAGAGTATGAGTGTTAGAAGCCACCAGCCCACTGTTCCTTGGATCCACACAGCAAGAAGCCATCCTTAACCTTAACACAGTTACAGGTCTGATCCGGCGCTTCTCAGTTCTGAAGACCAGCAGATTCCTGAGAATCAGGTGAAAGCTGGAATCCCTCCTCCACAAAAAATGCCCACAAACAAATAGACAGGAAATGCTTGGAAAGGACTGCAAGAGTGAAAGTTGAGCAGATGTCCATTTTGGAAAACTCCGGGTGGGGAGTGAAGGCAGGTCTTGAGCAAAGTGGGTGTCTTTCTGAACCATTAACTGAAGGCCTTTAAAATTCCTCAGGTGTCTCCAGAGCTTCAGGAGTGAGCAGCGGCCTGCACTTCTCCCAAGCGCGGCTGCAGCGGGGACTCTTTCTCCAGGGGACTATGCCCATCTCCTGAGGCCAGGACAGAACAGGCCAAGGGAATCGAGCCACACAGGTCTTGTTCACTCCCAGTCTTGCTTCGTGAGAGAGGTAGGCTGGACATCACAAAACCCTGCTGACAGAAACAGCAGAGCTTGGCAGACCGCAACGGGGAGCACGGATGTGTCACCTGCAGCTACTCACGCGGCTCAAGAAACAGCCACCACTGTACTTATCTGAAGTGCCTCACCCCTGCCCACATGCACAGAATTTTGTCAGCTACATCCAGCGGTTAGTTTCACCAAGGGTAGATCTGTTCCTGTTTCCTCTTGGAGCATACGATGGGGCAAGAGCAAGGGTGGGAGCGTGGCTGGCAGTGGCAGAGCAGAAAAGCTCAGGCTCTGCAGGACAGACAACAGCAGGAGGAGTGGACGGAACGGAGAGCTAACCACTGAAAAGGCACAGGGAGGAGGCCTGAGAGGCAGGAGAGGAAGGTGGGGTGATGGAGATGCCGGCCTGTGCTGGCAGAGGAGTGGCACCATGCTGGAAGAAGGCTACTTGAAAGACAGGACACTGGCTGGCCAGAGACACCACACAAGAGTGAGCAGAAAATGTCTGGAGAAGACGGAAATCTGAAAAGGCCAGCGGAAGGTGAGAATATGCTATGAGAAAATAGGTACATATACATATACCCAAAGGACAACCAGAAAAGAAAATGATGATAAATTCAACTCCACTGAGACTAAAATTTCCCTTTTACCCTCAGGTATCATCAAAGAAATTTAAAAACATAAGCCATAGATGTGCTCCTACCTAGGATACAGAAAGACCCATCACCAATATAGAAAAGACAGGAAATCCCATTTTTAAATGAGGGGAAAGCTTAAAGGTACCTTACAGAACAGAAAAGCCAAGTGGCCAGTAGAGACCAGAAGGTGTTCGGCCTCATATGACATCAGAGAAACCTGGGTGAAAGCCACAAGGAGACATCACTATAAACCCACAGTGGCAAAACCGAGGCACCCTAGCAGAGACGTCACAGGACCACAGCAAGGCGTTGTGGCGAATGTGAGGTGGGGTGTGGAGTAGATGCAGAAGCCCGGCTTGTCCCACCCCTGCACCGCCTGCCTCCCTCGGCATATGATGGGGACACAGGAAAGAAGGGGTCCCAGCTGAGAAAGAACCGGCACCAAGATGAGAGCTGTAAACTGGCCTTTGGGGATGGCGAGTCGGATGGGAATGCACGGGTGTGAGAAGGGAGGAGCAGATGTGGAGAGCCCGAGTCTGCTGCACTGGCCTTGAAGGGAGCGGAGTAGGAAGAACGTCGCCACAGACGGCGCTGAGCCACAGCAGGGCAGGCTCCCAACTTTGCTGCCTCTCAGTTTTGTCATCTTTCAGGTGGGGACGTGAGTATCCAGCATCGCAGAAGTCTTGTGGGAAGTGAGATAATACAGGAAAATACTCTTGGTAGACGCTTGATAAGTAAGAGAAATAATGAACAACTCAGTAGGAAACCTTTGAATCCTCCAAACAAGGAAGGGTCAGAGTTCACTGCAAGGCCTTGAACTTGAGTAACAGAGAAAGTCAGGGGCAGTGCAATGGGAGAGACAAATCGTCTTTAAATCCAGGAAATCCAAGATGATGAAGCATACCCAGGCAGCAGCTCAGAGTGTGGCTCTAGAAATTGGAGGACAGAAACCAGACTGGGGAGTTATCTACAGTGGAGGCCATGTGCCACCAAGTAGAGCCCTCCGAATACAGGGGGTTCAACAGGAGGAATGGAGAGAGTGGCAACATTTAAATCTAATAACAAATATGTGGATCAAAACAAACACTATGGGTTTCAGGATGACTCATCACACTCAGCGTGCGGCCTGCCCTGTGCTTCTGCACACACTTAACTGATCTGCTCCACATGATGACCTGGGTAACAAGGAGAACAGTTATCTTCATCTTACAGAGAAGGAAACAGGTCCAGACATGTCGCATGCTCCTGGTTATTAAATGTCAGGGCTGTGACAGGCACACAGGTCTAGAATTCCTAACTCTTGGTCCTGGACTCGAGGGAATCCCCCACAGGAGTAGAAGACATGCAGATTCAGAGTGGACGTGGCACACCCAGCTCCCATAACTGACACCTAGAGCACAGAAGCCTCTGTACCTTTTCTTTCCTGGCAGGATTCAGCTCTTCCAGGATCCGCCCCCTCCACCTCCGCTCTGCAGAGGTGTCCTCTGGACCACTCTGCTCACAGGGCTCCCCAACAGGCTGTGCTCCATTCATTGTCTGCGTACTTCTCTCTTCCACCAGGGAGCAAATCACACACATTTCCATATCTCCCAGAGTCTCCCACAGCACTTGGCACCCAGAACAAGCTCAACAAATATTGATCACTTCTCCCCTGAAAAGACTAAGATTTGAGTCGGATGTTTAAAAAAAAAAAAAGTATTCACACAAAAAAAAATCAAGAAAAGAAGGGCCAGGGATTTAGCTCAATGGTTCCGCTGTCTGTTTCACAAGCACAAGGACCTGAGTTTGATCCCTGGTACCAAAGGGAAAAAAAAAAAAAAAAATCAAGAAAAAAATAAAACAACTAGCAAGTAGCAAGAGTCCCTCAGTTAAAATGCCAGTCCATGTGATATTACGTGCTTTCATGGTGCCCTCTGCTAACACAAAGTGTCTGGAAACAGCCTATGAGTATGATATCAAAGTTAAAACTGGACACCATAAAAGGCAGTATAAATAAATGCAAATGAGTAAAATTGTAAGACAATGAAATAAATGTACTTTTCCAAAGTAATTCTAGGTTTTCCCATTTAAATTATAACTCCAGTTTTGAATGCAACTACAAAGTTCACTGTTGCCCAATTTAAAATAACAGTCTTAGCAATAAAAGTTGCAAATGCCAAGCCTGGCGTGGTGGTGCACACCTGTAATCCCAGCACTCGAGAGGCTGAGGCAAGAGGATCGCTATGAGCTGGAGATCAGCCTGGGCTACATAGTGAGTTCCAGGTCAGTCTCAACTACATAGTGAGAACCTGTCTCAAAAAAAAAAAAAAAAGTCACAAATGCCAGATAAAGAAGAGAAAGTCTGGGTCTCCCAGCAGCTTATGCGGACATTTCTTGATCTTTCCAAGTTGTGAAGTAGCCTGTTACTCAGAAATGAGGGAAGCCATCTAAGGAAACCAGATCTACACGGAGTGAGCAGACTACCACAAAACCCAGAGGAGGAACTCATCACTTCAACACTGGTGTGTGCTAGCTTCCTCTTCCCTTCCTTTTAAAATCCGTACACTACATTTCAAAACGGGAATAAACTGAAAACGTTCCTGCAGCGAAAAAATTCAAATTGAATCCTAAACAAAAATACCAGGTAACATTCCTGGTATGCTGGTTCACCCAAGCTCTGTGCATGAAACAAAGGCCATCTTTAGAGACTATTTCAAATCTTACAGAAAGATCAATTCAGCATCAGCATGGAAAACTTTGTTTGCATAAACAACTCCACGACACGGCCCTGCAGGTGGCGGATACTGCTAGGCACTCGGCAAAAAGGAGCTTTGCCAAGATTCGCCTGTGCCTCTGTCCACAGGCGCCCTTCTGACACAGGCGACGGGGCGCACAGCCCAAGGTTCTGCCCGGGAGACCCCGTGCCCTTGCCACCACCTGGGCCTCTGACTCAGCATTCGTGCAGGGCGGGAGGTCTGGCTCGGAGCCGCTTTCCTCATCTTGGCTGCTCTCGCTGGGCTTAAGTGACAACACTCACTGCCACACGTGTTTTAGCAAACCTTCAAATCCCTTAATGGCACACTTGGGACAAAGCGTAATACACTGTTCAGGAAACACCTGGGAGCCAAGAAAAGCAACTGGTATTTCCACAGGGACTTGTGGACAAAGCCTGCCAATAAGCCTCCTTCGCTATAAAACTGACTGTGGACACTATCATTTCAAAGACATACTTACAGACGTTCTCGAACACGTGTGCCACTGAGAACTGCTTGCCTAAGGTAGTTCATCTGGAAGTACATTTTATCCGGTTAGCAGGGAGAGGGAGGCAGGGGCACACAGAGACCCACCACGGTGCCCAGCCTGACCTCAAACTTGCAATCTTTCTGCCTGGACCTCCGAGGGGCTGGGACCACTGGCTATGGTCTGCTCTTCTTCATCTTACCTCAGGACAGACTATCTCTGTTCTTCCAGTTACTCGGGCCAAAAGCCTGCTGCCCTCTGACCCTCTTCACCGTCCTCCCACGGCTGATCCTGCCAGCTGATCCCGTGAGCTCTGCCTTCACTGTCAGCACCATGGTCCCGCTTGCATCACCTCTCACCTCAAAGGGTCTCCTGCTGCTATCCCTGCCCCCTGGAGTCTGTTCCCAACCGTGGCCAGCGTGAGCCACTGCACACAAGTTACCACTGCATCTCAGTTCTCCACTCTGACCCTGCTAAGCCTCCCCGGCCCAATCAGAGCTGAAACCAAACTCCTAAGAATGCAGAGCCCCTCCTTGACCTTTCACACTTGTCCCCGGATGCTCCTGACCCTGTTTCCCGTGACTCTTCCCCTCCACTTCTTTGCTAGTCCTTCGAGTGCCAGGTACAGACTGTGAGTTCCCAAGGTCTCCAAAGTTTTCCCTTCCTTCAGTTCTTACTCAGTCACCTTCTCCAGGAGGCCTTGTGGCCACACTATTTAAAACCTCAACTCTTGTCCCTAAACTTCATTTCTCTTCCTTTCAGCCATGATAAATGCCATGCAGCCAAAATAATAAATATTTGTCCAATCAATATTGTAAGGATGTCCGCAATGTCTCCCCTTTGCGATATGCGATACACAACGTTGGCTACAAACAATTGTCAACAAATGGACATTCAACTCCCAAGAAGCTCTCACACCCAGCTGTGGGCCAGGGTAAGGCCACAGGTTCCTGCTTGCCTTGCAGAGCGGCTCTGTCCCAGCAGCCCACCGAGAAGACCACTGCCCCATGTGCAAATGAGCTCATAGGTTCTTTCATCCTGAGAAAAGGCCCACACGGCACAGAAGACTCTGAGGATCATCGCCCACCTTAAGTGGCAGCAATGCCCAGTGCTGTGAAGCTTCGCTGTCGGGCACACTGCGTCACACGCATCTCCTCGCTGGAGCTACACAACAGCTCGCCAATGGGGGGTTCGCCACCTCTACCCTAGCGATGCAGGGAAGAACGAGCGAACCAAGCAACCTGGGCATGGCTGCGCTGCCAACCTAACCCCAGAGCACCAGAAGGCTGCTCACAAAGGGAAACCCTGCACCTTCTCAGCCGGGTGTCTAGGCAGTCCTTGTACGGCCTCTTCCAGCCTTAGGGGCCCTGTCAGAATGGGAAGAAGTAGTAAGAAGATGCAAACCCCTTACTCTCTCCATTCCTTGTGGGGAGAGGGAGGCAGGGCACACAGAGACCCACCAAGGTGCCCGGCCTGACCTCAAACTTGCAATCTTTCTGCCTGGACCTCCAAGGAGCTGGGACCACTGGCTATGCTCTGCTCTTCCTTCGTCTTACCTCAGCTCTGGGCAATACTCTCTAGACCAGTGGTGTCGGACACACAGCACGCGGCCCACAGGGAGCCGTTTCTATCACTCACCGCTCTGAAAGGCTCAGCACGGCTGCTATAGACAATTCCCCTTTACTAGGCCACTACACAAACTCAAAACACGGAGCCATCTTAAGCCTTCCCCACAAAGCATTCTCCTGTCCTGTTCTTCCTTTCCTTCCAACACCACTGTCACTTTCTTCCAGGCCAGTCATGCTTACAGTCTTACAATTACATTTCCACTCCTTCACAAACTGGTCACCGAATCCTTTGCTTATCTTTTTACAAGCCTGGTTATATCTCCACAAATTCCCCAGTGTTCTCTTATGACTCGTGAATCTTCCACGAGTTTCCCTTTCCTACAGAAAGTGCTTCTCCATTCTTGCCACTCAGAGACCTTGACCTTGACAATGTCCACTGACCTTTCAAATCACATTAATCTCCCCTGCCGTTCTTTCCACCCTACACATTTGCAGGCCCCTGCAAACTGTCTTGGCTTAAAGTCACACCAGATCAGGAATAGATTTCTAACGACTTAAAACAGCAACACTTGTCTCCCTCTTTCTATTTCTCTGTGAACAACTAATGAAAACCATATGACTCCTTTTGGAAATGGTTGGATTTATATTAAAAAGAAAAGATAAAATGATGTTTACCTACCAAGGAACTCTCCACTGGGCAGGCCTGGCTTAGACTGCAGGAGAGCAAGATGCCAAAGTCTGCGGGGCAGGCTTTGGGCCTCTGGACACTTCCTAAGAGATCATAGGGTGAAAGAAACTTATGGGTGCTTTTGTCATGCGCCCTCTCTCCTCTCCTTCATGGCCACTATGTGCCACTAACCGCCGCCACCAGACTCTGGTACAAGAAGGCAGCCACAGTACCCATGAAGGAAAGTAGGAAGCACGTACACTTCCCCTTAGAGACCAGGATGACAGACACAGCAGAAGTCAACTAGAACCATCTCGGTAGCAAAGTGGTAAGATTTCTGACACCAGGAATGACCAAAGGGGTTGGAAGGCAACCTTGACAATCTGGTAGGCTATCACACTCCAACTTCTGAACTCAGAGACAGACTCTTAAAAGTAAGTAGGGAGCAAATCTAGGAAAATGGAGAAAACAACCCTAGGGAAGAATTTCTAACAAAGACAGAAAAACTGGATTTCTAACTGAACAAAAGAAGGAATACTCACTGAGATTTAGCAAATGAACACAGACAGGTACGAGCACACATGCACATTGCTTTTCTCTGATTCTTACTCTTTATTGCTTTGGGGGTTTTTTGTTCTAAGACAGGGTCTTGCTAAGTTGCACAGGCCAACTTGAAGTTAGCAATTTCCCTGCTTCAACCTCCTGAGTCGCCAGGAGTATAGATCTGTACCATAGCTGGCTTTTTATTGTGTTTTAACTTAAGTCTCTAAAACATACTCAATGTATTTGTTAATGCCTCTTAGCTGGGAGACCAAAAACCAGCTTGAGTTGGATGTCTTCTTATAAGTAATTTACTAATCTAGTCCCGCCGATCTGGTCAGACCGAGGGGCTCAGCTGGTATTTACGGAATTACGTGTGCACACGAGGAGTGTGTGCACGTGGGTGCATGCGCGTCTCCGTCCAGCGTTCCTCCATGTCAGGTCCCTTACCAGAAAAGCCCTCTAGAAGTAAACTCTGAAAAGCAAAAGGAGACATAAATACACCCCAATCATCAACATTTTCACAGGCTAGACGAAAAATGAGGACAAGACCTGAACACACGCGGCCACCCTAACCGACGTGACATTTGTAGAATGGGACACTGAAGAAGCCTTGTCAGGTGTACACAGAGCCTCTACTAAGACAGGCCGCAGACTGAATCCAGCAAATCTCGACAGTTTGCAAAAGGCTGAAATCTGAGAATACGCCCTCTAACCATAATACAATTAAATTTGAAATTGATAACTAGGATATTCAGGAACACTCCTAAACATTTGGAAATTCAAACACACCTTCGAGAATAATGAGTGAATCATTAAAAAAAGACAAAGAAAAATCTTTAACTATTTCGAAGTGAATGATGATGAAAATTCAGTGGATCAGAATGTGAGCGACACAGCTGAGGCGGTGTCTGGGGAGGCTGCGCGTCCCTATAGGTGCTCACAGAGAAAAAGATGGGCTGAAGCCAAGGGATGTGGATGAGGACGTCCCCCTCAGCCACCTGCTAAAGGCTTGGCCACTCGGGTGGCGCCAAGAAGCAGGGTCTAGTGAAGGTCTGAGGGCCCTGGGCTGCGGCACCCAGGCCCTTCGTCCTCTGCCTTTAGCTCCCCACCCTGAGGGAAGCAGTTTTACTCTGCCACACACTCCTGCCCTGAAATACCGCACAGGTCCAAGGCAGCAAGGCCACAACCCCAGGCGGAAACCTCTAACCCGTGAGCCAAAACAAAATTTTTCTCTTTATAGTTTGATCATCTCAGGTATTTCTTTTGCTATAGTTTGTTTGTTTTTTGTTTTTTTTTAAGAAAGAAAGTTGACTAATATACATCTTAAGAAGTCTGAGGGTGAGGGATACATAAAAAGATAATTTAACGCAAAATAAGTAGAAGGATTTAATAAGTCAGAGACAATTAACTCCATGAAAGAGTAAATCAGACCAAAAGTAGAGACAATGAACACAATCAAAAGTCATTATTTGAAAAGCTTGGAAAAACTGATAAATCTATTAGACTGATAAAAATAGAGCACAAAGATGACTAAATTAGAAATAAAACAGTGATAATCATTAGAAATCCCTACATACATTAAAAGGAAAATATAGCAATAAATAAGTAGCTCTATGCTAATAGTCTGTAGCTTAGATGACATAAACAAATTCTCTGGCTTTAAAAAAATTACCAAAAACAACATAATAAAAATTAGAAAGTCTGAACAGCCTATGGTATCTGTTAAGTCACATTTAAAACTTCCATGTTAACATTACATGTTAAAGAAATTTAACATGTAATTAAAAATCTTCCAGATGAATACTTCAAGCCCGGATAGAGTCACTAGAAAATTTTATCAAATACAAAGTATCAATCCTGTCAAATTCTCTGAAAATAAGAAGGAAGAGAAAACATTTCCCAACTCATTTCATGAGACCAATATTAGCTGATACCAAAACCAAAGACATTATAAGACTAGTAAATTATAAACTAATATCCTCATGAGCATACAAGTCAGATTCATCAAAATTATCAGCAAATTAAACCAAGGAATAAAAGATTAATTTAATGCTTTAAAATTAATCTATGTCATTCAACATATTAACAGAGAAAAGATAAAACCCATATGATCATCTCAAAAGACACAAAAAGGGGATGTGACACAACTCAACTTCCATTCAGGATGGATGTGTCACTATCAGGGTATTTCCTTGGCCTGGTAAAGGGAATCTATGAAAAACTTAAAGCTAATATCAGTATTTTCTCCATAAGATCAAGGGAAAAATGCAAGGTAAGAAGGGCCACTCTATTTCCGGTCAACACTATAATGAAGACTCTGTGTAAGGGAAGAAAGCCCTAGAAGAGAGACATGCTGGAGTGAAACAAAGTAGAGTAGCCTTTATTCACATTCAACATGATACACATAACCAAAAAATATCCTACAGAAGTGTTAATGAAGCTAATAAAATTAACAATTAGGTCACAGAACATTATAAATGTACAAAAAATTTACATACTATGAATAACTGAAAAATAAATTAGCCAAGCATGGTGATGCATGCCTGTAATCCCAGCATTCGGGAGGCGGAGGCAGGAGGATCGCTGCGAGTTCGAGGCCAGCATGAACTACATAGCAAGATCCTGTCCTAAAAAATAATTAATTAAATTACATTTAAAAATAATTTCACTTATAGCATCAAAAACCATAAATAATTTAGGATGAAATCTAATGAAATATGTGCATAATTTACAAACCAAAAATTTATCAAATGCTATCAAGGGGATTTAAATATTTACATAAATGGAAAGAAATACTTTGTTCATAGATCTGGCAACTCCAATCTATGTCAACTGACTCAAATTGATGTATAGATTAAACACAGTCTCAATGGACTTTTCCAATTCTAAATCCCCTATGAATACACAGAGGCTCTGGAATAGCCAAGATAACTTCTGAAAATAGATACCACCAGAGAGTAAGGCTTACTATAAAGTTCCAGAAGCCAAGAAAGAACAGAAAAGGTTGTAACATCTAGAAACAAAATCACATTTATATAGACAACTGATTTGAGATGCCATGGTAATTCAACAGGGAAGCAATAGTGTTTGCAACAAATGTACTGAAACAAGTAGATGTCCACATGGAAAAATGAAATTTAACCCTCACTTTACATATACAAACTCTAATTCTGAAATGGATCATACACCTAAATGCAAAAGCTAAAAACAAAATTCTATAAGGAAAATAAAGACAGCCTCATGGACATAAGAATAGATTGGTGGTTGCCAGAGGCTGGAGTGAAGGGAAATAGGGTATTTCGGGTGAATGAATACAAAGTATCACTTACCCACTAAGGAGCAAGGTCTAGAGGTCTGCTTCAGGGTTTCATACCTACACATAACAACACTGTGAACGTAACCTATGTTAACAAGTAGATTTCAGGTCAAGGGCTCTTAGCACAATTTTAAAAAGAAAAAAAGAGAGAAATCAACCCTGGGGTACATGAAGATATATTAGCAAACCAAAAGCATAAATCATAAGAGAAATATTTGATAAATTGGATTTCATCAAAATTAAAACTGCCCTTCAACAAAGTACTGAGAAAATTTTGTGTGCACGTGCAAAAAATAGTATACACACATGATAAAGGACTTTTTCCACATTATATAAAGAGCTCTAATAATTCACTACTATAAAGCAAATAAACCAATTTAAAAATGGGCAAAATATTTGTATAGATACTTCAAAAAATAATATATACATGAATTACAATAAGCAAACACAAAAAAATGGTCAGCAGAAAATTATCAGAGAAACAAAACAAAACGTAACAATGACAGCAAAAAGGAGAGTGTTATGTACCATCAAAATGCCTAAAACCCTAATACCGTATGCTAGTAAGAATGGGGAGAAATTAAAGCATACTCTCAGCAACACTAAACAACACAGACGAATCTCACAGGCATAAGCTAATAGAAGAGAAGTCAGGCTCAAAAAGAGTCCATTTATATGACATTCAGGAAAACGCAAATCCACAGGGACACAAAACAAGCCAGTAGCTGGCAGGGGCTGCAGAACGAGGAGCGGTGGGGACAAAGAAGGGTGTGAGGGAATGTGGGTTAGTGACAAAATTGTTTTCTATCTTGACTGAGGTGTTAATTACACAGACCTATATATATCTTAAATTCACAGGGCAGGACTCTCAGAAGGGGTAACTTTTTACCGTATGTAAATAGTACTATGATAAAAAGAATATGTGAACCAATTAAGTCTTTTGTATCAAAGCCAAACAAGCTTAGCATCTATTACAGGGTGAGGCAAAAACTCAAATCAAACAAATTACCAGACAATTTTTATTTTGACAACATTTAAAATCAATAAATTCTGCCAGGCATGGTGGCGCACGCCTGTAATCCCAGCACTTAGGAGGCTGAGGCAGGAGGATCGCTGTGAGTTCGAGACCAGCCTGGGCTACATAGTGAGTTCCAGGTCAGTCTCAACTACATAGTGAGACCCTCTCTCAAAAAAACTAAATAAATAAATAAATACTTATCAAAAATTTTAAATGTATAAGGCACCTACTAGGATGAAATAACTGTTCGTTTTAATAAGGTGATGGGTAACAGTTAACAAGCACTTTCCAAAACATCAGCCTACTGATACACAGAAATAAGCAGGGCCCGCAAAACATGCCACAAGTATCTTTAAGCACAAGCAGGCAACATCCACACACTGTACACTAGAGGAGCTGAAAGGCAGGCCCACTTCCCACAAGACAGCCTAGGAGAAGGAGGCCCGTGAAGGTGGTGTAAGGAGTCCGGTTTCACACCTGCGCAAGCAGGGATGGAATGGTTAGACGTGGAGGCTTCCGCAGAGCCACACCAAAAAGGAAAAACAAATCCACACAGGAGGATCTGAGCGTCTCCCTTGCCAAGGAGAGGCCTTGCTGTCGTCTGCAGGTATGGCACATATACAGGAAAGAGAGAGGCTTGTTTCTTTTTTCTCAACTTGATTCTTAAAAGAGGGAAAGCAAGACAGTAAGAGACACTGAGACAGAAATATTAGGGCATTTCAAACACAGCAGAGCTCAGGTTCTCGAACGCAAGGGCCACTGACCAACAGCCTAGGAGGGTCCTTGAAGAAAAACTAAGACTCTCACTTTTCACAGGACTTACACTCAAAACAGGACAGCAGGACGTAGCCTGAGCAGGGAACAGAAGGTCAGCAGTGTCAGCAGAGCAGCGACAAACAAGAATAAGAAAGCAAATATAAAATCAAGCCAGGCTTCTTACTGCCAGAGAAGGGAAGCACACATGTGGAGAGGGGAAAGCAGAATACACTCTGAGGCACTCACTGGAATTGGAGCTACCTAAGTGCAGTTTGATGGATGGATGGGAACACACACACGCTTCCCGGCGCTTGCTCACAGAAAGGGTGTGTGGGGTAGCACGGGTTTCTCTACTAACAGGAACCAGCGCTTCTTGGAAAACACGGCTGCGTCTGCAGATGGCACAGCAAAGCACAGGGTGAGGTGGGAGCAGCTCCCCAAAATAAGGAAGTATTCAAAGATGAGGAGATGCCAAATGACACCAGAGCTCAACTTATAAGCTTTTTCTGCACAAGATCTGCAGCAAATTGAACAAGACATATAATGACAGAGATTATTCCTCAATAAACATAGTAGCACACTACCTACCCTTCTGCAAAGCACCATGATCTGCGTCTCTGCATTGGCCACACCCACTTTCCAGGACCCCTGAATCCAAGCATGTGCTCGTGAGTCCTCCACACCGAGGGCTCCAGCCCTAGGCTCGCAGTGAGTCCCGACAGCATCAGCACGTGACTCCTCTAACACAAGCCCCAGAACCTGGACCAGGCATGGAGGGAGCATGGTGGACTGCAGAAAAGCCAAGGCCTCACCTCTGAAGCCATGGCAGGCTTTGCTCCCTCTGCATGGTGCCTGGACAACTGACCAAGATGATTCCTGAGAGCTCTGAACACACGATGACCTGAACTTTTAAATATATCTGTCTAAGGAAGTTAGTGGTTTTAATAAAGAAACAAGAGATATTTTACTCTGTAAACTAAAGGCGTTTTGTTATTGTTTTTGCCTTGTTTGCCTTGCAGAATAAGTGGGAGGAAGGGACTGGTGAGAGGGAGGAAGCAGGCCTTTCAGGAGGTAGTTCCATCTTCACCACGGAGACTGGGCTTCTAAGCAACTGCCTGGAGTCCAATTCACATTTCACACAAGTCATGGTTCATTTCAAACAGACAAGACCTCCAACACTCCCTGGGGGCTCTACGTACATGAACTGTACTCCGAGGGTTCAGGAGCCACACGACAAGAGGAAAAAGCCATTGTCAGCGCTGAGGCTGGTTTGGCTGCCTCAGGTGAAATTATCCTGTGGGCGATCTGCTTATGAGATTTAACTGTGAACAGAATGTGAAAAAAAAAAAAAAAAAAAAAAAGAGAAAGAACCCCAGCCCCAAGCTATAAACTGTGGAACTGCATGTGCATGAGCCCTTGTGTATACGCATGTGTGTGCACATACATGTGTGCCTGTGTGTGTGTGTGTGTTTGCAATGATATAAACCCAAAAAGCATATCTGCATTGTGGTTGTTTCAAGCTAAGACCTGCCCAGAGGTTCCGGAAGAATGTTACACTGACAGCAAACTCTCCAGTTTCACAAATCTCCACTCGTGCATGACAAATGCCTTTGCTTTCCCATTAGCACTTCCTTACCTGCTTTTTTTCAGTCATTTAAGGCAGTTTCCAAACAGAAAGCTATTTTTAAACAGGAAGGGCAGCAGTGGCCAACTGATGTAGTGGACTGTTTGTATCAATGGAAGTTCTAAAAGGTTCTCCACCACTGAGCTAGGACAAGGGACAAAACGATTCTCTGGGGTTACAGTCACCCCAAACACGGCTTTCAAAATGAGCTGCTAAAATATGTTATTAAAAGAGTCATTCCAAAGTCACTTAAGACTTAGGGATCAGGCTAGGTTTGGTGGTATAATTTTTGATATTTAATAGTGATATTTGAAATTTAATATTTGATCTTTGATAGTGATCCTTTAATGATAAACATTTTAACTAATAATTTTGTAATAGCACAAGTCTGGAAATAAAAATTTCATATTGCTTTATATGAATCATTTAAAAAGCTGTCATCTTTCCTTTACTTTGAACCATAAACAATGAGTTCAGTGTAAGCTGGTTCTGCTATATAACCCCAGTTTACACTGTTGCAAAAGTTCTTCTGAAAATTATCCTGGGCAGAGATATCTGTATACATAGTATCAGCCAAGAACAAATTTTTACAGCTGACTTCTAAACCCTTTAAAATTGCATTTTATAATGGAAATACTGACAGATGCTTTACTCTAAAGCAGTATTTTTAATATTTCTAGCTTTTCTAAGATACAAAACTATGAACTCAGAGAAATAAAGAGGGAGTCATTAAGTTACAAAGCTACTGTTTATTTTTTATTTTATAAATTTTATTTTATTCCATTCCCCCCAAATTCCCGCTCCTCCCTGTGTAAAAAAGCTGTGTTTCCATTTTTCCCTCTATTTTCACTTTTTCTTGCCCCTTCCTTCCTTTCTTCCTCCTCTTCCCTTGTTCCCCTTCCCATTTGAACATCTCCCCATTTCCCAACATCCATTATGCATCAGTCCTTATTTCCAGTTTCTCACACAATGAACAATGAGGTATTTAAGCCTGTGTGTCCGATTTATCTTACTTAAGAGTGTGGTCTCAAGGTCCATCCATTTAGCTAGAAATGTCTGAAGTGCATCCTTCATTAAGCTATTGTTTAAAACAGGCATAAATTAAAAATACACTTCTTAAGGCCCAGGGATGTAGCTCAGTGGCTCTGCTGCCTGCCTTGCAAGCAGAAGGTCCCAAGTTCAATTCCCAGTACCAGGAAAAACCAAACCAAACCAAAAAAAAAAAACGCTTTTTATAGAGCAATCATGTTTTACCTGCTGTGACTGTTTCATTTAATTTTACAAATGCTCTGGAGCAGTATTTCAAACCTTAACAAGAGAATCCTGAAGATGGAAGAACAAAACTCCAGTGTAAGAATTCCCTCTTTTTCTCTGGATTTAGGGGCTGATTTTTCCTCTTTGGCCAGACATTGCCCCCAGTGAAGTAAATCATTATGTTTTGTCCTAACAAATAATGAAAAATACTACAGTTTAGTTTGTCTTGCTTTTAAAAAGTCGATGTCTGCAATAACAGTGCTTACAGAGGCCCGAGAAGAGCACCTGTCACAGGATCAGGTCCTCTGCGACCACGCCTGCCACTCTGGCACTGTCTTCAGCAGGAGTCACACATGGTAAGTGATGCAAGCTTCCCCGAGAAGAAAATGTAAATACCACTGGAATGCGAAAAAGAGAGGCAAAGGAAAGGGCCCTATCACGGCAGAGGAAAGCATCCAAAGGTGCTTCCCTTAGTAAGACGGCAGCATCAAATAACAATCATAACCTGTGAACCCAGTCTAGAAGATGGGCAGGGGAGAGAGAGAGAGAACTTCGGGCAAAGAAATGGGTGCAAAGGAAAATGTTCACGTGGTGCTTTCAAAGACTGGCGGTCAGGCTGGGTGGAGATTTAGCTCAGTGGTGCTGCTGGCTGCCTCCAAAGCACAAGATCCTGAGTTCAATCCCTGGTACCAAAAAAAAAAAAAAAAAAATAGCCCTGTGGTCTATAGCACCTAGGGCTATGGGACCACACAAGGAAATAAATTTGCCCAAAGGACAGAAGGCAGGCCATGGGCAGCCTTTATGTCACACAAAGGAGTAAAAACTTAACTGGCAACAAAGAGCTAAAAGCCTTCAGTTTTAGCTGATGTGAACTGAGCAAAAGGTGATTTATATCAACTGAGGCTGACAGGCAAAAACAGAACATTCTGGAACATCTGAAATCTTATGACCCAATTTACTTAACTCTGAACCAAAAGCTATTAAGATGGAAACAAATCCAAAGCTATAAACACTAATGAAAAAGTCTCACAGAAGACACATTTAATTAACATGTTCGACTTTTGATAATCAAGGGAAATACATCCAGCTCCTACATGCAACATTCAGCAAAACTTGATAGGACCCATAGCCATGTTTCTCCTACAATGAAGCTTAGCTCTTAAGAAAACAAACTTGTGCTTCATAAGATCACTAAATTCAGTGAACTCACTCTGTGCCTTGTCTTTCTACTCACAAAATTTTATATCAAAAGAAACAATACCAAGGACCAGGGATTTAGCTCAGTGGTGCCATGCCTGGCTCACAAGTGCAAGGTTCTGAGTTCAATTCTCAGTACTGGGGAAAAATAAATAAATAAATAAGTAAAAACATTGTGATTTAAAAAGAGAATCAATACTAGACATTTTTCTCATGCTTGGAAACACTGAAATGATTAAATAACTACTTCTTCCCTTCCTACTCTATGCAAGTTACTGAGTGGCTAGATATGAGAAAAGGAAAATGAAAACATTAAATGCACATTTTCAAACCATCCACTGCTTGCCAGGCACTATCTTAGGTTACGAACTCATTATTTCTTACCAAGAAAGGTGCTCATTCACAGGTGAGTGTCCCTCCCCCAAGGCTCAGACCCAGCCGGTGAAGGACCTAGCACAGAGATCCCAACCGACTTGACCAGTATATTCGGGTACAGAGAATGTGGATTTACATACTTGGGGGACAGCAGCATTTTTAAAGTATGTAACCATGACACAAAATGCTACAGTGATATAGGGGGAAGAGATGTAACTCCCAAACCTGCTAGATAAACAAAACGTGAGTTAGTGTTCTCTAAAATCGAAGAATGAATTATAGGAACAACAGAGGTTAAGAGTAGGAAATATTTATTGAGAGAAAGAAACCTTCTGTCTAAGAGAGACAGAAGGGGGGACCGGAAAATGGGTTGCCCACCCACCCCATTTTTCAAAAGTGTTTTTAGGGCAGGGGATTTAGCTCAGTGGTGCCGCCACCTGCCTCGGAAGCACAAGGTCCCAAGTTCAATCGCTGGTACCAAAAAATAAATAAATAAAATGACTCCGACTATAAATAATAAGTCATTTTTATAATGTAGGTACCTCGTCTATAAGAACACTGTATCTTGTGTGTGTGTGTGTGTGTGTGTGTGTGTGTGTGTGTGTGTGTGTGGTACTGGCGGTTGAATCTAAGGGACTTAACCCCAGCACTGAGCTACATCCCCAGCTGTTTCCATTTGATTTTGACATGGGATCTCGCTAAGCTGTCCGAGCTGGCCTTGAACTTGCCACCCTCCTACCTCAGGATGTGGCTAGGATTAAAGGCATATGCCACCTCTCCCAGCAAAACACTGTATGTATCTTTCGGATAAACCTCAAGTATAGAATTTAGATAGTTTCACACACTTTCGTTTAAATTTGCCCCTTCAGTTCCTTACATTTTCAGCTGTAAGAAAAGAAGCTGTCTTCTTTCTCTTCAAAACCCACCCCCATGGAATAACAGCACAAAATACTGCCGTAGCACAGGGCGGACAGAAAAATAGTAATTCTCAAGTTATTAGGAGGTGTTTCATACTTTTCAATATTTTGTAAGTTTACTTTTCAGCAAGACTTCAAAACATACTGAAAACTACTAAAACCAGGTCTCAGGGGCTTTGGGAAAAAGTAGAAAATCTGTGTCATAACTGATATGTATTAAACGCAAGGTAAGAAGTAATTTTTTGAGAAAAAAAATGAGTTAACCTGGAGGCTTAATATTACAATGATCTCTGAAAATGGGAAGGAGGCAGCTTATAAAACATTTGTTAGAATAAAAGTAATTCATGGATGACTGAAGTGTTTTTCAGCAAACTAATAAACAGAATTTTTTCCAACTACGAGGATAGAACATCTGTCCCTCTCCCAGGTGGAGAAGGGGAACGGAGGTTAAAGTGGGGGTGGAGAAGGCCGGGAGTCTAAAGAGGGCCACTGCTGCGATGACTGCAAACCTCAGGAGTCCATCAAGTTCCATGGTACTCAGGATGCTCCAGGCCCAGCAAGAACAGTGTCAGATATGTGTCCCTCCTTTCTCTCCAGTGCCAAAGTAAATTTCATTTTAAAAGCAAAGAGTCACTGACTTAAGTCATCCACATCAATACTCTTCAAAATCCAAGCTCATTCAATGCCGATGCCGTGGGGACCTCATTAAAATGCAGATTCTCACTCAGGGGTCTTGAAGGAGAGCCTGGTTCTGCAGTGCAGCTGGGCCATGGGCCACACTAAGAGCTGCAAACCGTGCCCAACACCCAGGGCACGCTGGAGAGGACAGCAGGAGCCCGGGGACAATACACGGGACGTCAAGGCTCAGCCTCTCACTTCAAAACAAAACAACCAGAGGCGGGGGATTTAGCTCAGTGGTGCCGCCTCCTGCCTCACAAGAACAAGGTCCTGAGTTCAATCCTCACCCCAAAGGACCTGAGACTGAAGAGCCTCCATCGCGGGCGTCACAAACTGAGGCCTCACTGCACTGAGGGTCCCGGAGAGAAACGACGGTGCTCCAAGCAGCGAGAGTGCCCGCCTCTCTCGGCGCTCTGCCAGAGACAGGTGCGATGGTGTGAAGGCGTCCGCTTCACATCAGGTGAGGAGTGGGGGCGATGGGTTACGAGGGCCATGAGAGGCTTCACTAAGCGGGCAGCACTCACCCTCCGCCCTCTCTGGCTCTGCCACAGGAGGACACAGAGCTGCTCCCCTCCAGAAGACGCAGCCCTCATCAATGGACAGCTGAGCCTCACTCAGCACCTGGACCTCGGACCTCAGACCTTGGACCTCCCAGCCTCCAGGGTGGAAAGCACACTTCTGTTCCATGACGGTGGCGCACACCAGACCAGGACACTGGGTCTTCACGTCTGCTGCGAGCCTGTGCCAGTGCCCAGCGAGGAGCAGCCCCACAGAGCAGACAAGGACGCTAATCCAGCCTCTGCTTCCTTCACAGTCTCCACTCTGGCTCGACTGAAAGGTTTCTGAAGGCAGAGGTCAGGCTCTCCTCTGCCCCTGCTCCTCTCGCCCTCCTTATGCTCTGAGCGGTCTGCACATCTTCCTGGGGAGGATGAATTAGCTCCTCAGCCATGCACCTGGAATGACACCATTTACACACCATCCTGGGGAGAAAGGGCAGATAGTCCCTCAGTCCGTTCTCTGTTCTGTGGCTGAGATGCAGTAGAAGATCCTGCTGCTGTGTTTCCTGAAACCAAGCGCAATGCCTGCCTCTCAGAGAAACACCATGGAGGATCAGAATCTGCCTTGCTGAGAGCCTATATCCGACACCATTCCTCTCCGTCACTTTTGCTCTCTCTGCTGAAATCTATTAGAAATCCTTGTTCCTGAATCTGAACCCTTATCCTCACCCCTCTGAACAGACCACAGGCACTGACCTTTAGCTGACTACTGCTTTCCTCTCCTACAGCTGTGCCTTGACAGTTTTCCTAGTGACACAAGTAGCCCCCATTTGGCTTAATAGGCCTTACCTTTTCACTGATCACCCGTGCCACTGACCACGCTGCTGTTGCTCAAGTGAGCAGCAGAAGGCCTGGAGATGGAGGCAGAACACAAGGCCCGCAGGGAGCATCAGAACGAAGGCCAGGCCGGGAAGGGAAGATGGGCCATGGGCTCTCTGTCCAAGCTCCGCTACTCCGCAAAACACTACTCAGAGCTGCAGCTGCAAGATCTATTGCTAATTCAATCTAAATGCCTACAACTCTGGAAAATCATTAGAATCTTTTCTTAAATTGTTACATTAACACATTTTAATTGTACAAATTAATGGAGTCCCTGTGACATTGCCATACACATGTACACAGGGTGTTAGTCACGTCCATTCTTCTACCCTAGCCTACTCCACTCACCTCCTTCCTAATCTCTAATATCCTCCTTCTACTATCAGGTGGTCTTTTTCCGTTTTTGGTACCAGGATCGAACTCAGGACCTTGCACTTGCGAGGCAGGCAGTGGAAATCCCTGAGGTAAATCCCTGGCCCCAGGTGGTCTTTTTCTTTCTTCCTTTTTTTTTTTTGGTTCCCACATACAAGAAAAATCAGTGGTGCTTCTGACTCTGTGTCTGGCATATTGCACTTAACGTGACAGCCTCCAGCTCCATCCAAATGGCAGGACTTTGTTCTTCTTTATGGCTGAATAATACACCGTAGCATATTTTCTTTTCCTGGTCACCTGTCAACGGACACCAAGGCTGACCCCACACCTTGGCTACTAAAAACAGTGCCACAATAAACACAGCTGTGCAAGTGTCTCTTTTGTATGCTGACACTACTTCCTTTAGCTATGTACTGGGGGGGCTGTATCGGAGCACATGGCAGTTCCAGGGGTGTTTGTCATGCTGCACATTGAATTTGGGGCCTCAAGCATTCTAGGTAAGTGCCCCCCCGCTACATCTCCAGCCCCTATTCTTAGTTTTTTGAGGAACACAATACTGTTTTCTATAGCAGTTTTGTTAATTTCCATCCTTACCAACAGTGTATGAGGGTTCCTTTCCGCACATCCTTGTCAACATTTGGGTTTTTTGAGGTTCTTATACATTCTGGATCTTAATCCTCTGTCAGATGAAAGCTACCTGGCCAAGATTTTCTCCCATCCTGCATGCTGTCTGTCTCTTCACTGAATCAACTGTTCTCTTTGCTATGCCGAAGCTTCTTAGTTTAATATAATCCCATTTGCCAGTTCTTTTGTTTCCTGAGTTTTTAGAGTCCTATCCAGAAAACTGTTTTCTATACCAATATCTTAATGCCTTCATTATGTTTTCTAGACTTTAAACTTAATACTATCATATTATTAAAGAGAAAAACTCTAGGGCCGGGGATTTAGCTCAGTGGTTCTGTCCCCTGCCTCGAAGGCACAAGGTCTCTGGTAACAAAAAAAAAAAAGAGAGAGAGAGAGAAAAGCTCTAAAACAGAAAACACAGAATCTAGTCAACAAATTCCCAAGTCCCTGAAGAGACATTAATAAAATCTACAAACTCGGGAACTGCAGGGCTGAACAGATGGGCTCTGGAGAGTAGGACCCCGCTCCACACAGGATGCGTGCAGCTTAGAGACCAGAGGGTACCCACTTCTGAGACCATGGGGTTCCTTGACAGGGCAGGAGTGAGGTCCTTCCTGAGGTCTAATTATGCTTCTGCACAGAGGCTGGTGAGCTACGGCGCAGATCCTGCTGGTTTTGTAAATAAAGTTTTGTGGAACACAGCAGTGCTTATGTATTCACATACTATCTGTGGCTGCTTTTATGCAACAATAGCCGCGCTAAGGAGTGTGACAGACTCACACAGCCCCCTGAGCCGGAAACATTTGCTATGTGCCCCGTTACAGTAAAAGTCTGCCAGTGTCTGCTCTAGATGCTTCTGGTGCCTCTCACACCACAGGGACGGCCCTGTCTCATGGCCAAATGTCCCCCGGGCCTTCTCCTAACAGGGGGCCTGGCTTCCGCTGAGCTGCGGCTCTGTGCACCACAGTCAGCTCACCCTCCTGCCAGCCTCTGCCAGCGTCCAGTGCTGCACTGGTTCATTCTCATGCTATTCTCAAACTCTAACTCTGGAGCTCTGTTGCATTTTTCCTAATTAAATTTTAAGTAATGTGGCATAAGCCAAACATTTTTCCCACAGAAAGACCACTTAAGTACGAATCTCCACCTCAAGCCATGCCTTAAGAAATCCCACTGAAGAGGTCATACATATGTCACATTTCTTCTATCAAAACAACAATTATCATTTCTGTGTCTCTTCTTAAACCTCTACCGTTTGTTTCTCATTGTCCTTCATTTGAGGACTGGAGTCCTCCCTTCCCTACTCCACAGCACTGCTCTGAGGCTCAGATCTAACTTCTCAGGAAAGCTCCCTGGGCTCTGAGCTGCAGAGCACTTCCTTCTTCAGATGCCCGACTGGGTTCCCGCATAACGCGCTCTGCAGAGCACAGCCCACTCCCCTCTCTCCTTCCCTTCCGGGACGCTCTTCCCCTGCATGCCCCTTATGCACCGGTGTTCCTCAGGCTCCATTCCGCTCTCACCTCTCTGTAAGGCATCCACTCGCTCAAGTGCCACTGAGGTCAGCCAAATCTCTAGTCCTAGCCAAGATCTCACTCCTGAGCTCCAAATCCGAGTATCTAACTCCTTTCCAGCTTTCTACGCTTCTGTGCTGTGTCCCAGGCACAGCAAGTCCAAAGGACTCGCCATCCTGCCTTAGCCTCTGAACTTGCTCTCCGTCCCAGATTCTCGGCAAATGTTGCCACCGTCCCCTCAATGACCTGAGCTATAGCATTCATCCCAGCTTCTTCCTTCCACTTTATCTTACATCCATTCACCATGTTCCGTCTTATTAAATGGTCAAGCTCACCTCCTCCTTACACTCCCCAGAACCACTGGCCTTATCATCTCCCATCAAGACTCTTTCTAAATAAATACATTTATTTAGTCTCCACTGATTTTGTTCTTTTAAGTCCTCCACCCAGGACATTTTAATATGCAAATCTTATACTCACCTCTCCTCAAAAGTCCTCAGGGGCTCCCTAACACCTGCCTGTAACAGCTGAACTCTCCCGCAGTGAGACATTTCTTGATGTCCCACCATCACCGCCTTTGCATCTTCTAGCTCAGCCTCATGTCTTGCTACTTTATATCCTTACCTTGCTTTGGGGGGGCAGTTTGAGGGTCTCACTATGTAGTCGAGACTGACCTGGAACTCACTATGTGGCCCAGGCTGGTCTCGAACTCACAGTGATCCTCCTGCCTCAGCCTCCCGAGTGCTGGGATTACAGGCATGCGCCAGCACACCTGGCTCCTTACCTTGCATTTTAAGCTCCAAAATACTACATCATTTTCTAAGTTGACTGTGTTTTCTCAAGCTTCCATGCCTTTGTACATAATATTCCTGCCTTTATTTGGGGCACTGCCCAAATTCCTAAGACAAGTATAAGCCCTAAATCATTACTAGCTTCTGTAAAATATGGGCTAGGATAAATGAATTTTTTGAAATAAAAAAATGAGAACCTGAAAAATAGCAACAGCAAGCAGCAATATCAAAATGCTAATATTAAAAACTCATTATGGTTTATATACAGATGTTTTCTTTAAAACATAATGTCCATACCTTTCACTTATACAAACTGTACCATTAATTTTTAAAATAATAAATTTACTTTGTTTTATTCAATGTACTTTAAAGTAAGAATGACCTAACTGGGGGTAATCTTGAAGACCATCTAGATCCTTTTCAGGTACTTTATGTTTATTAGTGGGCACTACCCTGTAGTAAGAGATGTATAAATTCTTGCCATCCACTGACCTATGCTTTTCAGACAGCCAGTTAGCAAGACAACTTACAATGAAACTGCTTAATCCAGGGTGAGAGTCATGAGGGCCGCTCCCCAGCTACACCCTGCAACCCGACTGCCAGATGCTCGGGGAGCTGCATTTCTGGGCCCTTGCACATTTGGCAGAGCTGGGTAACTCATTCCAGCCACTGAGGAGAAGTGACTCCTCCATCTCCGGACTGGGCATTTCAAGTGTGATCCTCCTTGGCTGTGTCCTTCTGACACAGAAAGGGGGATCCTTCCGGCAGCAGCTCTTCCACACAACCTGGCTCTGATTGATAGCAGCGCAAAGCAGAGCTCCTAGATAACCTTGCTGGCCAGGAGCATGAGCAAGACACACAGCAAGTCAGCCACAGCACAGCTCTGCCTGCCATGTGTCACTGTTCCACATCCAGACAACTCAAAGAAACTCACACAGCAACACCAATGTTTTGCCTTAGTATTGTATGTCTCCTATAAGTAAATGTCATCGAAAGCCAACTTAAGAGGCTAGGAATAATAAATTTGAGTGACTATGTGATCTTGGCCGAACTGGGGCTCTCGGTCATCACTTCTAAGAAGAATACTAGTAACATCTGACATTGGAGCGCTTAGGTCTCTTTGCTGTAAGTATTTTATACAAAATACCACCTTATCTATAAAACGGCTGTGTATTTCACCAAGCCATCTCCATAGAGTTAAGGAGGAATGAACTCATTTTCTAGCAAATCATCCTAAAATATTAATTGGGAGTTTCCCAGCACACATAAGCTACTCCATCCTTAAATGACACATCATTATTCCAGACATTTCAATTTGAATTAGAGATCTGAAGGCATGCTTAAAGCAGACAAGAACCTGAAGTATTTGATCCCAGAGCTGGCAATAATAAAGCAGGCAAGGCCACTGTTAAAAATAGGCCTGTGTATACAGCAATCTTGGGAAACGCTGATCCCAGTAGTAGATACACCTCGCCCACCATGCCCTAGGCAGAGGCCTCAGAGACCTTGCCTTCCATCTTTAAGTGCCTCCCATGCAGGCCAAGAAACCAGACAGTTCTAAGAAATCCCAACACCACTGGAATTGAGAACAATCCAAAATGATAGTGGTTATGTAAGAGATTGGATCAAACATAATCTAGTATGATGGGTGCATATTTAAAGAAGAACTTGAAAGACCAAACTTTAAAACAATCAACTGAAGGAAAAGCTGGTTGTCACAGGAAACAATTTACTGTACTAGACCAATTTCATGTGACCATAAGAAGGTTTGGAACGGCCGCTGAAAATTGGGGATTAAATGTGCACTTTGATGTTTTGTTTGTTTAATTTAGAACAGGAGTAGCACTCCTATCAGCACTTCCTCTATTCTTTCTGACTCAAATTCTTTCTTTCTGTGCCAATCTCTCCCAAAATACTCATACATACTTCTGCTGTTCTCTTGCTGCAGTATTACTGCCTCTGCACAAAACTAAGCTAACCTAGTAATGTTACCACAGACATGTTAAAAGCTATAGAGTAATTGTCCCTGTTTATCTACCCTCCTTAAATCAGGTACAGACTTTGCTGTGCTGGACGTTAAGCAAAATAATCCTGTCTCGAGAGAAATTTAGACTTAGCTAAAATGCTGTTTGACTAATTTATTCCCATTCTCTCGGCTCAGTCCAAGGTAGGGGTTTAACAAGTACACATGGGATGAATGAAGCAGTCCCTAGCGTTACATGTTTCTAGTAGGTGTTAATACATCAAGGAGATTCAAGCCTGTCTTACTGTTATGGTTTAGATCAGGAATGGCTTGCCAGAGGTGGTGGCACACACCTGTAATCCCAGCACTCGGGAGGCTGAGGCAGGAGGACCACTGTGAGTTCGAGACCAGCCTGGGCTACATAGTGAGTTCCAGGTCAGTCTCAACTACACAGTGAGACCCTGCCTCAAAAAAATAAAAAAAAGGGGGGGTGGCTCCTTAGACTCTGAGCCTTTGGAAAGTAACTGGATCACAGGGGCACTGTCGCTGCTTGCTGTTAGGAGGCATGGCTGATTACAGGTGGCTCGTAGGGGCCTGGCCTGGAAGGGTCACTCTCTCTCCCTAGCTCCTCCCTTCACTGCTGCTTCCTGGTCACCATGATGCAGGCAGCCTTCCTCTACCATGCTGTTTCCACCTGGGATCCGACTGACCGTGGACTGTTTCCATGAGCTAAAATAAACCTCTCCTCTAAGTTGCAGTGTCAGGTATTATGTGTAAGCAATGAAGAAAATGACTAAAAGCCTTATTATACCTTTTAACATTCAACCAAAAGAATACGCTAAACCCCAATGAGTAAGCTAGTCAGGTTCTTTTTCTCATTGTTTTTCCTGATTGAGTCTTTTTTTGTTTTTTTGGTACCGGGGATCGAACTCAGGGCCCTGCGCTTGTGAGGCAGGCAGTGGAACCACTGAGCTAAATCCCCAGCCCCTGATTGAGTCTTGTCTGGGCTTTTTTACTGTTTACTTTTGTTTATTTGTTTTTGTTTATTTTGTGGAACTGGGGATTGAACCTAGGGAACACTGAACTACAGGCCCAGGATGGCCTCAGACTTACAGTGTTCCTGTCTTGGCCACTAAGTAGCTGGGATTACAGGTACGCACCACTGTGCCCAGCCTGAGTCTAGTTTTAGCACATTCTCGTTAGCCTCCTTTGCTTCCAGTCACTTTGGCTGCATCAGCTGCACTGTTTGCCCCATTCCCAATGGACCCTACAGGGCAGCTTAGCTTTTAAGCTTTTAATCCACCTCCCAAGCCAAAGACAAGTGGATCCTGGGCTCCCTGGTCTCCTTTGCTACAACCCTAAAAGCCCCTAACACTGGCTCACAAGGTTCATTTTCTGCTTTGGTTCTTGCTCCTTATGTTGCTCTGGCCAGTTCCCAGTTTGGAGAACAAATGCTATGGCTGACTAACAGGGCAGTCAGTGGCTGCCTCTACTGCTGCTTTCAGTAAACGCTCCCTGGTTTTCAGTAAGCTTCCTCCGTCACTGGATTAGAACTCTGCCCCATAGGGACCCACTTCTTCCTGCATGACAACTGTCTCCCTGCCTGCAGAATATCTGGCCACATCAATTTGAGATCTGCTGTCACTGAGCTGAGGTGGCACCTAAACCTGTAACCCTTTGGAATCAGCCTCTGACCCTCTGTCTAGGGCAGTTGTCTGGCAAGATTCTGGCTCATTCCCGACACCTGCCTCTGTAACATCCTAAGACTCTACCAGACCTTTCTAGGCCTAACATAAAATCCTAAGTCATTTTTTCTAAGTCGTTTATTTTCTGAGGCTAACATTAGGCCTTTGGTCATTTCGACTGATACAGCCCTCTTCTTTACCAATGGTGGCAACTTAAGATATTATCTAATCCCAAAACTTACAATTTAGAACGTAATTTTCTAAATTATACTAATTTTTATGATATTTATCTACAAATAAAATAACTCTCTCTTTGAGAGAGACAGCAATATTGATTATGCCCAAAGCAGGCAGTAAGCAGTACAGGCTGTGGAGAGTTAACACCACAGGTGGCTTGTTATAGACATCAGTCTGGCCAAAGCCTACAAGCCAAGCTCAGAGCAACTCGCAGCCAAATTCTATTCCTA
The DNA here is from genome assembly GCF_012274545.1 of Fukomys damarensis. NCBI lineage: Eukaryota > Metazoa > Chordata > Mammalia > Rodentia > Bathyergidae > Fukomys > Fukomys damarensis. The sequence goes on along the minus strand of NW_022900928.1, from coordinate 129,583,408 downwards.
CATACATTTTGGGGAAAAATCATTTCATAATTAAAGTATGACTACAGCTGCCTAAGGCCCATGAGCCGGCTACGGCTTGCGGAAACATAACTCTGCTTTACCTCTGGTCACAGCTGAGGCCTCAATGGTCTGTGAAGCTGTGGCACTCAAAGGCAAGAAAGTATCAGCTGAAGACATCCTGGTTCCTTGAGAAGCAGCAGAAATACAAAAGAGAAAGGTGAGTTCCTTATCAGCTCAGTTCATCCCACCTACTGAGGTGGGAACGCTCTCCTTTCCCCCTCATCAGCATGAGATTTCCATCAGCACAAGATCAGACATAGGATCACCGCCACCAATGCTCTCTCCAATTACTGTGTGCACCCAATAAATAGTGGCCAGCTCAGAGTCTTTGTCTTTGCTTCTTAAAGCACAAAGAGCAGTATTCCAGGAGCTTCTCTGTACAACAAGGCCAAGGACCATGGTCTCCCCAGAGGGCAGGATCTTGAGAACAGGTAGGAAGCTCTGCTCTTCCCATTTCTGGGGACACAGCAGAGGGGCTGCAGTACTCAGCTAACAGCAGGCAGGAAGAGAAAGTATCGATCCATAAACTGACATTTTCATAATCCTCTCTCACCAAATCATTCTCAGTGCAAATCTTCATCTTAAAAATAAAAACCTCTCTCCTGTGTTCTCATCCTTCCAGCCTTATCCAAAGGCGACCTCCGCTATGTACCCATCCCCAGTTTTCTCGGAGAGGTGGGGAGATTGGTGTTCGCGCAACAACGTGTGTTCGTGTTTCTGCAAACCACACCGTGGGAGTCGAACCTACGACCCATCCTGTGTGCTTCTCCAGCACCTAGCATGGTGTAGAAGAGTGGAAGATAGTAAGCCACTAGGTACCACTGCTCCAGGAAGAATCGGGATCAATGCTGCCTAACCATAGGGAAATGGCCCTCCTTTGAAAACCTCAGGCACGGAGCATTAAGCTAAGTCAGGAGATCTGGATTCTACCCTTGGTTCTGTCAAAAACTCAAGGGTTTTCAAACAAGTCTTTGGCTCTCATAGTACCTTAGTTTCCCAATCGGCAAAGAAACTATCATTTGCCCTTCAACTATCTTTCATTAGATGTCTGTAATATATAAACATGTACACACACACATATACTAAAAATGTAGAAGAATTCAAAAATTGTTATATAAGAGTAAATTCTTATTAGTGTCTCACAGCTTGATACTTTTATAGCTATCTATCTTGCCAAAAAACATGCTGTGAAATAAATTGACTATTTACCACAATAACTAAAGGAACTGTTGTTTTTCCTAAAACCCCAAAGGCTATGTAGTTTACATACCCAAGAGGGGTGAGCACAACAAGCATAAAGAAGCAAAGATGAATAATCTAATTAATTCCCATTTGTTCACACCACTGACTAGCAGATCCCTCTGACAACAACATGCTTTTGTCCTAACAAACCTATGAGACAACTGGCCAGTATGCTTTGGGATGTTTATATTCTAAGGCAAGGATTCTTGATGATAGTCTGAATATCCTCCACTTCTATTCTGTTTGACCCTATGGCCAACAACTATCACAGGTGGACGACAGCTAAGGGAGCTCCCCTCTTCCAAACAGGGAGCTGCAATGCACTCTGAGGGGGCCTGAGTGACAGACCTAATGGGCCGCCTTTAATAAATGACACTGTGAGGATGGGCAAGAGCTCCACAGATAAGCACCAAGGGTTTCCAAACTTCTGAAAGTGAAGTAATGCATGCACACACCAAAGCGGCCCCCTGGCGTCTTTCCCCCCACCCCACCCCTCTTGCCAGAAATTTGAGGGTGTGGGGCTCCTCACCAGCACAGGCCTTTCTCTGTGTTCACGCCATCTCTTCTCATCAGGATGTCAGCAATACAAGGCACAAGACCCAGCCACAACTTTTTAAAGTACAGAGGACCCTTGACTTACAAACTCAATTCATTCCTGAGGGATGATTGTAACTCGTTAGTCAACTGCAGGCTCAGGTTCCTCTACACAGCCTTCAAAGTCTCTCTCCTGTACACAGGCAGAGCTCAGTGTCCTTAGAGAGACACTGGCCCAGGATTTCTCAGTTAACCCCACACAAGAAAGGGTGTTGTTGTGATCCTTCCAGACTCTTCAAGAGTTAAATCTGTATCTGAGACCATCTGGGAGTGTGAGTGGCCAGCATTTGGGTCATAACTCAAGACTTTGGTTGTTAGTTAAAATTTAAAATTCATGGTCAGGGACTTAGCTCAATGGTGCAGTACCCACCTGGCAAGCACAAGGTCCAGAGTTCAATCCCCAGTTTAAAAAAAAAAATTCCAGTCATAACCCAAGCTGCTCATAACGTCAGGCTGGTCATAACTTGAGGGTCCACAGACATATTTCTCCGCTAGCTTCCTGCCAAGCAGTGCTCATCCCCAGGGGCCAGTAGGCCCCAGATTCCTAGCTGCTACTTTTGTTTCCCACTTGCCCCTCATAGAAGGCCTGTTGTTCAAAGTATGGCTCCCAAATGGAGGAGTTTGTATTACGTGGGTACTTGCTAGAAATGCACAACTCAGGGCACCACTCCATGAGAGTCATATTTTATCAAAGTCCCTAGGTGAGCCATCTGCAGGTTAAACACAAGCCAGGCCTATGGACCGGGATCCCCATACCCATTTTTCTCGAAGACAGGAAACTGTGACTCCACACTTTGTACACCTCCCTCCTGAGAACCGTCTCCTCTCCGGGCTCCTGGATACTAAGCAGCCTGCTCAGCCCCTCTAGTTACTTGGCCACCTGCCCAGAGACCTCAGGGCCACGCCCTCCCACCCAGGACAGGGACTGCCAGGCCTCCTGACGAGACGCCTGGCCACCTGGCCACTGGAGGCAGCCTCAGAGGCTGACAGCTCCTGCTGACTACAAGTCAGAACTCTTCAACGCTGAGCACTAATACCACGTCTGAGGGCAGCACCCCACACCCAAGATTCAGGGATCCCAGAAAGACACCTCACACTGGTCCCTGGAGTTAGATACTGACTGTACCAGCCCAGAGGCCTTCTCAATGTCAAGGAGCTGGCTGCTGATGAGAAGGGGATTTTCCACCACAGAGGAAGGCAGAAAATCCCTCACTCTGCCATCTTGGGATGAGTTCCTCCTCCTGTACCTGGGACAGACGGTGCTGAACATCACCCTGTCTTGTGGAAGGGCTGAAGACCAGGTGCCTCCCTGCTGTAAACCTCCTCTTGCCAGCTCAAGAAGCAAGCAAGGTACATCACAAGGCCCTTGGATTCGAGGTCACTATAAGAGCCCGAGCTTGCTGACCCCCTTGCTGGACTTCTGCCCCCTATATGCTCCAATTGCATCCACCTTTCCGAGGCCTAGTGCAGCTGGGAGCTGCCATCAGGGCCAGTGCCCCCACAGCATGGAGCACGCAGCTCTCTGCACCTGGCCTTCTCCCCACATGGATGCTGGTGACCCAAATGTATATCTCTAGCTCCCATCTCGCCTTAGAACTGCGGGCTCGCTCATACAAAAGCCTTCATTTGTTGTTCGTACAAAAGCCTTCATTTGTTCAGCTTCCGGTAATTTCTTCACAGTGTTATTAAGGTAAAGCTAACACACCATAAGCTATAAATAGTTAATGTGTACAGAAACGGCAAGTCCTGATATAGTCTGAGACAGCGAGCACATCCATCGCTCACAAACGTTGCCCAGGGCCCGTGGGGATCTGTCTTCTGCTCACACCCAGGCAACCACTGTCTGCTGCTTGGCGCTGCTAATTAGTTTGCATTTCTAGAGTTTTATATAAATGGAATTATACCAAGAGCACTCTTTTTGCCTGGCTTCTTTTGACCCACCATCAATATTTAAAGAGTTACATACACTGTAACATGTGTGAATCATTCAAATTTTTTTTAACTGCTGAGTTGTATCCCATTGAATGGATATACTAAAATTGGTCTATAAATTCACATGCTGATGTAGATCTGAATTACTTCCACTCTGTTGCTATTCCAAATAAAGCTGAAACATTCCCATGTAAGACTTTATATATATAATACCAGGGACTTAGGAAGCTGAGACAGGAGAATCACAAGCTCAAGGCCAGCCTGGGCAACTTAGCAAGATCCTGTCTCAAAAATTTTTAAAAAGTAAAACAAGAGTTGGGGACGTAGCTCAGTACAGCATTTGCCAAGTACGCATGTAGCCAATCCCCAGTACCACACACACACAAAGACTTTATGCAAATAGATGCTTTCATTTTACTAAGGTACACACCCAAGAATGGAATAGGGAGGTCTCATGTTCGGTGGATGCCTAATGTTTTAAAAACTGTTTTCCAAGTGACTGTACCATTTTTTTCTACCAGTACAGTGCCCTTCTCCATCGAGTTACCTTAGCACCTTTGTAGCAAACCAATTAATCATAATGCCTCGGCCCATTTCCAGATTCTCTACTCTGTTCCACTGATTTGTGTGCATCTACCTTAGTGCTAATACCACACCGTCCTGATTACAGGAGCTTTACTGGAAAGTCTTGAAATCAGGCACTGTTATGTCCTCTAACTTTATTCTTCATTTTAGCTCTTCTGGGTTCTTTACATGGGCATGTAAATCCTAAAATGAGTTAAGTCAAGCATGGCGGTGCAAGCCTGTAACCCCAGCACTCTGGGAAGCTAAGGCAGGAAGCTCACAAGTTCAAACCCAGCCTGGACAAACTCAATGACTCAGCAAGACCCTGCCTCGATAAAAATTTTTAAAAAGCCAAGGGATGTAGTTCAGTGAGCATGTTAATTTCTAATAAGTAAACTGCTGGTGCGTAGGGGGTACACTAAATCTACAGATCAATTCAAGTAGAACTGGCATCTTAACAATATTGAGTCTTTTAATTGATGAATATGCTATTTTTCACCATTTACTGAATTCTTATTTAACGTCTCTCGGTAATGGTTTATAGCGTAAGTGTACATGTCTTATATATTTTTGTCAAGTTTATTCCTAAGTATTTTATATTTTTGATCCTATTACAAATGGCACTTTAAAAATTTTTAAATTTCCATTTCATTGCTAGTATATAAAGGTACAAATAATATTTATAATATCAGCCTTATATCCTGCTAATCTCTTATTAGTTCTAGCAGCTTTTTCTCTCTTTGTTTCTTTATGTTTCTTTGGAGTTTCTACTAGGCAATTAAACAGTCTGAAAATAAAAAGCTTTAATTCCTTCTTTTCAATCTGAATGCTTTTTTTTTTTCCTATTGCCTTTTTATACTGGCTAGAATCTCCAGTACAATGTTAAGTTAAAAGTATGATGGGCCAGGGATTTAGCTCAGTGGTTCCGCCTGCCTCACAGGCACAAGGTCCAGAGTTCGATCCCCAGTACAAAAAAAAAAGGTATGAGAAAGGGGATAAAAGATGAAAAGGGACATTTTTAGCTCATTCTCAATATTAGAGGGATGAGGTCTTTCACTACTATGGATGACACTGGTTGTAAATATCTCCTACACATTCTCTATGGAGTTGAGGGTCTGATCTCTGTCCCTAGTTTGTCTGGATGGCTGTAGAACGTACCTTCTGCATCTACTGAAATGATAATGTTTGACTGAAATGTAAATTTAGTCCATTAAGATAATGCATTACAAGAACTGATTTCCAAATACTAAGCCAACACTGTATTCCTGTGTAATCATACCTGCTCATGTTGAATTATCCTTTTTATATGTTGCTAGATTCTATTTGCTAATTTTTTGAACTGTTGTACTAACAGCAATGCCAGATCATAGAATGAGTTAAAAATGTTTCCATCTCCCATATTCTCCTGAAGTATGTGTGAAACCAAGATTGTGTCTTCCTTAAATATTTATAATTCACCAGTAAGTGAAGTCACATAGGCTTCCATATTTTCTCAGTAACAGATCTAAAAAAACAAAATTATAAGGATGTAAAACTAGTAACTTTGACAATAAGCATCCTATTCCTCACCATTCTCCGCTTCAATTAATGACACCTTACCATTTTGCTTAAACCCAAATCCTTTCACAGCTGGCCCCAGTTCCACATTTTCACTCAAATTCATCTTCGATTCCTATTGCTTCTCTCTTCAAAATATATCCCTACTTCTCTCCGTCTTCCTAATTGGCTGTCCCCTGTGAAGCGTGATTGTGGGGATGCTACCTATTTCCTCAAAGCGCTTACCTAGTTTCAGTGACCTAGGAATTCATTAAAATTAGGCATCTCAGAGCCAGGCATGGTGGCGCACACCTGTAATCCCAGCTCTCAGGAGGCTGAGGCAGGAGGATCACTGTGAGATCAAGACCAGCCTGGGCTACATAGTGGGCTCCAGGTCAGTCTCAAATACATAGTCTCAAAAACACAAAACAAACAAACAAAAAAATTAGGCATTTCAGGAAAAGCACAACTTTGTGCATTGAGTCCCAAATAAGGTACTAACTTTCATCCAAGAAGCAAAGGTCCCACAGCAGAATCTAGAATAACAAATCCTAAAGCTGTCCTAGACCTCAACAATAACAAACACCTTTGCCCCCAACCTAGCCCCAAGATTTGGTCAGTCACCCACTGTTTCTTAGGCCTCCTGCCCAAAGCAAAAGCAATCCTCGCAATAGCAGGAAAGGCTACCCTTCCTCGTCTTATCAACAAAGTGGGGAGGGCACAAGGGTGAATAAAGCAGCACATTTACTTATTCCTATCTACTGTAACTATCTCCTGCCTGAGGCCAAGGGCAGGACTGGTACCAGGCAACTTGGCCTTGCTCTGCCCAGCAACCTCTTCCTCTGTACATCCACTCCCACCAGTGCTCTGCCAAATGCTGTCCCTTCCTACTGCTCACCAGCCACTGTGTCATTTCGGACCAGTCACTAAATCTGTTTTATAAAAATCCACATACTATTTTATCTGCCAAGGGAAGCCCTAGCACCAAACTAGGCCCGATGGCACTCAAGGTGTCCTGCTCTGATTTTCTAGCAAAGGCAGCAGAAGTGTGTGGAGAAAGCCACCATCCCCATGGCTTCATCTCTCCACATCCAGTGCAAGGCATGTGACAGGGTGGACAGACTGGACAGAGAGCGAGGACCACTCAAATTATCAGATGTCTGCCTGGCAGGTGCCTCTCAGCAGCTTCTTTGAAGTCAACACCCAATTTTCACCACGGGGCCACTGGAGGCAGAGACCCCCATTGACACACCACCTTGTGGGTACACCACAGACTACAAGAGTCCCTAAGAAGGATATAATTACAAAAGGAAAATTTAACTCACCTTCCACTGCTCCTCCAGAAGTAGTTTTACGACCACTAGATCCCCATTTAAGGCTCTATTACGAGCAACAACCCCGTCGATAAAAATGTCTCGATCACCATCCTAGGTTGGAGAGAGAAATAAAGGCATAGTCAGCTAACCAAGGCCTGGAACCAAAACTTAGTTGGCTGAAAATTATCAGACTCTGCAATATGTCTACTGACTTACCAAGAACATTAGTACACAGCCACATATATATCCAAAAGGAACTCAATCTCTTGGGAACAAAAAGAAAGGGTAATTAGCACCCAGGAGCAGACTAACAGAATGCAGGAACTCACCAAACACACAAAGGGTCTCCTAGAGGCTGGACTAAAGCAAAAAACTGTCCTAACTGAAATGAGAAAGGACTTACTTATTCTCAGGTTATCCTTTTGGTTTTAAGTAAAAGAGAGCATGCTGATGCCTTTTGTATACTGAATGGATTTTTTAGAGAGTATCAAGGAAGGGTAAAAATAGAAGATAGGTGAGACAACAGAAGACCAGCAATATATCCCTAGTAACCCCCAGTAAAGCAATGGTGGGCAGGATTTGGGTTCTCTCGGAGGAAACCAGCAAAGTCATTTTGCCCATTAGGAAAGCGGCAAAGGAAACAAATTGTGGTTGGTTTCATGGAGAGGAGAAGGCAAAGAGAAGGGTGGAGAAGTAACACAAGATGCATCAAATGACTCACACCCCACTCTCTGACTGAGGAGCAAGGCAAGCACCCCTTTCATCTGTGTCGCACATTGGGAAAAATCCTGCTCTGAGCAGGGGGCCAACACCAGAGGCAGCACCTCTCACTCCACATGCCGCCAGGGTCTTCCTGATAAGCTGAGGCCCTCAGCCAAACCATTCACAGGGCAAAGGCGGCTCAACAGAGGCCGCCTTTGAGGCTTGGGTCCCAGGAGAAAATGAAAGCTTCACAAAGCTTCAGCAACACACATAAACCCTTATCACTATTTTCTTCCAGAAGCTCATACCCCAGGCATCTCTTCAGAAGACAGGGGTCAAATGTTAGTTCCTTTTAAGGGGAGTGACAGCAAAAGGGTCCAGAAAGTTTTCCAGCAGAGGTGCTCAATAGAGATTTAACACCCAAAGGACTGAAAGTGATTACGAGGAAATTCTAGAGAGGCAAAACTGGTATTCCAAAGTTACCAACTGCGGGGGGTACAGTCCTTCAGCATTTTTTATAGTTTACAATCAGAAATAGTTGGTGATCTTTTAGAGGAACTTTCTGTTCAGTCTCCAACCCAGGTACGGGTTGGCAGCTGTAGCTGCCTGAGAAACAGCTACCCTGTTCGACACAGACTCTGCATCAGAGCTCCAGGCGAGCTTCCCAGAGAAGCAAGAGGAGCAACAGTGAGCAGCCGAGCGCCGGCTTCTGTAGCCCATGAGGCGATGAGGCCCTGTGGCCCGCTCTGGACTGCACAGACCTGTTTGAGGTCAGTCTAACCCAACCTCGTGTGTCAAATGTGGGCAATGAAATCTCTGTCACAAGCAGCTACAGCCTGGCTTGGCTCTCAGAGGCTCAAGTGCTAGGAAGACAGCCTTGTCACCTTCTGCTCCTCAGAAACCGAGGCAGGCAGGGCTGAGTGGAACCTCAGCCACCACTCAGACCTCTAGGTATTCCATCACCACAGCTCTTCTGAACTCATTCAGAAGCCTGTGCATGTGGCCAAATCTCCTATTTTAAAGATACTAACCTTGGAGACTGCTCAGCATTTACATTTAAATCATCCCTTGAAACAGGAGTGGAAGCGGGGAGGAGGAGAGGAGGAAGGGGAAAGGGGGGGCGGGAACACCCACAGGAGAAACACAAAGGGGTCTGGCGCTGAGCTAAATACTGAGGAGAAAGGCTCCTGAGGATAAGCTAAGTATGCCATGAAGACCAGGCCGATGACCCTCCAGAGAGGCAATAGCTCTGTTCAGACCAGAAATGAAGGCATGAAAAGATGTATAAGAAAATTACAAAGCTTCTTAGACCAAAAAATTCAGAATAGAGATTGTGCTTAAAAATAAATAAATAAAGCCAGGCGTGGTGGCGCACTCCTGTAATCCCAGCCCTCGGGAGGCTGAGGCAGGAGGATCGCTGTGAGTTTGAGACCAGCCTGGACTACATAGTGAGTTCCAGGTCAGTCTCAACTACACAGTGAGACCCTGTCTCA
>NW_022900928.1:129572485-129573777 GCF_012274545.1 Fukomys damarensis | reverse complement strand
CAAAAAAAAAAAAAAAAAAAACAGAACAAAACAAAAAAAATAAATAAATAATGAAAAAGGCTTCTCCATCTGGTCCATTTCTCCTTTCTATCCCATTCTTACACGGGATAAAAACACATCTTAAAAATATAATTTTATCTTGGCTGTCTTGAAAGTCATATAGTCTTAGTATATGTGCTGCCAAAGCAAGAACGAAAGTCATATAGTTTTTTTTTTGTGTGTTTTTTTTTTTGGTACCGGGGATTGAACTCGGGTCCTTGTGCTTGCAAGGCAGGCCACGAAACCGCTGAGCTAAATCCCCGGCCCCAAAAGTCATATAGTTTTATTCTCACTCTATATTTGACTTTTTTTGTTTGTCTTAAGAAAATACAAATCAGTTTTCTATCCCTAAAAATTAAAATGAACCTAAGTCAACTTCCCTCCAAACAAATTATTATTTAATACCTGATGATCAATTCACCATTTTTAGACTACCACTTCAGTAACAAACCTAAATAATTTAATAAAATCTGTTTTTCCCCTCTCCACACACCCTGGAATTTTGAACTGTGAGAAACATTAACCAATATTTAATCTACCTCTTCATTTTACAAATAAATCTTTTCATTCCCTACTGTCACAGCAGAGGCCACATCTTTAATATCAATTTTGGTCTTTATTCTCCCTCCTTAATCAAAGCTCAGGTAACATTCAGGCCCTGGCTCTGACATCATCCCACCTAGACTTCCTGCGTGCACTCTTCCAGTCCACACAAGTGCATATTTGACATAGACATCAGCTCTATCTACTCAGAAGTTCAGCCACTGATGGCTGTGGGTTCTAGCTACATGTGATTTACTGCCTCCGCTGTTTTTATTTTTGTTGTTGTTATTGTTTTTGGTACCAGGGATAGAACTGAGGTCCTTGTGCTTACAAGGCAGGCAGTGAGACCACTGAGCTAAAACTCCAGCCCCACTATTTTTCTCTTCAATTGCTTTCTATAATGCCTCTGAAAACTGAAAATGATCAACAGTAGAATGCAGGACTATTTCAGAGTCCAAAACTAGAGTACTGATAATCACTTGCAATTGTGCCTTGATACAAACTTTTACAGCCCATTCTTAATGACCTAGAGATGAGTTAGTTAGTAGGGTAGAGATAATATCACTACCCCACTAGGGACCAGATAAAAGGATAAAAGAAAATAGAAATAAGCCAGTTCTGGACCAGGGATTTAGCTCAGTGGTGTCGCCGCCTGCCTCACAGGCGCAAGGATCCAAGTTCAATTCCCTGTACCAAAAAAAAAAAAAAAA
>NW_022900928.1:129537039-129572424 GCF_012274545.1 Fukomys damarensis | reverse complement strand
AAAAAAAAAAAAAAAAAAAAAAAAAAAAAAAGAAATAAGCCAGTCCTCACATCACAACTGTCTAAAAATTTCTAAATAAAATATGCTTGGAATACAATTTAGAGTAGAAGAACAACTGTTTGCTTGTTTTTGTACCGGGGATCGAACTCAGGTCCTTGCACTTGCAAGGCAGGTGGCGGGACCACTGAACCACTGAGCTAAATCCTGGGCCAGAACAACTGTGAGCTTTTGAAATATCACTAACATTTGCTTTTACTTTCCAGCTCTCTTTAACAAGCCAGATTAATCCTCAGAGATACAGCATTTGCAAAGTAAAGTACATTCACCTAACTTGTAGGAACCTAACCCAGTCCCACACCCTTCTCTATCAGGCAAGGAATTCTCAGATCTAAATGCTTATTCGCCCCTGGAGTAATCAGCCCCAAGCCTGCTGGTGGCACCTAAGGGACAGGTGTTTCTAAGGGGTGTGGGGAGAGTTTAGACACAGGCACAAGATGCCCACGTATGTGCAAGAGCCCTCACTAACAGCAAGGGAGCCACAGAGGACAGGGAGCAAGGCTTTCAGAGAGAAGAGGGCAGCCCAGAGGCAGTCCCTTTCCACGTTTCAGCACGGAGCACCAAGGAATCTGAGAATTCTACATTTCAACAGCACAGGTACACGGAGGCATACTTGGCAAGGAACATACTTTGTCATAAATATTTTTTACTGGGCAGTTTGTTAGTGCAATTTGCAATTTTTCAATATTTTATATAAGGTATGTGTGCCTCCTGTCCTAGGCCTCACACTTGTTAGGTGCTGACCTAATAGGGACTTACCTTAGAAAACTTCAACACTGTGCACCTGGGGAAGAGAAAAGGCTAGCAGTAACATTTTTAATTGCTGTTTGCTCTCCTGTCACTCAAATCAATGAAGATAAACTTCAGTGTGCAAAAAAGGTGAGGTTTGAAATCTGCTCAGTTCACAACTGACACTGGGGACAAACTCCTTACTGTACTGAGTGTGACTCAAATCCTTAAAAATCCATGTTTTTCACACACAAGAGCTCCTAATAGATCAAGCCCCTCCAACTGATGAAAGCCTTTCTAAAGTAGAGAAAATGATGGTGGTGCAGGACTTCTGAGAGACGGCTTCTCCATCTCCAACACTGCCTTCCTAGGAGACGCTCGTGGGTAGTTTTACAATTCCACTGCATGATCTTCGCCTCCTTCTTCAGCAAACTGAAGCCTAACACTCACATAATCTACTCTTCCCTGTATGACAGAATTGTTCCCGCAGCTAAGTCACCACCTCAGAGCTGACCCTCACTTCCACAACTCAGGTCCCAGGGTCAGGAAATACATTCTGTCCTGTCACAGGAACACAGGGTGACTCAGACAGAATAATGCAACATATCGGTGGTGCTTTTTAATTAATCCAAAGAGTAAGACCTGAACTTGGATACAAAAGTGACTCCTTGGCCTCCAGAAGGCAAGGGGAAAAGGCACTAAGTAAGAGCACGAGAACAGGTCTTAAAGTTACTATAACAACAACAACCACACTATCACACCTATGAAACAGATGACTGGATGTACACCCTCACCAAACTTGGCATTTCACCTATGAAACGCACTAACTGAATGAGGTATTCCATTTACTCATCTATAAGCAGAAGTTCATCCCCACAGTCTCTTCCACTGTGAAAAATCTATAATTCTATAGCTGTCCTATGGCATCCTGGAAAAGTTAAGCCAGAAATTGAAAAATATTTCTCTTCCAGCTTCCCATGGAAGCGTGTCCAGAGACCTGCTGCTAACTACAAGGCAGTGTGACCTGGCTCTAACTGGAGAGGCCTCTCCGAATGGGCTGTGGATGGAAGAGACAGTCTGTAGCCCATCACCTGCATGAAAGTGAAGTGAGAAACTTTGACCAAAAAAAAGTATCACACACTATTTTTGGACAAATGTTCACATTAGCTCATGCAGTACACTGAAAGGTGATAGCATACTGGTTTAGGAAAGATTAACTTAAATCAGTGGGAAAAGCCATACATCCTTTTAAGTTCTAAACCAAGGGCATCCAATTACACGAGCTGGCGGGCAGTCTGCCTGGGTCCAGCTGCCCTGCAGCCTCATAACAAGCGCCGGCCCCTCATCTGCTGTGGGACTTTAAGACTGGCAGAAAGGGTGGTGAACCAAAGGCAAATTTTGTTTATTTAAATCTGAAACAAATCTTTGCCCATTCTCAATTTTGTTTTCCCACTCTATTTTTCAATCAGGATATATGATTTCAGTTTCAGAGCAGATCTAAAAAATTCACTGTGACATTAAGTTTATTATAAAGTTATTGGACTCACCGGGGAAGGAATGAAGGCTTCATGAAACTTCTTTGGATTAATTCTTAGTACACCCTTTAAAACAAAAAATAAAATCTGTGAGAATCTCACTAGTTGTACATTTATGATTTTTCCATATGTATATTACTCTCCAATACAGAGTTTTTTAAACAATTTGATGTAGAAAACAAGTCAGACATATGAGAAATATTCATTAAATGCTTTACTGCGTGTGAAACACTGGGTTCCTCTGGAATTCAATGCTGGGACTGGCACTGAAGCAACAGGGCTGGCACAGAGTGGGAAAGTGACAACTGTATGCTGGTCTTCACATTTAAACCCTCGCTTTACGAACGGCTTACCTGGGTATTAGGCCTCACTACATAATGATCATTTTATTCTCCCACTTCCAAGAGCTTTGCAAAATTGCTTGGTTGTATGGCAATTTTCAGTGATACAAGTTGATTTCCAACCTGCAACTTAGCCTCAAGGAACTGGATGCATACATTGTACTCTGTCCCCTCCGCAGAGCTGAATGAGTCAATAATTCAAAATGGTCCATAACCAGCGCTTAATGCCAAAGGGAACACCGGCTCCAACAGCCAGGCCACCCAGTCTGCCTGTGACTTCAGGTTATTCCGGTGCCAAATCAGGTCTGCTTCTATTTACGTACAGGGTGCATGTGGGAGAGGTCTTCAAGAGCAGTGCAGAGTTTCAAGCCTTTGCAGGAAGTCCAAGCTGTAACCCTCCCAGGCTCCAGCTGCTCTTGTAGCCCACTGAGCACATGGATGGAAGCATTTATTTTCCTAACAGCCAGGCTCAAAGGATAACTTGAGAAAGTGTTTTAAATCACCTCTCCTAAAGCAAATGACTCAAAGATACAGAATTAACAAAATAAATGAAGGCACAAAATTAAGCAGAAGAGGACCAGGGATGTAGTTCAGCGCCTGCCTGGCAAGTGCAAGGTCCTGAGTTCAATCCTTGGTAGGGGGGGTGGATTTGGGCTGGGGATTTAGCTCAGTGGTGCCATGCCTGCCTCCCAAGCACAAGGTCCTGAGTTCAATCCCTAGTACCACAAAAAAAAAAAAGGAAAAAAATAAGTGGAAGATAATTTCGTCCTTTCACCAGTGTACATGTGTAAATTACAAATCTCCATTCCAAATACAGTGCTGCAAGTGATCATCCAGCCCTTAGTTACTTAGCAAGTACCAGCTACGGTCAAAGACACCAAACAGGGGGAAGGGAGGGCAGGGACAAGGGGAAAAAATGAGAACCAAGACCTGTCATGTAAAGGTACAAGATCCCAATAATGAATGTAACTGTACTGTATACCTAAAATGTACCCAATAAACTCAATAAAAAATATTGTATTTAAAAATAGCATGCAGGAGTTTCAGGAAAGCGGCTGGCTTGGACTTGATATCCCCCTCTGCCACCCAGGGCCCAGTGTACAGGTCCGCGAGCTGCACCTTTTCCTGAGGGCCCCATTGCTCCTGACCCAGCACCAAGAGGGTGAGTTTCAGGAAAGCGGCTGGCTTTGACTTCAGATCTCCCTTCGCCACCCTGGGCCCAGTGTACAGCGGAGCTGCGCCTTTTCCTGAGGGCGCCATTGCTCCTGATCCAGCACCAAGAGGGTAGCCGCACAGGCACCACAGAGCACCCCCGCACACTCTCAGATCCCCTGATTGTGGCAGTCTTTGGACACACTCTGCAGAGGCATGGCTGGCTATAAAGGGTGGTGATTGATCCTATTGTGTTCCTGATTTTATCAATTGGGATGAAGGATAGGGATTGATTTGACCAGTTGTTTCCTCTATTATGAAAATGAGAATGTCTATAACTCATTAGAGAATCAAAGGCTGGGACGCAACGATATCAGGAAGACTTAATGACCCAGAGAATGAATCAAGGTCAATCCAACAGCAAAAATAAAGATGAGAAAACACTTAAGCAAGCCACAAAGACAGACTTCCAGTTCACCAATGGCAAACAGTAGGGCAAAGGAGGATGAAAAGCCTGACAGTGAACCACCAGACACTCAGAACTCACAGCACAGGAAGTAATAAAACTGATCAATCAAGCTCTAGAAAAATTCAAAACAGAAATAATTTCCCAGATAACCATAGAGATGGTGAGCAAAATGAAAGACATGATTCATGACTCTAGAACAGAAACTGACAAAAAAAATAGATGGGCTCAGGAACATAATAGAAGCCATGAAGGCCCAGCATAAGAAAGAAATGGAAACAATGAACACGCAACATAGGAAAGAAATGGAAACCATTAAAGAGATTCAAACAGATATCCAGGAGATTAAAAACTCTACTGAAAGCATACACAACAGAATAAAAGATTGTGAAGATAGAATCTCAGATATAGAAGACAGGATTGCAGACAGTGACCATGAAAAGAGAGGTCTCTTAAAAACAGTATGGGATCATGAGAAATCGATCCAACAACTCCTAGACGATGCAAAGAATAACATAAGACTGATAGGAATCCATGAAGTAGCAGGAGAAAATGCAAATGACTTTCAAAAGCTGTTCACAGAATTAATGACAGAAAACTTCCCAAACAGAGGGGAAGAATTTGACATGCAGATAAGTGAGGCTATAGGACTCCAACTAGCCACAGTAAAAAAAAATCTACACCTAGACATATAATAATCAAGATCCCAGAAACCCAACAGAAGAACAAAATACTATAAGCAGTAAGAGAAAAGAAACAAATCACATGCAAGGGAAAGCCCATCAGAATCACAGCAGATTTTTCAACACAAACCCTCGGGTCAAGGAAAGCCTGGAGTGAGGTATTTCAAGTCCTAAAAGAAAACAACCTCCAACCAAGACTGATGTATCCCACAAAACTCTCTTTCAAAATGGATGGAGAAATAAGATACTTCCATGACAAAGAACACTTGAGAAGCTGCATGAATACTAAACCAGCACTGCAAGGAATTTTAAACAATATCCTAGAAAAAGACAATGAGGATCACAACACCATGAGGCCCAACAGAGCAAATCAAATAGCCAAGGCAAGAAACTAAAAGGAGAGGGCAAAAAATTAAAAAGAGTCAACAAAAGGACAATAACATGACAATAATAAGTCAATACATATCAGTTACAGCCACAAATGTCAATGGCCTCAATTCACCAATCAAGAGAAATAGATTGGCAGAATGGATTAAGAAGCAAAATCCAACAATATGTTGTATACAAGAAACACCTAGTGCAAAAAGAAGCCCGTAGACTGAAAGTGACAGGGTGGAAAACAATTCTCCATGCAGCAGGAGCCCAGAAAAAAGCAGGGGTAGCAATATTATTCGCAGACAAAGTAAATTTCAAACCAAAACCGATTAAGAGAGACAAAGAAGGCCACTACATCCTTGTAAAGGGAACGATTCAAGAGGAAGAAATGACAATCATAAACATATATGCACCAAATATAAATGCCCTAAACTATATAAAACAAATATTAAATAACATGAAAACCAAATAAGCACTAATACAATTGTAGTGGGGGATCTAAATACCCCACTATCACAAATAGACAGATTAGGAAAAAAATCAACAATGAAATACTAGAATTGAACCAAGCTTTTGAACGCATGGACTTATTTGACGTCTATAGTGTTCCACCCCACAAAATCAGAATATACATTCCTTTCAGCTGCACATGGGTCATTCTCCAAGACAGATCACATATTAGCTCACAGAACAGGTTTGAATAAATGCAAAAGAATTGACGTTATTCCCTGTATATTATCAGATCACAGTGCAATAAAGCTGGAGATCAATAGCATAGGAAACCGTAGGAACTTCACAAACACATGGAAATTGAACAACATTCTCCTGAACAATCACTGGATCACAGAGGAAATTAAAGAAGAAATCAGACAGTTTTTACAAATAAATGAAAATGCCAATACAACATACAGGAATCTATGGGACACAATGAAAGCAGTTCTACGTGGAAAATTCATAGCACTGAATGCCCACATTAGGAAAACAGAGCAAGCTCAAATAAACAACCTAACGATGAATCTTAGACTCCTAGAAAAACAAGAGCAAGAAAAACCCAAAGCTCAAACAAGAGAGAAATTATAAAGATTAGAGCAGAAATCAATGCAATGGAAACTAAGAAAACGATACAAAAAATAAATGAATCAAAGAGTTGGTTTTTTGAAAGAATAAACAAAATAGATAAACCCTTAGCAAACCTTATCAAAAAAAAGAAAAGAAAAGGCTCAGATCCACGCAATCAGGAATGAAAAAGGAGAAGTCACAACAGATCCCACAGAAATCCAGAGGATCATCAATACATACTTTGAGAACCTGTACTCTAATAAAATGCAAAACACAGAAGAAATGGACAGATTTCTAGATACTTATGAATTACCAAAGTTGAACGAAGAAGATAAAAACATTTTAAACACCCCAATTACAATCAGTGAAATTGAAAATGTAATTAAAAACTTACCAACAAAGAAAAGCCCAGGACCTGATGGATTCACTGCTGAATTTTACAAGACATTTAGAGAAGAACTACTGCCATTACTCTTCAGACTTTTCAATGAAATTGAAAGGAAAGCAATACTTCCAAATTCATTCCTGGAAGCAAGTATCACTTTGATTCCCAAACCAGGGAAAGATGCAACTAAAAGAGAGAACTACAGGCCAATCTCCTTAATGAATATAGATGCAAAAATCCTTAATAACATACTAGCAAACAGAATACAGAGGATCATCAAGAAGATCATACATCCTGACCAAGTCGGATTTATTCCAGGGATACAAGGGTGGTTCAACATACATAAATCAATAAATGTAATACATTACATTAACAAAATCAAGGACAAAAACCACATGATCCTCTCAATAGATGCAGAAAAAGCATTTGACAAAATTCAACACCTATTCATGATTAAAACCCTGAAAAAAATTGGAATAGATGGTCTATATCTCAACTTAATAAAGGCTATCTATGAAAAACCAACAACCAACATCACATTAAATGGCCAAAAACTAAAAAATTTCATGTTAAAATCAGGAACAAGACAAGGATGCCCCCTATCACCACTCCTCTTTGATATAGTTCTGGAAATATTAGCCATAGCAATTAGACAAGAAAAAGAAATTAAAGCAATAAAGATAGGAAAAGAAGTTAAACTGTCATTATTTGCTGATGATGTGATACTCTACATTGAAGACCCAAAAAACTCCACCAAAAGACTTCTTGACTTAATTGACACTTTTAGCAGAGTAGCAGGATACAAGGTCAACACCCAAAAATCAATAGCCTTCTTGTACACAAATAACAGACTCACTGAGAGAGAAATTAGGGAAACAATTCCTTTCACAATAGCACCCAAAAAAATGAAGTATCTGGGAATCAATCTAACAAAAGAAGCAAAAGACCTCTACACTGAAAACTACAGCACTCTGAAAAAAGAGATCAAAGAGGATATAAGAAAATGGAAAGATCTCCCCTGCTCCTGGGTAGGAAGAATCAACATAGTGAAAATGGCCATACTACCAAAACTGCTATACAGATTCAATGCAATGCCAATTGAAATTCCAATACTATACTTCACAGAACTAGAAAGAAGAATCCAAAAATTCATTTGGAGTCATAAGAGACCTAGAATAGCAAAAGCCATCCTAGGCAACAGACACATGACAGCAGGTATAACAATTCCCAATCTGAAACTATACTACAAAGCCACTGTAATAAAAACAGCATGGTATTGGCAAAGAAACAGACCTGAGGATCAGTGGAACAGACTGTGGAAGACACAAAAACAACTCCAGATGTATTCAGCTACCTCATCTTTGACAAAGGAGCTGACCATCCCCTCTGGAGGAAAGAAGGCCTCTTTAATAAATGGTGTTGGAAAAACTGGATCTCAACCTGCCGAAGATTAAAACTAGACCCTTATCTTTCACCATGCACTAAATTAAAATCAAAATGGATTAAAAATCTAAATATTAAAACAGAAACACTGAACTTGCTGGAAGATAAATTAGGCAGAACTCTTGAAGACACTGGCATAGGAAAAGACTTTATGAACAAATCCTCAGTAGCATGGGAACTAGCAGAAGGAATCAACAACTGGGATCTCATCTTATTAAAAAGCTTCTGCACTGCAAAAGAAAGCACCAACAGAACTAAGAGACAACCTACAATGTGGGAAAAAAATTTTACCAGCTGCTCCTCAGACAAAGGACCATTACTAGAATATATAAAGAACTCAAAACAATCAGCCCTCCCAAATATAAAGACCCACTTCAAAAATGGGCATCTGAAATGAACAGACATTTCTCAGACAGAGAAGTAAAAGCAGCAATATATGAAAAAATGTTCCACATCACTGGGCATTCGAGAGATGAAGATGAAAACGACACTGAGATTCTACCTCACCCCACAAAGAATGGCCTCTATCAAGAAATCACACAATAACAAATGTTGGCAGGGTTGTGGGGAAAAAGGATCCCTTCTCCATTGTTGGTGGGAGTGTAGAATGGTGCAACCACTATGGAAATCAATATGGAGATACCTCAAAGAGCTGGGACTAGAGGTTCCATCTGACCCAGCCATCCCTCTTCTGGGTATCTCTCCAAAAGAATTAAAAGAAACATACCACAGTGATATATGTGCATCAATTTTTATAGCGGCACAGCTTGTAATAGCTAAAACTTGGAAACAGCCCATTTGTCCATCTGTTGGAAAATGGATAAAGAAGATGTGGTTTTTCTATTAAATGGAATACTACTCAGCCATAAAGAATAAGAAATTAGAGTCATTCATAGGAAAATGGATACATATTGAGGATATACTCTTAAGTGAAATAAATAAGTCACACATGTGTGAATACCGAATAGTCTCTCTGGTGTGAAAAACTATAATAGTACACAAGATCCTAATGGGATAATTAATAGTGTGAAATAGGAAGAAAAGGGCTAAAAGTGTAGGGAAAGTGGGAAGGGTAGGGGAAAGGGAAAAGAAAGAAATATGAGAAAATGAAAAAATGGAAATAAAGTGTTTGTAAATGGGGAGGGGGGAGGGGATGAAGGGAGGGCAGGGACGAGGGGAAAAAATGAGCGACAAGACCTGTCATGTGAAGGTACAGGACCCCAGTAATGAATGTAACTGTATTGCACACCTAGATTGTACCAATAAACTCAATAAAAAGAAAAAATAAATTAATTAATTTTAAAAAGTAGCAGGCATTAAATATGCCTAGTTTTATAAAACTACTTCTGTGTGCTAAGCTATGTGTCCATGCATTCATCTATCACTGCTCAAATTTGAGTGGCTACACAGAAAGAGATGACAAGAAAGTTATTCACATATTATTACTGGTGGTTACTTCTATGTAGTAGGATTTTGTAAATACTTTGTTCTTTGTAGTGCCTTTCTGTATTACTCAAAATTTTAAAAATAATGAATCATTAAGTGTAGATGCAATGAAGTCATTACTTTTAAATACAAGGAAAGGAAAAAAAAAAAAAAGACCCCAAACAGACAAGGTCAGAAGCAGAACGGTAATGGCTTGGTCCCTGTGCAGAATGCAGTCAGGGAGGGAAAACATACTTGGACGGGCTTCAGAGAGGGCACCTGACCCAAAACCCACAGGTAAATCCGAAGGGAAGGAGGGAGAAGTGGGCGAGGCCACCACTCTGCCTAGGGTCAGTGAGGTGGGGAGCAGAAACGGCTGGCACTGCCCTGAGGCCTCCATGTAGAGCGCTGAAGTAGGTTCACTTCTAGCACAGCTGAGGCTTCTTGGGAAAGAGGGAAAGACTTGTGTTTATCATAAATATTCATTCACTCAACAAGTACTTGCTGACGACTAGGACGACAGGCGCCATTCTCAGTGACGGGACACAATGGAGAGTGACCGTCTCTAACATCACAGGGGACACGGGGCTCAGTCTAGGCAGGGGAGGAGACCCCAAGGCACAGAAGTAGTCACTGAAATTACATTTCACAATTTCACTCTCCATTTCCAGGCAGTACTTTCTAGTCTTTTTTTTTCTTTTCTTTTTTTTAGTTCCTATTCTCCCATCAGCCTTTCCAATTCATTGAATGGTTAGCACATAAAAAGTATTGAGATGAAAATGCTCCTGTTTTGAATGTGCCTTTAATTAGAGAGGGTTCAGAAACCAATCCTGAGCCCAAGCAGCCCAAGGCCACTTCTAGGTTCCAAAAGAAAAGACATTCAAAGGATGTTAACGATTTTATTCTTGATTCTCTATCCAAGCTTCCCGACACAGGAGAGGACAGAAGGCTTGTTCCAGAACAGCAACTGTAAGTTTGACAAGAGCACAACTCTTAAGAACTGGGCTCAGGAAGAGTCCTGGAGGACACAGCCTACCAAGAAGGAGGCTCCACAGCAGGGCCCCGCAGCACACTGGGGCCGCCCTGCCTGACCGACTGACCGAGGAGCGCGCGGGCACAGCCAGTCTAGAAAGGATGGAGCAGTGGGCAGACTCCAGCGGCACTGTCTTTGTACCTTTCTAACCACCCCTAGCCTCACCTGGGCCCCCCACCTCTCCTTCCGAACCCTCTCCTGGGCCAGGAACCTGACCGGCGAGGCTGCTGGATCTTCCCTCTCTGAATGCTCCTGCAACTCCTTGCCTGTCCCCAACTTGTCACATCCCAGGGGTGCTCTCAACGGACTTTGCTTCTCTCTCACACCCACAGATCTGATCTCACGGGCTGGGGAGGACTGTCTTCTCCTCGCTTCCCCATCAGGCCTGCTGCCTGCCTTTCTTTCCTTCTTTCTTCGCTGCATTTTCTCTCAAAAACTCCAACTCCTTTGAGGCTGATGTCACTAGGTCCACTGTATTCCTCGATGCTGTCACCCTCGAACCTTCTGGTCACAGCCCTGACTCACCGAGGTTTTGGCTCAGAGCTCACTGCCCCACACACACACCCTCACTCCCGTGGGCTTTTGGGATCCCCACCTGTACAGTGACCTGGAACCCCATGGATCGCCAGAACCACCCAGCCACTGCTTGCCACTCATCACACTACCTCCAAACATAGAGGGCCAAACATCAGCCTTCCCGATGACAACCTTCTGTCCTTCCAGCTTGCTGTGGAAATGCCACTCCAACAACTCTTCACTTTCCCCAGGACCGCCAAGCCTCAGTCCAGACCACATTTCACTACTCGTTGCCCTCTCCTTACGTTTACCCACTTTCTGGGCTCCACAGTGGCCACGGCCGGCCATTACCTCTCACCCTCACACACTGTGGGCCCTGGGGTTTCCTCCTCTTTCTCCTCAACCTGCAAAGCCTTTCAACCGCCCCACTACCTGCCTTCCCCCCTCCTACACTTGAGGAGCTGAATGGTACTATAGAAAAACACCACATAACTGAGCTAATTAGTCTAAGTTGGCAATCACAAACGTGTTTTATTTGGCCGACAGCATGTTTGAAAATGCTTAAACTGAGGAATCTCACACATAAAAAAAGCGTTGGTTTTTTTAAAATTGTAAGCTCTAGCAGCTGTGGACAGCTATGTGCACATGGCAGGAACCACTTGAGCTGGAGAACAGACGCCCCCCTGACAGCAATAAAAATGATCTCAAGCACTACTTACATAGGTGCACACGGGCCACACAGCATGTGAAGTGCCTTGTATCTGTGAACTAACTTAACCCTCACAACAACTATATTATGCTGTACCATTATCCAGATAAAGAAACTGGGGCACTGCTCAGGGGAGTAGGTTTTGCACTGCCACACCACATTCAGGCCCTCCAGCCTCCATGGCGCTCAGCCACTGCGGACTGCCTCTTCGCGGCTGTAGCTACCACCAGGGCCCTTAGTTCACGTATGCTACCTGTTCTCCTGGGCTCCCCAACAGTCAGCCCACACTCCGACCCTCAGTGTCCCCCACCTTGGGGAGTCGCTGTGGACTCCTCCCCTCCCCTTCCTCCCTCCACACGCACCTCTCAGCGCATGCGTCAGCTCGCCCTCCGCATCCACTCGCTTCTCTCCATCTTCACTGCTCCCGTCCTTGCCCGCGTCTTTATACTTTACTCTCATGGCTTCCTAAGTAGTCTCCCAGCTTCCACTCTACTTTCTCTATCTCACAGTAGCCAGAGAGGCGTTTTAGGGCGTGACACAGGTGTGCGTGCGGGACGCGGACACCCGTCAGTGACTTCCCATTGTTCTCTGAGTAAAATCCAGACCTCTGACAACCGACAGTGGCGGCACGCCTCGGCCGCTAACGCTCCGGCTCACACGTGGGCCAGCAGGCTTCCTTCTTGCTCCTCAGAACCCCAGAGCCTCTTCCGCTCGCCGTTCTTCCCATCCCGATCTCTCTGCCTATGTTCTACGATTATTCTCCCTAATTGCAAGTGTCGCGGTCTGCAGTCTCTGTGCATTACTTCGTTTTCCCTACATCCCCGGTGACTTTTCTATCTCGGTCCCTGGTGTGTATGCCTGGCATTTGGGCTGTCAAGAGCATCTCTCAAGCTAATTAATTCATGTCTGCAGCTGACGTTTTCCCACTGCCCCTGGCACTACTGTTATGAGCACTACTTCTCCCTTCAGAACAAACAGGCACCCCACTGTGTGCCACCACTGCTCTTATCTTGAATCCACACCCAGGATTCTCCAGCCCATTTCACTCTTAGAGGGAAAAGGTCCTAGAAACCAGCCCATCCTATCCTGTTTTCCTAACTAGGATTTTTTCAGAGGTCCAGTAACACCATCACACCAATACTCGAGGAGAAAGTCTCACGTCACCCCTGAGGCAGCTCTGGGGCTCAGCCTGAACTTCCTTTAGCCAAAGCATCACAGCAATCTGAAACAGCCAATTCTACCACCCTTGCACCCAGGTCACCCTGGTCATGACCCCAAACAGAATGCCTATGTGAACTCACCTCTCCCAAAACCTCCTCTCACAAACTCAACTCTGCAGCCACAGAAAGAGGAAGGACATGTGCTCTTTGATGAGAGAACCTGAGCATTAAAACACTTCAAAAGTGCATGGCCAGGCGTGGCAACGCATGCTTGTAATTCCAACACTCAGGAGGCTAAGGCAGGAGGATTGCCACAAGTTCAAGGCCCACCTGGACTACATAGTGAGATCCTATCTCAGAAACCAAACAATAAAACAAAAGCAAAGAAACCTCCATGTACATGATTATGTGCTCTTACTGGTCAATTTCAAAAAACAGAGATGAGATTTCTTGGTCACTATGAACTCTTCACACAGGGCAAACAATGAAATATCAAATTATTAGTCAAGGTATAAAAATATTATTCTACTCTTATTTTTAAAACTCCCTCATCACTTCTCAGCCTTTTGGCTAAAATCAAGTGTAAAAATCCCTGGTCTCAGGCTTAACATCGTGGCACACACCTATAATCCCAGCACTCAGGAGGCAGAGGCAGGAGGATCACCACAAATTTGAGGCCAGCCTGGGTTATACAGTGAGTTCAGGGCCAGCCTGCACTACAAAGCAAGACTCTGTCTCAAAAAATCTCCCTAGTCTCTCTCAATAAAAGCTTTTTTCTCTGGATGGGTAGTAAAAAAGGTCACGATATACACAAGTCAGAATACAAAAGTTAACATTTTTTAGTATATCTGATACGTTTGTCTCTGAGAGCACTAACATATCCTTTCTCGTCTAGCTTTTTACCTTCCCAGAGAGGCCTAGACGCAGAAAGCAGATGGACTATGTTTCTCTGCCTATGAAAATCTTATTTACAGTGTTGTACAGTTCACACGGTGACCTCATATCTGGAACCTATTCCTCTCCCCATCTGCAGAGAACAACTGTTTGCATGTGGGGGGAGGCTCTGGCCATGGAGACTCATGATGTCACAGGCCGGAAGGAATCGCAAACCCCTGGGAATGACAGTTGTTATAGTGATCAGATTTTTGTGCCAAAAAAAAAAAAAAATCACTTCAAAAGCAAACATTAATACCATTTTGCAATATTTTCTCACCCTGTTGCTGTATAATTCTGTAAACAAAATCCTAAACTATTTTGCACTCAAGTCATAACTAAGGTTCCCCCTGCTCTTCTTCAAAATACAGTAACTTGGTCTTTATTCGACCCACTCATAAATAACTATTGATTCAACATAAATTTACTGAGCATCAGCCAAGGGCCAGGCCCAGGGCTAACTTGTAGAATAAGACATGCCCCTGCCATCAGGAAACGATGGGGAAAGAAAAAAAGCAAGAAATGGTAATGGGTTTAAAATGTAAACAAAAAGGCCACTCCATGAAAGGGGGAGAAGCCAACTCCGCTTGGAGAAGTAGGGGAACTGTGGGCAGAGGCTGAAAAGGCAGCACAGTTCCATCCAGCGGGTGTGAGAAGGAATTCCCTGCACCAGGAGCACAGTGCAGTCCCAGAGGAGTCCAGCTCACAGTCCTCGGAGGAAAAGTCCGCGAGCCCAGGGTTCATGGGGCAGAGCATTCCCAGAGGGAAATGGGAGGTGGGATGGGGGAGCCACGATGGTCCTCCTGCTGGAAACAAGGACAGCCAGGACACTGCAGACAGGTGGAGATCAGGACTCGAAGCAGTGAAGAGCAAATGCACTCTTCAGTGCAGAGTGACAGCTCATCCCCGGTCCTCCCAAGAGCACCCTGTGACGTGTTCCTATCTGTGCCTCTTCCTGGCTCACAGGACACTGAACACTGACTCAGCCAGGCCACCAAACTAGCTCGAACTAGCTCGGGAACACATCGACCTTAGTGAACTACCAAGCACCCAACAAATATTGCCTGTGGCTATTCACTGTTTCCCATGCAACCTCAGCCAGTCTTCTCAGCCATTCAGATCCATGTGCCTCAGGCAAGCTGAACTATTCCATGTCCCAAAAATCCAGACCCTACTCCCACTACTGTCCACTGAGGAAGCTCTCTCTCATCTTCCCTTCTTCAGACTGCACCAGTCCGTGGACTGGCTCAGTATCTTCTACCCAATAAAGGAGCCCTACGCGATGCTAACTGGAAATAAGGGCTGGCTAATCTCAGAGTACCTCACCTATGGGTGTCTTTGGTGCCTTTGACCTGTAGACAACTGGAGGCCTAAGGTGCACCAAGCACTGCACTTGTGACATCACCATCCCTAAGCACAGAAGCACAGGGCCGGGGATGTAGCTCAGTGGCGCCGCATCTGCCTTGCAAGCGCAAGGTCCAAAGTTTGATCTGCGGTACCCAAGAAAAAGAAAAACAAAAAAAATGCACTCCTCCTAAACACAGAAGCACAGAACAGGAAACAAGTTCATGGAAGAGTAGATCACTGCAGGAGCATCTTGCCAGTAGGTTTTAAGCACCTGGATTAGCGTTCCTCTCTTCAAGCCTTGTGAAACATCCTCCTTGGACATGTAGGTTTCAAATATATTCTTTTTCTTCCCTCGCATGGACTTGTTCTTTGACTTTTTGTCACCTGGCGAAGCACCAGCACCATGTGGGCCAACCGCAGAAGATACACCTAGAAACACGAGGCAGCCATCAGCTCTTCCTTCAAACATCTCTATATTTTAAAACCTGGAGATACTGTCCTTTTTGCTGTCATCGTTATTCTTAATATTGCAAATGAAAACTAACAAGAGAATGAAATTCTGATTATTTCAGTCACAAAAAAAATGAGTAAGAAAACACAAATAAAATATACACAGATGAGACATGATTTCTAAATAAGCATAACACGCATGGAACAAAATCTGAAAAATGGGTTCAGTATGCTTTGCTGATTATAGATAGATATAAAAATTTTAAAAATAGAAATTATTAAAAGATTGTCACTTTTCTAAAGGAGAACAGCTGCACTCAATATAACAGTAAATTAAAACAATGACAAACCACATCTGATCCTAGAAAAATAACACAGGAGAAAATGTAACATTTCACCCAAAGAAGTGCAGTCCCGTTCAGTCCCAAGAGCCGCCCTCTCCCCCACTCCTACTCTTCTGGGTTTCAGTCCTCCAGACGCCATTTTCCTCTTACCACCTTTGGGGGTTCCCAGGGGCTGGAAGTTCAGCCTGTACTCAGAATGGCTCATTACTGGTTCCAAGGTCACCTCTTTTCTCCAGATCCAAGGGAGCCTCCACTGCTCAGCTCTGAGTTCTCCCCGCCTTGGACAGCTCAGCTGTCTCTAGCTGAAACCAAAGAGAGACTGGTGAGCAGCAGCAGTTAACCGGTGGCCTTCTCCTGCCCTGTCAAGAGCTTAGTACTTAGATGCTTTCAGATGGCAAGGCCCCTGCCATGTGCCCGAGCACATCGTCCGTGCTGAGTGAGGCCTTTGACCTCACAGGCACACTACATTGCTCCTCGGGGCACTTCAACTAAAAGTCTCCACAAATGGGGCGCTGGGGTGGAAAGTAAGGAGCCAGCTAGTGAGGTGCATGAAAATAGGAGAGAATGTGGTTTTGAAAGATGGTATAAAGATCCACCATCTAAAAGCTCTAACGGGTACCAAATTAGGGCTCCAGCTGTGGCATTTTCTAGGTCTAACCTTGGACAAGCAGTACTCTACGAAATGAAGTAAGGCAACTCCTGAGAATTCATCAACAGAACCTAACTCATTTGTACAACCTGATGCCCAGAACTACGCAGACAATCTCAGATGGCTCAGGAGCTTTCAAACATTAGCAATATTGTAGTCAGAAGTCTATTTCCCTTCTCTTCTCTTTTTTTTTTTTTTTTTTCCTTTTGATACCAGGGATCGAACTCAGGACCTTGTGCTTGCGAGGCAAGCAGAACCAACTGAGCTAAATCCCCAGCCCTACTTCCCTTCTCTTACCTGACATTACCCCAACCAGGTATCTAATCAGAAGTTCAGGCAGCCCCTTCTCAAGAACACAAGGGCAGCTGCCTGGGTTAGCAACCTGCATGCAATGAGTACCATGCACCAGCCCCCTGGCCTTCCACCTGGACAGTGAATGTGGCACCCCAGCTTCTGTTTCTTCCAAATCCCCCACACACATCCTTCATTTCTCAGTAACTCAGGAGAAAAGAAGCAACAAAGATAACAGGCCATTTAGTGGTGCATGAAATGATCCAGAGATAAGCAACCCAGCTTTAAGGACTGAGCGATAGAGATGGGCTTAGAGAAGCAGCAAGGAAGTGGGAACGGTACAGAGGGGAGTCCAGACTGACAGACGGTAAACCCAGAAACGCACTAATCCTCTCACTAATTCAGCAAACACTTCTGTAAGACACCGTTTGGGTATGACGGAGGATACAAGGTCATTGGGCCTAAAAATTCATATTAAAATAACAATATATGTCGGGAAGTGATTAGCGCATTATTGTACATATGAGGCAGGGCAACAGTATCTTCAGATCAGGGAATCTGAGAGAACGTCAGAAAAGATTTTAAGGAAGAACTAAGAATCTGAGAAAGGAGTACTCTTGGCAAAAGCAAGCCAAAATAAAGATGCGAACAGAAAACACAGGCAGATTCCTACAACATTAACTCCATTTGGCTGGAGTCCCACCTATATGGAGGGAGGCAGCGGCAAGGAAATTAAAACAAGTTGGAAGGTCTAGAAAACCGGCTGGGTTTTTTAAAGACACCAAGGAGTTGCTGAAGCATGAATGAGCAGAAGAATAACTGATCAGAGTTGTATCTCTGGAAAAATCAAGCTGGTACAGGACTGCAAGTCAGAGGAGGTAGAAAGGACTCGCAGACCTGCATCTCCGGGGACACACAGAGGAGACAGGCAAGGGAAGGAGGGCCTCACCCAGACCTGTACGAGCAGACACTGGGAAGACGTGGCCCCAACACAGGGCAGACGGCACACCCGGCAACCAGGCAGGGGAGGAAGGGAGCCACATGGCAAATAGGTAGGTTTCCAGCTAGGGGACCGAGAGATAGGGGTGTCACTGTATCACAGTGGAGACAAATTCTACTTCAGGTACTATGTCCCTCCATACAGAGCACTCCACCGAGTGCTTGGCAAGTGGAGGAGAACTTACTGAGAGAAAGCAGCCAGCCACCTGCACGAAGATGGCAACCCAAAGTGCTCCAGAAAAACACAGAGGAGGGACAGGACAAGGGATGCTCACACCACCTTCCCCTCAGTGACACGGTCGTGTGGGCCCACTGGCCCTGGAGAAATCCCGGACACACCTATTCTGACAAAAATCAGAGTAAGGCAACTTTTACTAACACAAAGAAGCAGAAAATATAACAAAGACACTGTTATAGCTTGTGTTTCGATGCTTTCCTAAGCCTCTTGTCGTCTTAGGTGAGGCTTTTTCTGAGATGGCTGAATCTGGAGTGTGTGACTGACTCAGGGTGCAATGCTAGGCCTGAGGGCGACAGGATTAAGGGTGTGTGAGTGCTGCCAGTCCAAAGTCTGAATAAGATTTTTAAAGCGGGGGCAGAAAGACACTGTTAAGGTCTCTTGCAGCTTTTGCTAACTTGTGGTCACCATGAGCTGTTGTCCTCTTCTGAGACTTCCCTCTGCCATGTGCTACCCTGCCTTGGAGCCAGCCAACTATGGACTGAAACCTCTGCATACTGTGAGCTAAATAAACCTTTCTTCCTTTAACTTTGGGGGTCGGGTATTTTGTCTCACCAATGAGAAAAGTAACTAAAGCAGAAGCTAATAAAGATGTAGGAAAAGAAACAACAGAGTCAGGTACTACAAAAACAGGGAAAGCCTTTCAGCCAGCAAAGCCTTTCATCCAGAAGTAATTTACCAAAACAGAAGAGAAGGAAAGAGGAGAGGAATGGGGCCAGTTAGAAAACGTGGGGTTATCCCTTTGGCGAACCCGTATGTGAATCTACAAAAGGGGTAATAATGTAGATGTCAAGGGAAAGGGTGCTGTTCAAAAAGGAATGCCCCGCGGACTTTACCACAGCAAAGCTGGAAGTCAACAGTGTTGCCCAGCGTGCTGTTGGTATTGTAAAGAGGGGCAAGATCCCTGCCAAGAGAATCAACGCGCCTATTAGGTGTGTTACGTACTCTAACAGCTAAGACAACTTCCTGAAATGCATCAAGGAAAATGATCTAAAAAAGAAGGAAGTCAAAGAGAAAGGTGCCTGGGTTCAATTGAAGGCCCAGCCTGCCCCGCCCAGAGCAGCACACTTTGCGAGAACCAACGGCAGGAGCCTGGGCTATTAGGACGCGTTTATGAGTCTGTGGTGTAAGCGCATGCGCGCGTATGTGCGTGCGTGTGTGTGTGTGTGTGTGTGTGTGTGTGTGTGCGCGCGCGCGCACGCGCACGGGTGTACAGCTCTACCACTCAGCACCTGGATTCAATACCTGGAGCTGCTTAAAAATGAAAAAAGGTCCTCTGAGTTCTAAGAACAGTTTTCTTAACTGAACAGGCCTGTGAAACAGGCCCAAGAGAAATGAATACTTAGAGCAGATTCTCACTGCACATAATTAGTGGTGTCAACGACTTTACTCCTCCTATTCAGTGTGTTTCTTGCTGAAAGTTACAAGGTTTCTATTTCAAATGTACATATACTTGATTGAAGATAGTTCCTCTAAAGAAAAAGATGTATGAAAATAAATGTAAAGCAAGCTATGACATTACAGTTAAATAAATGGTTTAAAGCACCCTCCCCCACCCCCCCCAAAAAAAGGAAAAAGAAAGCAAGAAGAAAAGGGTTCCCAAAAGACAAACGGATGATCAGGGTTTGCTCCCCCTGGTGAGTCAGAACACAACCAGCAGCAACACTGGGTAAGAAGAAGCCTTGGGGGCAAACTGCCAGCAACTGGAAAGAGAAGCCACAGTTGAGAACCGGGTGCTACACAGCAATCCCGATGCGAGGAAGAATTCAAAACTAAGGGGATTTACTGACAGATAAGTGAGGTGGGGGCACGGAGATCTTGACTCCAATGTCGCTTGGGTCAGCAGCATCTGTATCCTCCATGCACAGATAGTGCAGCTTGTGATTTCTACCTCATTGCCTCCAGCTCACAAAGACAAGGAATGGTTGAATAGGTTCAGCCTCATAGCCCCAGCGACTCTCACTGCGTCCAGGACAGAAGAGGTGCCCAACAGCCACTCCATATGTGGACAGATGAGTAGGTCTCTGTCAGCAAGCACTGAGAACACAAAAAACAAGTCAGCAACAACCAGAAAAGAACACAGGACACAGGCAACAAAGGTGGTAAGAATAAGCTGGATTGGAGGCAGGGATATAACTCAGTGGTAGCACAAGGTCCTGAGTTCCATCGCAGTACCAAAAATAGTAAGCCGGATAGCAAGGCAGGCGATCAAACCTCACCTTTGGTACCAGAGCCCTGGAAGGAACAGGGAAGATCCTCAGTTGTACAAGATGCTGAGCAGAAAGTGACCAATCAGGCAACTGTCTTGCCTGTGGCATAGTGGTGAAGCCCATCGACCCCGAGGAAATCAGCACTTCTCCGACTCACTGAAGCACAAGGCAATTTCCAATCCCAACCAACTTCCAGTGAGGGCCCTGATATATGGCCCCTCTGCCTACCGGCTCCTGAAGAGGGGTCCCACCCCTGTCAGACATTCTGAGGAACTGCGCTGGGGTTAAGGCGAACAGGCAGAGATGGTCAACATGTCACATGGTTCAAAATGGCAGGCACAGTGAGGCGAGGGACGGAGACAAGGCCCTCGAGAAAGCAGTTGAGAAGGCAAATCTGAAGAAAGCATCTGAGCAAAAGAAATGCGTCTTTGCAACCCTCTGAATTCCCAAAACCTAGCACAATGCACAATACACAGCAGGTGCTCAAGTTTTTTAACAAATACAGCCTATTTGGGACAAAAGTCAGCTTATGTAAATGCTTATAAGGAGCAGGGCTGGGACTGCTGGGGCAAAGCTTAAGAAAGCCACGTCATAGATGCCTGCGCCACATCTGCAGGGAAAGTGGAAGAGGCAAGAACCTAGAATTTTTGTACCTTCTTGCTTATCTTAATCTCAGCCCACAGGAGTAGCAACAGCACACATAACCTTATGAACCTTAGTAGTGAAAAAAAACTCAAGGAGAAAAAGACGAAAGACTGATTTAACTCGAGTAGTCTTTTCAGAAACTCAGAAAAAGCCAATGGAAAGCAAGAGATAGAAAAACAAGTGAAAGAATACACATTTGATGTAATAAAGGGGGGAAAGGAGGGGGAGACAAATAAAAATCACTGATATTAGAAAAGTAAATGATTTACATTACAAAGCAGTGAGAAACACATTAATGTTAGTCAACTAGCAGTTAATCAACACCATCTTATCTTTGCTTTTTTTGAGTCAGAGATTGAACTCAGGACCTGAGCTCACAAGGCAGTCACGGTGCCACTGAGCTACATCCCCAGCCCAGTCAACACAATTTTTTTAAAAAGCTAATTGGCCGGGGATTTAGCTCAATGCCCCCACCCCCACCTACCTTGCAAATGCAAGGTCCAGAGTTCAATCCCCAGTAACAAAAACATAAATATAAAATAGCTAATAGATCCCTGGTTTCGTCATATACAACAAAACAAGTTGCAGTTGGAACCAGGGATTTAGCTCAGTGGTTCTGGTGCCTGCCTCAGAAGCACAAGGGCCCGAGTTTGATCCCCGGTACCAAATAAAAAGTTGCAGTTGGAATAAAATGTAAATGCTTAAAAATGAGACAGAAACACAGAGAAAGGTGGAAAGAGAGGGTGGCCTGAATGGTTGAATGAGGAATATGACAAATATTACCCCTCAAAACAAAAGAACCATAAAACTGAACAAAACTGTCAAACCCATTTAAAGATGTGGATACAAATGGAAAACATACAACACATCGAGAAGCTGGTTCAGGAGAATTGACTGAAATGCAGAACAATGAAAATGTGTGGAGGTGTAGGCTGGGGCTCTCGCCTTCCCACACCCACTTCCACATCCTTGAGATGAAGCCCGCCTAGAGCAGGGTGAGGTGTGAAAGCTGGCACTGCCACTGTCAGAGGAAACTGTGGAAAAGAACAGGGCATTTTCAAAACAACTTTAATTCCAAGGGCCAAATAAATAACCAAACCAACCAGGAAAGGCAGTGTCACAGCTAACCTGAGTCTGCAGTAAGAGTTAGCAGACCATGCCAGGCGTGGTGGCGCACGCCTGTAATCCCAGCACTCGGGAGGCTGAGGCAGGAAGGTCACTGTGAGTTCGAGACCAGCCTGGGCTACATAGTGAGTTCCAGGTCAGTCTCAACTACATAGTGAGACCCTGTCTCAAAAAAAAGAGTTAGCAAGGGCTGGGGATTTAGCTCAGCGGTTTGGTGGCCTGCCTTGCAAGCGCAAAGACCCGAGTTCAATCCCCGGTACCAAAAAAAAAAAAAAAAAAGACCAACCAGAAATTTCACATGAGAACCAAGGAAGGAGGTAGGCAAAGTGGCCCTGATAAGAACTGACTGCATCCTGCTGATCTAGAAGGCCGTGCATACCTAAGACTGCAAGAGTGAAAGAGGGAAATGAGAGAGCCACAAAGCTATTCAGAATGTGAGGCGGTAGAAAGGAAGACCCAGGGAAGAAATGAAAACTAACTGAACTTTGTAAAGCATCCCCCAAGCCGCTTCATAAAAACCAGTGACAAAAAGGTGGGAGCCTCATCCCTCCAAGCAATTTAAACCCAACTCTCAGCCAAACAGATGTGGCTATCCTAACCCAGGGGCAACTACCTGAAAGGCTGCAAAATAAAAGCAAGAAAGAAAACTAGCAGAGACATCAGGAGCCACACACTGCAAGAGAAACAGACACCATGGCCAGCCAGGGTGTCAAACAATATTAAAAATACCTCCAACTCTGGGGAAGAAAGGGAATCAGAATATATTACAAAAAATGTCCAGTTTTCAACAACAACAACAAAAAAATAATATGATAGGCAAAGAAACATAAGAAAGATAAAGCTGTTTCAATAAAATCTCTCTGGAAGAGCCTGAATTTTTAACCTAGCCAACAAAGACTCCAGGGCAGAATTATAAATATGTTCAAAGAATTAAAAGAAACCTTTTTGTTTGTTTGTTTTGTGTTTTTGAGACAGGGTCTCACTATGTAGTTGAGACTGACCTAGAACTCACTATGTAGCCCAGGCTGGTCTTGATAGATCCTCCTGCCTCAGCCTCCTGAGTGCTGGGATTACAGGTATGTGCCACCACGCCCAGCTTAAAAGAAACCATTTTTAAGCAAAAGTATAATGATGACTCGTCAAACAGAATGTCAATAAAGAAGAATGTTATTTTAAAAATGGAAATTTCAAGTTGAAAGATAGAATGACTGAACTAAAAAATTCACTACAGAGACACAACAGCAGATTTGAGATTATTAAAGAAATAATAAAAGTGAAGATAGATCAATCAAGGTTATCTAATCTAAAATAAAAGAAAAAAATACACAATTTTTCATTCCAAAATCAGGAATTATAATAGATTCACTCTATTTTTTTAAATTCATGATGTTAGGACCAGGGATTTATTTTAGCTCAGTGGTTCCGCCACCTGCCTCACAAGCACAAGGACCTGTTTGATCCCCGGTACCAAAAAAAATTCACAATGTTTGACCAATGACTTATTTTCAGCCTCACCTCCTTCCTTTCCCCACTGGACCCACATCTGAACAAACTGATAAGAAAGTTCATGAGTGTGCTCACTTTGGCAGCCATATACTAAAAGAAAGTCCATTGGTGCCCCTGCCTATGGCCCCAGCAGGAAGGAGATTCAAATTTTGAAATCCCCAGTGAGTACATAGGAACATCCCTCTAGTCTCTTACTATTACACAGGCCTAACCCACTCTCTTGACTTCACTCTAACCAGCCCAAATTCCTTATACAACTCTACTGTCCCCAGAAGGCTCTTAGATGAGTAATAAATTTTCTCTCAAATTCTCTTGGTGTATAGAGTACTTTCAACATAGACAATGTACCTGTGAATAGGAAAGCCCCCCCCTACCTCCACAGGGTGCCCATATATCAGGCATTAAAGAGCAGACATCTCTACAAATCTTACAGAAATTAAAAAGGTTATAAGGGAATACAATGAAAAGCTCACATTCCTCCAATGAAAAACTTTATTATAAGGGAATACAATTAGATAACTTAGATAAAATGGCAAATTCCTAGAAAGACAATTACTAAAATTCAAAAAGAAATAGAAAGTATAGATAGATATATAATAAGTAAAGCAACTGAATAAATAATTTTAAAAGCTCCAATAAAGAAAAGTGCATGGTGGTGCATGCCTGTAATCCCAGCACTCAGGCGGCTGAGGCAGGAGGATCACTGTGAGTTCAAGACCAACCTGGGCAACATAGTGAGTTCCCGATCAGTCCCAACTACATGGTGAGACCGTGTCTCATAAAAACCAAAAAAAAAAGAAAAGAAAAGTCCAGGACCAGATGGATTCACTGGTGAATTCTACCAAATATTAAAAGAAAAACTTCTTCTAGAACATAGAAAGAATTCATTCCATGTGGTCAGTATTACCCCAAACCAAAGACATCAAAAGAAAAATAAAAACATTTTTAACATATGAGATAGTGCCAATTTTTTTAATTTCTTAACTCAGCTTTGTTAATTTTTTTTCTAGAAGAATTCAACAATTTTATATAAAGTTTCATAGTCGGAGCAGAATCTTGTCCAAAATACTCTCTGGTTTGCATAATACCTGTAATAGTGCTGTTCTTTCTGTAATGATGGAAATGTTTTATATCTGTGTTGTTCGATATAGTACAGACATTCCTTGTTTAATAACTGAGTTTTGTTCCTATGGCTATGTTGTTAAATGAACTAGCTGCTAAATGGGGAATTGTATATAGTTAGTACATTACAATATTCAGAACAAAGAAATGGTCAAAGGAAATTCCAACCTGATGACTTTGCTTTTATTTGCATAACTCTTAAATGCTGTACTGTCATGTATAACACAACATAAAGCTACAGTACTATACTGTACAAGCAATAAAAGTTACAGTACTAGGGCCAGGGATTTGACTCAGTGGTGCCGCTCCCTGCCTCTTAAGCACAAGGTCCCAAGTTCAATCCCCAATACCAAAAAAAAAAAAAAAAAAAAAAGTTACAGTATTATATAAATAAGGTATACTATACAAAGACATTGAGCCTCTATAAACAAGATGTATAGAACTATACACACACAAAAAAAAAGATGGGTCAGAAGTCCTAGTGGCAGATTATAAGTCTGAACGTCACACCTCAGTTGTAAGTTCAAATAGTTGTTAAATAGGTAAATTGTTAAGTGAGATATATCTGTAGTCACTAGCCATGACTTTTGAGCAATTTTAAAGAGTGGCTAGTGCATTGAAAAACTGCCAAGTAAGAAACATTTGTATTTCATCTTTATTCTCAAGGAAACTTTCTCAGGTTTTATATTCAAAATGGGCAATTATTCTCTCAGTGCTTTGAAAATGTATTCCATTGTCTCATGGCTTCCATTGCTTCTTTTGAGAAGTAAGCTGCTAGCCTGTTAGTTCTTTGAAAGTGCTGTATACTGTTTCCTCTTCATTCTCCTAGTAACTTTTGAAATTTTTCTCCTTATCTTTGGTTTTCTGCACGCCACCACAGAATGCAAGGTATGGATTTCTTTTTAACTTGTGTGGTGTCTGGTAAGGCTTCTTGAATCTGTTACTTAATAATTTTCCTCAGTTTGAGGGTTTTTGGTCATTCTGTTTTCAAATGTTGCTTCTCTCCCATTCACCCGGAACCCTACCTGGAAGTTCAACTACACACTTCAGTATTTTTATGTCTCCTCCTTCAACCTCTTCATTATTTTCCATCCTCTTTTCTTTGCCACTTGACTAATTCACTCTTCAGCTCTATGTAACCTTTCTTAAACCAATCCATTAAATTCCTAACTTCAGTTCTGTTTTCAAATTCAGAATTTTTTTCCCTTTTGTGGTCCTAGGGATTGAACTCATGCTAGAAAAGCACTCTACCAATGAATAAGTCCTTTTTATTTTTTTATTTTGAGATAGGTTCTCATTAAGTTATCTACTCTGGCCTTGAATTTGTGATCTTTTGCGTCAACCATCCCAACAGCTAGGATTACAAGAGTGTACCACTGTATCACGCTTCATTGTTTTTAAGTTTTTATTTCTCTGCTGAAAATGCTGAATCTTTTATCTCTTTGAACAAGATAAGTACAGCTATAAGTCTCCTGAAAACACCAATGTCAGAAGCCCTATGGATATAACCTCTTTCCTTCCTTCTACTTCATTTTGCTCATGTTATTTATCATATTCTACCAGATATTTTTTTATTTCTAGACTGTGCACATTTATTTTATAGTAACAATTGAGGCCTACTATATCATTATCTTCCAAAAATTTGCACTTTTATGACAAGTGCCTAAGACAAAGACAATAAAATTATAGATGTATTCAAAGTGAAGCAACAGTCCCTGTGAAGGCCTTTCTACATCCAATTCACTCCTGGCTCCTAGGCTATGGCCCGTTAGGGCCCCAATCCCAAATAAGGGTGATTCACAAAAAAAAACAAAAACAAAAAAGCCTCACAGTAGCAAGGCCTGAACTCCAGTCTCTATCCCTGTAATCCTAAGAGACTATCAAAGGCGTTGCTTAGTTTTCTTCCCTCAAAAACTTATCCACTGGAGAAAAATGGCCCCAAACACTTTCCTAAACTTTTCTAAGCTTTTATTCCCTCCTACATAGTCACTCTCTTAATGCTTTTTAATTACCTTCAAGTGGGGCTGGGGATTTAACTCAGTGGTTCCGCAGCCTGCCTTGCAAGCGAAAGGTCCTGAATTCAATCCCCAATACCAGAAATAATTAAATAAACAATTACCTCCAAGTAAATTTGGAGGAAGAGGCTGGCTTTTCCAGTTGTTGTATGAAGGAAGATTCATTTCTAACTACTGTATTTTCTATACCGCAAGAGTGAAACTGTCAACCTCACTCTTAACTCTCTCATTTTCAAAACCTCAAATTTCCAACCTCTTCCTACAGACTCACTCTTCTCCCTGACAAAATTTCTCCATACCTGTACCAATCCTCTTTTTCCTTCTATGAGGCAAAAATGTCCCTATGTATTTACAACTTAACCTCCTCAATCTGTTCTCTGTCCTATTTTTATCTGCTGACTCTCAAACTTTACCACCACAGCCACTATTTCTTCCGTAACAATCTTCCCAACAGCACATAGCCAAAGTAAGGGCCTGCTCCCCTCCTGCCCACTTCAAGCCACCAGCTACCATTCCAACTGTCATTCACATCCCTGACAAAGTTTAAACTGTGGCCTAGACTAACAACCTCTACTTCCCCCATTACATACTGCTTACTCTCCCACTAGAATATGACTTTTGTGTTTAGCTTTATAATAAAATAAAGGTTTCAGAGAAACTAGAAAAGGAAATCCTCATTACTTAAGGATGGCATACCCTCAGATTTTGGAAGGTTTGTTTTTTAACCTTTAAATATGTAGAGAATGTCATTGGCCAACTCTCTGGACTACAAACTCTCACACTTGGTCTCCAGTATACCTCAGTCTCCTGATTCACCTAGCTCTCCCTGTCATTCTCAGATTTTCTGCTGGCTCTCTTTTTGCACTTGCTATTTCAGTTTCTGCCGTTTATAAGACTCCATTCTTAAGACTCACTTCATTTCTCCGTCAGTGTTAAATCTCTAGCCCATTTCTCCAAAGCTCTTTAACTTTCCAACTTCCTGATAATATTAGCAAGCACTTAGAATACAACATGTGTTTCTTGCAACTTATTATTTTCCCCAACTAAATTTGCCACTTGTATACTCACAACGTCATTAACATCCCTAAGTAGCAGTCATCTTATTTCTTTCCCTCCGATGATAACCCATTACCAAATTCTATTCTACTTTCACAATCTTACTAAATAGATTCTTTCCTTTCCAAGTTAATTAGCACTGCCTGAATTCCAGTTGTTTCAATAGTGTAGCATTAAAATGACAAAACTTTCTTAATGGGTCTCTCAATCCACATGTTACTTAAGACACATAAGATATTTCAGGAAGTGCTTTTTCAAAGCACTCAAGATTCCTCTCTGCCACTTTTTTATCTAACCCACATTTCCAATCTCTTCCCTTACTAAATTTTTCTTCTGTATCACACCAGGTAAATTCCTGAAGAAAATGGTTTGGAGAGCCAATGCTTGGTACCAAAGCCTGAAAAATGGTTTTAAAATGAACTGAGTTACAAATATAAACTCTGGAAAAAATATCAGAAACAACTGTGTATGGTAGAAAAGAAACGGAGACAGACTTTTGGGTGCCGAAACTTGGAGATACGACTGCTAATTGGGTAAATTCATGTGTTTATATTCTCAATTGGGGGACTGGGGGTAGAAGCTTTGCCCCAAGGACTGGTCCTTTCATTGGAATGGTGCAGTACAGGTAGCTAAAATCTCCATTGAAATCTCACTGGCTGCCTAGACAGAAAAAGGGGAGGAATCTGGGCAACCACAGATGCTGCCAGTAGCACTGCAGAGGAGCAGAAAGCCATAGATAGGAATCCTCGAATTCCTACGGACACTGTACAAGTCTCGGGGTGACCATTAACTTGTTAGATGTGTAGGAGACACCTAATACACCATCCAGACTTAAGACATGGAACCAAATTTGAACCATCTCCTAGGAAAGAGGGGTCTGAAGCTGACTGCCAGTGAAGTCGAAAGCATCAAGATTTCTCAGAGGAAGGTGACATGACTCAGAGCCCACGCAAGAGAATATTAACTAAATTCAAGACACAATTCAAACCAGGCGCAAAGGCAGGCGTGTGCATCTGCAGACCCAGCTATTTAGCAGACTGAGCACAGCCTGGGCAATAAAACAAGACTCTGTTTCTTTTAAGAAAATAAAAACTACAATCCAAAACTATCTGAAACACAAAGAACCCTGAAAATTTGATCCATTTTAATGGGAGGAAAATTAACACATTCCAACCTCAAAATAACTCAGATGTTAGACTTATCAGACAAAAACTTTGTATCAGCTATGATAACTGTGCTTACTGAGGTAAAAGTCATTTGCAATGCCTGAAAAGATTCTTTTAATCTCTATAAAGAAATCTTAATAAAGAAAAATGTTATTCTAAAAATTTGAAATTTAAAAACTAATAATTTTATTATTTTAAACATAATATTCAGTGTAATCTTTTTCTTTTTCTTTTTTTCTTTTACTTTTTTTTTTTCTTTTTTTTTTGAGGCAGGGTCTCACTATGTAGTTGAGACTGACTTGGAACTCACTATGTAGCCCAGGCTGGTCTCTTAGCCTCCTGAGTGCTGGGATTACAGGCATGCACCACCACGCCCAACCTTCAGTGTAATCTTAATAACAAATCAGAAATAAAAGAATAAAGTGTCAGTGAGTTTGAGCTTTATCAATGGAAATTATACAATCTGAAAAACAAAGAAAACTGAACAAAAAAGATGGACTGATGACTATGGACATAATAGGAAAACATCAAAGGTCAGATACAAGGACAATGGGAGTTCCACAAGATAGACAGAATAAGCCCCACACAGCTGAAAAATAGTGATGAAAACATGCCAGATTTGAAAGACAGATCCAAGCAGCTCCAAAAAGAAAACTGTATTACACTTACAAAATAAAACCACAGAAAATCTAAAGCAGTCAAAGGAAAATGACATGCTCCATGTAGTGGAAATTTTCTCTAAATGGCAGATTTCTTTTCCTTTCTTATCATCATCCTTCATGAAAGCCTGAACACATGGACTGAAAAAAAAAAAAAAAAAAGCTAAGAACTCTGAATTCTATATCCAGCAAAAATATCCTTTAAGAATGATGGAAAACTGAAAATATTTTCCAGATACATGAAAAAGCTCATCACCAGCAAAATAACCACAAAAAACTTCAAAGGGAACACTTCAGCCTAAATAGAAATGATACTGAAGTAAAAACTGGATTTTGGGAATGAAAGTTAAACACAGGGACTACTTAATATATGGAAATTGTATCTCAATAATATAGGAAAAAAATTTTAACAAAGTTTCTTCTATGAATACTACATGCAGCCAAAACTAACAATCAAGTTAGTAAAACTAATAATCGGATCAGACCGCAAAAAAAAAAAAGTCATGTATTCTTTCTCACAAAGCCACTAAAGGATATACACCACCAAAATGATACAGTAAACTAAGAAAGAGGATTGATGTGGGGTCAATGAAGAGTAGATCCTAGGACCACAACTGTGCATTAGGCACAAAGGACAACCTCTAGACAAGGGGACAACAGTTTAGAGCAGTGTCAAATTTTTACCACCAAGATCCCTGTGATCTAAAGTGTTTATTATCTTTTTTTTAATAAATGTTATCACATCCCCCCAAGCCCCCTCCCCTCCCTATGTACAAAAGCCTTGTTTCCACTATTATCTTTTTAATCCAGGCAGAAAGCCTGGGTGACCCTGGATTGCTTCTTTTTCTTGGTTTAAACTGGCCATAATCTAATGAAGTTCTTATCCTCCAGTAACTTGATTCAGGTGAGGCATTCATTTCACCACACAGGAATGTTCTACTTTGACTAACTCATGAGTTTGTGAATTAATTATAAGGCAGAATATCTACAGTAGGCTTCCTTTCAAGTAACAAAGAAAAAATAAAAATACACACATATGCTTGTACAAAAAAACAAATAACATGGTAAACTAGAAACTAGTAAAATTGCTTCATTACAGGAGTTGATGAGAACAGAGTGAAAAGGAGGCAGATTAAAAATAGGGTAAAAGAAACAGATATGGACCAACACATCAATGTATATGCCTTTTCACATGTTCTGAATTTTAGAACCACATTCAAGTTTAACATATTCAAAAAACAATATAAAATAAACAAGAATGGAAGAAATGGCCAAATGGAGGAGTTGGCCTACAATGAAATGCAAATAGAAACAAATGATCCTAACCATATTTAAAATGAAAAAACACAACACTGATAAAAGGAATTGAAGTCGACACAAATAAATGTAAAACTATCCCATGTTTACTGACTAGAAGAATTAGTATTGTTAAATGTGCTTACTACCCAAAGAAACCTATAGATTCAAGCTCTATTGAAAGTGCAATGATACTTTTCACAGAAATAGAAGGAAAAACCCTGAAATTCATATAGAATCACAAAAGATCTCAGTAGTTAAGTCTTTCACAAAAAGAACAAAGTCAAAGCATTACACTATATGCTCTCAAAATATATTACCAAAGCGATGGTAATCAAAATTGCACAGTCCAGCATAAAAACAAACACATACCCATGGGACAGGAAAAAGAGCCCAGAAATTAATACACACTTTTATGATTAGTCGATCTTCAACAAAATTGCCAAGATATACAATAGGGAAAGAACAGTCCTTAAATAAATAGCACTGAGAAAATTGGATACTCACATGCAGAAATAAGAAATTAAGATGCTCATTTTACACCATATACAAAAATTAACTTAAAATGCATTAAAGACTTAAATATAAGACTTGAAAAGATAAAACTATTAGAAGAAAACAGAGAGATGAAACTCTGTAACACTGACCTGGACAAATGTATTTTGGGGATATGAATCCAAAATGAAAAGTAACAAAGACGAATAGGATGGCTTCAAACTAAAAAGCTCTGCCCAGGAAAAGAAATAATCAATAGAATGAAGAGACAAGCTATGGAATGGAAGAATATATTTGCAAACCAAATATCTGGTAAGGCATTAATTTCTAAAATATATAGAAGTCAACTCAATGCCAAGAAAGTAACTCCCTTTTAAAAAGTGGGTAAAGGAATTGAATATTGTCTCTCAAAAGACATACAAAGGGGGCCGGGGCTTTGGTTAAGTGTTCCACCGCCTGCCTCACAAGCGCAGGACCCCAAGGTCAATCCCCGGTACCAAAAAAAAAAAAGACATACAAATGGCCAACAAGTACAGGAAAAATGTTCAATGTCACTAATCACCAAAGAGGTGGAATTTAAAACCACAATGAGGTAACACCTCATAACTATTAGAATGACTATGAACAAAAAGACAAAAGGTAAGTGTTGGTAAGCATATGGAGAAAAGGGAAACCTTGTACATTTCTGGAGAAAATGTCAATTAGTACAATCAGTAAGGAAAATGGATAGAAGTTTCTCAAAAATTTAAAAACAGAACTACCTATGATTCATCGATTCTATTTATGCATATATAAATTCACATGAAATAAAATGTAGACCATTCTGCACTCCCATGTTCACAGAAGCATTACAATAGCCAAATACAGAATCAACCTAAGTGCCTATAAACGGACAAATGCATAAAGAAAATGTGGTACATATACAATGGAATATCATACATCCTTTAAAAACG
This sequence comes from Fukomys damarensis, assembly GCF_012274545.1. Classification (NCBI taxonomy): domain Eukaryota; kingdom Metazoa; phylum Chordata; class Mammalia; order Rodentia; family Bathyergidae; genus Fukomys; species Fukomys damarensis. The sequence goes on along the minus strand of NW_022900928.1, from coordinate 129,539,860 downwards.
AAACCCTGCCATTTGTGATAATATAGATAAACTCAGAGTACATTACGGTGAAACAAGCCAAACACAGACAAATACTGCATGGCCTCACTTACATGTAGAATCTACAAATGTTGAACTCACAGGAGAAGGGCAATTGTTAAGAACTAAGGGCCTAGGAGGAATTAGGGAGATATTGGTCAAAGGATGCAAAATTTCAGTGAGGAGGAGTAAATTCAAGAGATCTAAGATACATCATGCTGACTAGTTAATAACAATATATTGCATACTTGATGATTGCTAAGGGAGATTTTAGGTGTTCATGCCAATGGGTATATATAGTAATGGGTTGTTGATTTGCTTGATTTGGCCATTCCACAGTGTATATATCAAAATATGTTGCATATCATAAATATATACTTTTATTTTTCAATGAAAAATAAATCACGAAGTACTGGAGGGCAGCACGGATGAGAAGGCCAGGGATGACTTAACTTTTGAGCACAGTGTCTAACCAAACCCTAAGGCATAAGAAACAGTATAAATAAAGATTAACCCCACAGTTAGTAGGTTTGTTTTTCACAGAGGCACTGTATAGGTTTGCAATTCAAAAACTTCTTTGTATATATTCTAAAATTGAACAAATAAGTAAATATTTATAGATAACGAGCCAGGTAGGTCAGTGTTGGAGAAAGAAGTTTCAAATACAGAAAGTGAAAAGGCTAGACTGGAAATGGACTTGGGAGTTGATATAACTCAATGGTTTACAATATTTACAGACAGATACAGAGTACAGATATGTCTGCATACACGCACAATCATTATGTATGCAATTATTATGAATATATTCTTACATTCTTACTGTCTTCCAACACAGCCTCACATTAATGAGATCCCAGCACAAGGAACATATCTAGTAGTCAGATCTCCATCTCTAAGTGCCATTCACCACTAAAAAGAAGCCAGGCTCCTTAGGTAAGTGGCCAGTCCGAGCCCGGGCTAGGAGGGCTTGGGATAGGCCAGATCCAGCCAGCCCCACTTGCTTCATGAAGAAACTGCTGGAGCATGGCCACACAGCAGGTCACAAGCCTCCTGAGGCAGTTAAGCAGGCACTTCACAGACTGGACAAATCAGAGTCACTCTCTGACCACTTAAGAGAAAAAGTGTGCCAAGCCCTGGTCTTCGATATCTTCTTGTTCCAGAGAGTAAGGAAATACTCAAAAAATGTCGGGGATGTCAAAAGTCCACAGTCTGTTATAGTTAAATGATAATAGACTATAACCCATTAAATAAGAATCCATGAATTCATACTGATTCTAAAAATACAATCTATTAATAAGCAAATGAAGTGGAAAAGTGCATCCTTGCAGAAATCCAACTAGTAACTGTAGAAAATGACAGAATTAGAAATTTATCATTGGTAATCATCAGCATCATAGTCCACATCCTCGACAAAATCTGACAAGCCACTTGACCAAGAGACCAAAGCAAATACCTGTGACAGTAACAACTCAGTATCATCTCCCTCCGGATGCTATGCACTAAGAAAAACATGTCCCTTTCCAAACACGGGATCTAAATAGAGGGACCTGCTACAAAATAACTGGCCTAAAGTCTTCAAAAATGTCCAAATCGTGAAGGGAAAAGGAAAGCTGTTGCTATTAGGAGACTAAAGATGCATGACAACTCTGCAACTCTGGTTCAGGGTTTTCTTTTCCTATCGAGGATATGATTGGGAAAGTGAGTAAGGACTGCAGTTCGCTGTCCATTAATGGTATTGTATACGTCAGTACCAATTTCCCGATTCTGATACCTGTGCAATGGTTACAAAAAGAGGAAAGCTTTAAATTTCTGCAATCTACTGTCAAGTCAGAAAGAAAGAAAGAAAAAGAGGGCAAACGAGTAAGGTGACTAAAGGGATTAGAGTAAAGTGTAGGAGGAATATCTGGTGCAGAGTCCAGGATCATTTTTGCACCAGTCTTGCAGGTCTTCTGTATATCTAAAAATCACACTTTTTTAAAGAATTCAAATCTAATTATATTCATATCTATTTTCAACTAATTACATTTTTCCTTCTGCTACAAAATATTCCCTACAACTGACAAGATAACAACTTTACCCTTTGTGAGATACAAATGACACACTGAAGTCAAAGAAGTCCAAATAATCAGGTGCAGGATATGTGGGCCACAAATCCATTCCATCCAGTTTCCTAAAATCCAAGACAGATTCATTAACTGCAAGTTCAAATAAGTGATCTCAAATGAGTTATGTCAGTAAAAATGCTGCCTCTTAACAGGTGAGAAGTGACTTTACTCACATTTTACAAAATATTTGGAAGATTTAAAAGATCAAATGTCCTGAAAGGGACAACAGCCCAGCACTTCTTGCAAACACAGCTGTTGGTTAAAGCCCCTGAGGAAAGAAAAGTTCTGGAAAAGGACTCAGTAGTAGGAAGTGATGACAATTATAAAATAATTGAAGAAATTTTGGAATAACTTATCATTAACCTAATAGTAGACTTGTATCTAAACATTTGCTTTATTTCTATATGCCAGGCCCTCCTTAGGCACCAACATGACCAGCAAGCTGCCTACTGCTGGGCACTTACACCCCAGGGGGACGAAAGTGTACATAACTGCGGGGCTTTGGAAAAGCCTCCTTAGAGGAAAGGATCTGCAGTCAACAGGTCAAAGTCTCCAAGTGGAGCCTTCTAGGCAGTGGGCACAACTGCACAAAGGAACTCCGAGCATGTTCAAAGAAATGGGGAAACTGCAGAGGATACTGGAGAAGGATAATCCACTTTGTTCTTTTTTTTTTTTTTTTTTTTTTTTTTTTTTTCCCA